>NC_064669.1:2492247-2802604 GCF_943734685.1 Anopheles coluzzii | reverse complement strand
GTGTGGCTTGCTTTTAGCTTGTTTTTTTTGCATATGCGCAGAGAGACCGACCGCCTTTTCCTTTCTTTTCCTTTCATAGCTACATTAGTTGATCAACATTGTTTAAAATCGTCTACACATCTACAGCCAAAACCTAGTGCGATTGATCACCTGGGTCACTCATTGCGAGGGAAGGTGAGACTTTTGCCGTGCGTCGACACGACTGAGCTGATCATCCTTTAAGTCTTATTTTGTGATAAAGCACACCTATACCGTCCCTAACACTATCTGTCAAGCCAGCACAAGCGTCGATTTCGTACAATGTAAAGCCAGGAGTGTATGTAGCTCTCTCTCTCTTTTTCTCTCCCTCATCCAACGCTTAACGGCATCACGCGCTCCAAAACAAGATCATCCACAGCGCGCTGAGTCGCCTTTTACACAAATACCCCCGGGCCCGATTGGGAGAAACACGCGCACCCCCTTGCCAACTTCCTCTACAATGGGACAAAAGTACAGAAGAGAGCATTAAGCATCGCCGGACCGCCGGCCCCGGGGCATACTTACGCGTGCTAGGTTAGCGGGCGCGGGCGTTTTCTTTCGCTGCTTCGCCTCTTCCGCCGTCGGTTTCGGTTCCGGCTCGTGCTGCTGCTGCTGCTGCTGGTAGTGCTGCTGGTGCTGATGTTGCTGCTGGTGGTGCAGCTCCTGCTGCAGCTGCGGCTGCAGCTGCATCGTTCTGTTCAGCTCGAGCAGCATGTCGATCTCGATCTCTTTGCCTTTCGATTCGCCCCGCTCGTACCATTCCACCGTGACGGAGCGTGTGTCCTCGTGGAACCGTGACACGATCGCCGTGTGGATCCGACCTGGCAGGAAGAAGACATTGGAAAGCAATTAGCGAAAACATTGTACTGAGCAACAGGAGGCATATACAGTAGTATCAAATGCAAAAGGTTAAATGGAAGGAAGGAACATTAAACAGGACAACATTACATTGCTTCCCGCGGCTGCACTGAACACAGCGGACGTTGCTGCTGGCTGCCACTGCGGCTACAGCAGCTTCTTGGGCGTTCTTTTTCGACTGACGACTTTTCGGCGGGGGCAGCTGGGTGGTGGTGCCGTCACCGGACGGCCCAGTGTTAGGCGTGCCACCTGTTGCCGCCGTGCTGCTTGCTGCTGCTGCTGCTGCTGCAGCGCTCGCAACCGGTGGCCCACTGTCATCCGGGTCGGTGGCAACAGCAGCAGCAGCGGCACCTTTTCCCACCTCCCGCTTGGCCGTACGCTTGCCGCCGCCACCGAACAGTGTGCTGAGCCGCTTCTTAAACCACAGCATGGTCTGTTGGAGCTGGTGTTGGTTTCTGCCAATCGATTTCCCCCGTGCCAAACAACTGCTGCCTGCTAGAACCTTGAGCAAAACTGTAACACACAGACACAGACCAATTCTGCACACACAAAACGTGACGTTCACGCAGGCAGGTCCACCGTAGCGAGTGTTCTCGTCGTTACTGGCGACCGGGAGTCGACTCGTAGTAGGCGACAGTGCCGCCACGGCGTTCGTGAATTCGGCAGCGACCCTAACTGCCCCCCGTGCTCAACTGCGGACACGCTTGCACCGAGACATTGCCCTCTTTCTCTCTCACTCTCTCTCGAGCAAGGCTTCGTTCGTCTCTCGCTTTGCCACGAGCAGCTCTCCGTTTGGCGCACAGCACGAGTTTGCTGCTGCAGCTTATTAATTCGATCAACAGCTCTACCGATCATCAATATATCTCGCGCGACGGGGCAGCGATGCTTCGATTGTTGCTGTCAGAGGAGAAGCCGGAAAAGGAAGATTTGGCGTGACCCGATGACACGAATGTGCGGCGATCCGTTGTGGCAGTCTTCCTGCACTTCCAACACCATCAACACCACCACTTCTTCACACTTCACACTCCACACAGCGCTCTCTCTCTCTCTCTCGCTCAGGGTTCATATTTCAATTGAAATCATGCCTTTTTAGGTGGCGCGCGTACCAAGCGCGATATCGAGGTTTTCTTATATTGCACACACACACACACATACAGATTGATCTCTCTTTATACGGTGCAATATATCGCCGGAATGGTTGTAGCAACATGACCCCGCGCGCAGCACATGCGGGGTGTGTCTACGAGTGGGCGAAATGTGATGTGAAGACGATCGGCGACTCGGGCGACGACTCGCGTCAATTGCGCCGCTTCTGCTGGGATAACAACTCTCCCCAAAGCACCCCAAAACGCACTAGGGCTTTCCCGCGTGTCCAACGTCTTCCGACGGACGATGGCGACTGTGTGTGTATAGCTGGCGCGACGACCGCAGACTTGCCAACTGTGTGTCTGTATCCCTCCTGAAGGACACGCCACACGCCTGTGCTTCCGTTTCCTCCCGTCTATGCCGTCGTGCGTGTGTGTGTGGGTTGGAGCTGGGAGTAGAGTTGGAGGACATCATCAGAACGACCCTTATAAATAAAGTTCCTTCTACCCTTCCTCCATCCTGCTTGTGTGTTGGTGTGCTGTGCCCGCTGCCATGCTGCTGCCGCCGCCGCCGCCTTTGTGCCAACCATCCGTGAATCCTTATTTGGACAGCTGCGTGAACTCCGCGAGAGGGTGTTTTTTTTTTTGTTTTGTTTTTTGCCTCTCTATTGCTGATGGTGCTGTGGGGACACGGAGGGACCCCTTTAAAGCTTAAGGTGAAGGTATAAAACCCGCAACGCAACCCCGGCCAAACGACGACAGCACGCATCGCAACACAAAAAAGGGACACAAACATACACACATACACACAGTATGGTGTTAAGGACCTCTCTCGGGTGACGTTTGGTGAGAACAAACAATATGGCCAACAACGAGGTTTGGCCGATCTCGAGAGGGAGGAGGATGCAGGACGTGTCCCGTGCGCACTAAATGTTGTTGTTTCTTTGCCTTTGTTCTCTCTATCTCCCTCTCTCTATCGCGAGTTTTGTGCCTGTAGGTCGTCCTTGGTGATGAGTTGTGTGTGTGGGGCTGTCACTGGAAAAATGGTTTCCTGTTCGATTTTTATTACACTATATCCTGAACATTATTTATTAACCATTTCCCACCGTACCTCTACTAACTATACAGTAAAACGCCTGGCTCCCTCTTACTTCAATGTTTTCAATGCTTCTCTGTCTCTCTGTCTTTCTGTCTCTCGGTCTCTCTGTCTCTCTGTCTCTCTGTCTCTCTGTCTCTCTGTCTCTCTGTCTCTCTGTCTCTCTGAATCTCTGTCTCTTTCTGTCTCTTTCTGTCTCTTTCTGTCTCTCCGTCTCTCCGTCTCTCTGTCTCTCTGTCTCTCTATCTCTCTATCTCTCTGTCTCTCTGTCTCTCTGTCTCTCTGTCTCTCTGTCTCTCTGCCGCTCTGTCTCTCTGTCTCTCTGTCTCTCTGTCTCTCTGTCTCTCTGTCTCTCTGTCTCTCTGTCTCTCTGTCTCTCTTTCTCTCTGTCTCTCTGTCTCTCTGTCTCTCTATCTCTCTGTCTCTCTGTCTCTCTGTCTCTCTGTCTCTTTGTCTCTTTGTCTCTCTCTGTCTCTTTCTGTCTCTCTGTCTCTCTGTCTCTCTGTCTCTCTGTCTCTCTGTCTCTCTGTCTCTGTCTCTCTGTCTCTCTGTCTCTCTGTCTCTCTGTCTCTCTGTCTCTCTGTCTCTCTGTCTCTCTGTCTCTCTGTCTCTCTGTCTCTCTGTCTCTCTGTCTCCCTGTCTCTCTGTCTCTCTGTCTCTCTGTCTCTCTGTCTCTCTGTCTCTCTGTCTCTCTGTCTCTTTTTGTCTCTTTCTGTCTCTTTCTGTCTCTTTCTGTCTCTTTCTGTCTCTTTCTGTCTCTTTCTGTCTCTCTGTCTCTCTGTCTCTCTGTCTCTCTGTCTCTCTGTCTCTCTGTCTCTCTGTCTCTCTGTCTCTCTGTCTCTCTGTCTCTCTGTCTCTCTGTCTCTCTGTCTCTCTGTCTCTCTGTCTCTCTGTCTCTCTGTCTCTCTGTCTCTCTGTCTCTCTGTCTCTCTGTCTCTCTGTCTCTCTGTCTCTCTGTCTCTCTATCTCTCTGTCTCTCTGTCTGTTCCTTTCTTTCTCTCTCCCTCTTGTATCGATACATATTTTTTCGCTTTCATTCGGCATTGCTACCTTTTCACAGCTGCTGCTGTCTGTTACCGTTTTGTTACCGTTGCGGTGGGTAAAGTACTCTAGTTTTCCAATCCACCCACCCTACTACACCAAAGTACTGCCACTGGTAAACAATATTTGATCAATAATTTACGGCGGTTGTACATTTCGTTCCCATTTCCCCTCCCACTATCCGACCATAGACAATGGGGGAGAGAGGGGGTGGGTTGTTGGTGCCTGCTAGCCGCAAGGAATTTATTTTCCCTCCCATAAACGCCCCCCCCCCCCCCCCCCCCTCATTCGAGTTGGAGTACAATTTAATATATAATAAAACCTTTTTTTTTTGTTGCTTTCGCCGGTGCGGTGTCTTACTTTCATCAATCATTGAAAACTGTGCGCGCGGCAGCGGCGTCGTAGGCATTTCCATTTTCCAGGTGAAACACACACACACACACACGGTTCAGAAGAGCTTTCCAGGAAGAATTATTTGAAAAAAATTTAAAGGCCAGCCAAATATCCTTTTTTGTTACAAAAATTGCTTTCGAATGAAAAGGAGAAGAGATGGTTTCTTTTTTTATTTTAAATGCGTCACAAATAATACAAAAAAAAAAACACAATTTAAATAGTGCTTTAAATTATTATTTTGTATTAAAATACTTCCATCCTTTACCCTTGCTTTCGTGACGTTCATGGCCACACATTTTAAAGCCCTGATTACTGTGTCACCTTTGCAACAGTACGCAATCGTTATCAGAAGCCAGCAGTAGGATCGAACCGCACGTTACTCATCAATTTCACCCGCCACGGGCCGCGTTCCAGTCAGCGAAATCGACCACCGGACGCGCACTTCCGCATACCTATCTCTGTTCTTCCCTCAGTTCTACACACACATGAGCGGATGTACAATAAGACACCGCAAACACGGTGCCAAGTGAAGCCTAATTTATCTTTTTTTATAAACAAAGATAAGAGACCGCGGTGGCGGTGGCGATCCCGCAACGTAGTATACGCGCTTGCAAATCCATGGGGCGAAATTGTTGGGCCACTGTACCACAGACGCAGGGAAGCCGCCTGTATCATATATACATCACGCGACAAAAGCAACCTGAAAGAAATTCAGCAAAACAGTATAGCTGCATTATTTTGCTCCAAACCCAAAAGCTGCTCGCCCGACCAATTGCACAATTGTTTGTTCTATTCGTTTTCATTTGCAATTTCAGGTGAAAATTGGTTTTCAGGTGTGTGTGTGTGTGTGTCCGCGCTGCTGAAATGTAAAAGGCGACCTTGGGGCGCTACCAACCACTCTCTTCTCGCTTCGTCCCTCTTCTGCTGCCGCTGCCCGTGTTGGCGCTGGGTTGCGCCAAAAGCGACCGTGACGCGCGCTTCGCTATTTTTGGAGCCAAACAGCGCCAAACGTGGTATGGGTGGTGGTGCCAGCAACGCTGCAACTGCATTGAAACACACAGAGAGCGAGAGCGAGAGAGAGAAGGAGGGGGTGGAAGGAATATTACAAATCGGAAAAGCGGGCGCGAGACGGCAGTGTGGAGAAGGCACGGGGGAATACATTAAAGTGAGGGTTGTTTGGAAGCGAAAATGGCTTTCCCAGCTTTGGGTGCAGTGAGAAAATGTGAAAAAAATGGAAAATTCTGCCACCTTACCCTTCATTGTAGGGGGGGGGGGGGGGGGGGGGGGTCGGAGGTCTCTCGCACAACCGGGCGAATGCATTTTGTGTATTTTGTTTTGTTTTGTAGCTTGCATATATTTTCATTTTCTGCCTTTTTCAAATGCATCCACAAAGCAACGAATGTGTCTCAGGTCGTGTCATGCATTTGTGCTCGCGTCATCACATGGCAGGTGGAGCAGCGGAGGAGGGAGGGTCACGGTCACGGTACACGAAGCCCGGCCAGATGCCCAATCATGGTAACTGGTCCTTCGCACGCGGCTTTATACGAGGAAGGAAGCGCGAATGCGGAAAGTGATTCGCTCCTCTCCGGGCCGCGGGTCTAAAAAAAACTAGCTGTGCCCTCTCCGCCCTTGCCCCATCTAAGCCTCACGCGCCCGGTGACATTACCTTTGCGTTAGTTTATTTCCTTTTCGGTATGTTGCCCGCTAAACCGTCTCCACGTCCGCGCCGCACCAACAAAAACAGGACCCTTTTTCCGGCCTTTCAATGACATCACCTTCTACCTTGCAGTGCAATTCCATTGCAGGCGACGATGGGAGGGAGCGTTCGGGCCGTCTCTTTCCAATAATGGCACAAAAAGCGCGTCGTAAAATTATAAATGTCATCAATTTTATGCAGCAAAAACAAATAAAAGGGACAGATGAGAGGCTAGCTTTAAATGATAGGTAGCGTAAATAAAGCATGAGAAATAGATACCCCGCGTGGGCGCTTGCTGTGTGATTTGTAAGACGCGTTAGGAAAGTGTGGCTATTTTTTTTATTGCTCATCAGTTAAAACAAACCCACTGCCCGTTAGTTTTCACTCGCACTAAGGCGGGTCTGGGCCGATCTATTGGATATGCATTCCAATTCGATTATTTTAAAGAGATATAAACGTTTTGCGGCATTAATGCAATTGCTTGCCACATAAGTTTGCGATAAATTCACCATCTTTATCACCATCTGGAACGCAACGCACAGGTCGCAATTTTGCTCAACCGTGGCAATGTGTTAATTCAAATGCAGCCACGAATGCTTTGCTAGTAGCCGATTTACATCCTTGTCCTTGTGGACCATTGTGCGTAACGGAGTGTTGTCTCCAACGGTCGCCCGATCAACGCACCATGTATGCGCTTCGCGCATTAAGCTAGAAAGACTTGCCCCGGTGGTTAAGCAACGAACCTCACCAACATTCGTATTTAAACGGTGGTTATTAAAAGTAGCATTCTGAATGCACCAAGCATTTAAGATCTTGATAAATCTTTGATTTATAATGTTACCACCTTGGGGGAAATTGGATTAAAAAATTCATAAAATTCATTTAAAAAAAAATTAATTAAAAATGGCATATTCCATTTTCTATCGAATGACGCTGTTCGGGTTCCAATACAATTTCTCTTCATGTAGAAAATTGTTGGATTCGATTGAATTTGATGCAGACAACTAGTTGAGCTAGTAAATTAAACTGTTTTTTTTTTGTTTTTTTTTTGTGCTCGATTGCTGCTATCGAGTTTATTAATGAACGATGCGGAACACAAACAGTTTCTCGTTAATTGGCGTTTTTTTTATGTTGGCGAAGGCTCTCAAAATCGAGCCACTTCATTTGAGATGGAAACAAAGCATAAAACCCTGTTTTTATTGCAGTTTTTTTTTTGACACAATTTTGGAGGTAGGCAAAATAGCCAAATAAAAAAAAAGGTTTGACAAAAAGAGTGAACCGGAATTTTAAATATCTGCCCAACACGATGGAAAAAAAGCAGCAAACCACAAACATCGTGCTTGATTGTTGTTGCTTTGTTTTCTTTTCTTCGTTGTTAATGAATTTAATGGCATTGGAACATCCCCCCCTACAACCCCTCTCAATCGTTTAAAATCGCCCAATATATTATACAGAAGGGCTGGTTTTTTTTTATGTAATTGATTGTTGTTTTATATGCTCCCCTTCCTCTCCTTCTCCTCCCTTTCCACGGGTGTCGATGCAATGGAAGAAAGTAGTGCTGCTCGGTTGGAAAATGGAAAATGGTGCTATAAATGAGGCGCGTCAACAACTCACCAGTGAGCGCAACAATCCGTTCTACCACACTGCATTCCATGTGTGTGTGTGTGTGTTTGTATGTTCAACAGTGTGCTGAGTGTGTTTCCCCTCTTTCTCTCTCTCTCTCTCACTCTGTTCATTTATCTCAAATAAGTGGCGAGAAAAGTGGGGAGAGATGGAACAAAAGGGAAAACTGATCAAGGAAATTGCAGAGAGGAAAAAAAATAATTCCCTCCATCGTTCCACTTACGCGACACACCGAACGATCCTCCTCCTCTCCCCTCTACGGTACACAGCTGTGGTGGTAGGAGAGGAAGGAAGTCGATGCTAATCCATCGCGCGCACCGATAAGTTCATATCGCGCTCGGTTCACATTGGCAATTTTCCTTTCCAGTGACGTTTTTTTTCCCCCCCTTCAAAGGGATTGAAGAAGGGAGAGGGTGTGGCAAAGGAGCGAAGAAAGAGAGGAGGAGTAAAACATGAAAAAGAGTGCGATACAATGCGGCGTACCTCTGCTCCGCGCCTTCTTCCCCGGCGATAGAAATCTTGACCAGAGACCACCACGAGGCGCGGAAAACCAGTGTGTGTGTGTGTGTGTGTGGAAGTGTGGTGTTTGATGGCATTTTCACCACTCTACCAGCGTGTTGGGTTGGAAAAAGTGAAACAAAAATGTGCCACAAACACACACACACGCACACACTTTCGAATCATGCTTTTGTCTTGTTTTGGTAGTGGTGGTGGTAGGAGACCTGTAATCGATGGATGGTTGCAACGACAAGAGAAAATTTCTAAAACATCCCCAACTCAACAACGCAACGCGGGCAACAAAAAAGCAAAAACAAAAAAAAAGCGGGTTGCAAACAAAAAACTGGTTTTGAAAAAGAAAAACTAGTATTCTAGCAACACTGTAAAGAGAAGATACAGGGTTTTCCAGGAGTTCTCATAGCTGTGGGACGCTTTATTGACTCTTTCTTACGTGAAATGAACTTAATCTACTGGGAATTTGACTCTATAGCACCCTTGTTGGACAAATCTAATAGGAATTTCCAAGGTGCCTGTCCAAAAAGGTTACCATAGAGTCCAATTTCCAAAATATAAAATTCATTTCCAATTAGTAAGAGTCAAGGAAGTATCCCACTCCTATGAGAACCCCTTGGAAAGCCCTGTCAGAAAAATGCAGATGTATCCAAACTCCCTACACGATTATGTAACGATTGTGCACACGTCAACCTGTGCCGCAAACATTAAACCCGCCACACACGATTGTAGCACACGAGTCGCACGCGGCGAGACCAAACAATCCCGGCAGCGCAAGCAGACAAAATCTTTCCATTGAAATGCCAGCCCCTCCCCTCCCAAACAGAAGCCAATAAAAAGGGCAAATTAAATTAGCTAACAATTGGGCGGCGCACATCGAACACGCAAAGAGCGAGGCGCTCTTTGGCAATGGTGCAGTGCATATTTGGTCGGCTCGGTTGGCAGGGACACCGGAGCAGCATAAACGGAGATTGATTGCAAACCCCTCCTCTCCCCCGGTGGGAAACGAATCTATTCGCGTTCGCGGTTGGTTTGCATCTGTTTCGAAACGAGTGTGTTTGCTTTAATAGAGATGCTTACCTTCAATTAATCGCCATTTTACTCATTTACTCAGCAAAATCAGTTAATCGATCAAAACTGGAACTGAATCACTTCCAGACCCAAGGACCAGGTGCAAATTTCGTTCCGAAAACATAATTTCTATGCTATTTCTACGCTGCACTTGTACTGCCGGGTAAGGTTTATCGCATTGCAACCGGAACTGTACCGGCTCTAGACCCGGACCACCGGATCGGTATGAGTTCATTATAAACTCCAGAACAGGTATGGGTTAATGATGGTTTCCACGGATGTAAAACCGATCCCAGGACCGATGTGGATTCATGATCAGTTTCAGGATAGAAATTGGTTCAATATCAGCTTCAGGTCCGGTATGGGTTCAAGATTGATCTAAAGACTATATAGATTCATGATAAATTCCAGGACCATCTTGAAGATCTAAGGACCGGTATGAGTTCAAGATTGGTCCAAGGGCTGATATAGGTTCATGATCCGTTCCAGGACCAGTATGAATTGGTGTATGAATTCAGGATCCAGGGTCGGTATGGGTTCATGATCGGATCCAGGTCCAGTATGGGTTCATGCTCAGTTTTAGGACAGACATAGATTCAATATCAGTTCCAGGTCCAATATTGATTCATGATCGGTTCTACTTCCGATATGGGTTCAAGATTGGTCCAAGGATCGGTATGATATCAAGATTGGTCCAAGGACTATGTAGGTTCATGATCAGTTCCAGGACCAGTCTGGGTTCATGATCGGATCCAGGTCCGGTATAAGTTCAAGATTGATCTAAGGACCGGTATGAGTTCAAGATTGGTCCAAGGGCTGATATAGGTTCATGATCTGTTCGAGGACCAGTGTGAGTTGGTGTATTGGTCCAGGATCCACGATCGGTATGGGTTCATGATCGGTTCCAGGTCCAGTATGGGTTCATGCTAAGTTTTAGGACAGACATAGGTTCAATATCAGTTCCAGATCCAATGTGGATTCATGATCGGTTCCAGTTCCGGTATGGACTCAAGATTAGTCCAAGGACCAGTATGGGTTCATGACCAGTTCAAGGACAGAAATAGGTTCAATATCAGTTCCAGGTTCGATGTGGGTTAGTAATCGCTCTCAGGATGGGTATGAATTCAGTATCCGTTCCAGGAACTGTATGAGATCATGTTTGGTACCAAATTCGGTATACATACAAAATTGGTCCAAGGAGTGTTATGGATTCATGATTAGTTCCAGGACCGGATACTCTTCGGATTCAGCAGGATCTTTGAAATTCCTTTGCGCAGCCCTGTGTGACCTGGCCAAATTAACTAGTTGTTCTCAAAAGCAAGCCAGAATTTGGACAATCAACACAAGTAAAAGTGTAAACACGACACGTCATCATCCCCATCTCCCTCTGTTCGCACGCACATCCGGCTTCGACTTCGATGGGTGCACCGAAAACTGCAGAAAACGCCAACGCCTGCACAAAACAACAAGAGCGCGGAGAGAGCTCTCCCCCTCCTCTCCCCCCCGTCGATGCTTCATAATCGATTCGGTCGTGAGCAAACAAAATAAATGTGCCCATTTTGGTATGCGCAAGTGTGACATCACCGTCCCAATCATCATCATCAGGAGACGCGACAAGCAAAGGGGTAGAGGGCATTTTTTGGGCGTTTGGAGAACATTTTCGTGGCACCAGAAAACCAATTAAAACCTAGTTCAAAATAATTGAAAAATGCCCAAAATAACGTCGTAATTCACGTTTCGCATGAATCGACATCTTCGCCTCCAGTCACGTAATTATAAATTGAAATGTTCAAAAAGCATGCCCGCCAACACACACACAGGCTCCTCTCCTTCATTGGTAAGTTTAAAATAAAGTTTAGAGTGTTTGTGACTCATGTAACAATGTTGCAAAACACTGGGGGAGAGAGTAGAGCGATTGCGTCCATCTAAATCAGTTACACTACACAACCAAGTAAGCATAAATACATTTTTAATTATCCGCTGTCAAACCAAGGCTGGGAGGGGGTGAGAGGGAGTGTGGCGGGGGCTAGGTTGGTCCACCTCTGTCCCCCATGTGCGGAATGAAAGCCGCTTAACGAATGGGAAAAACGCCGTGCCAGCAGCGAACCATCGTATATTCGGAAAATATTTCGGTGACAGTGCCGTGGAGGGAAGAAAAGCGACCACCAGACTGCTGTGTTGTGTACAACGCCACCATGTGGTTGCCATAAACACACATGGGTAACAGTGGGTCCGTATTACACCATCGCTGAGAGCGACGACGAGGCGGCTGCAATAATCGTCCGCACGTTCTTGCGGTGAGTAATCGGCGGCTCTCTCACCCTCGATCGCCGTTTGTCCGTCGTGGTAAGGCCGTGATGAGTCATATGGACAACGCCAGCTAAGCGGTTTGCAGCACAGCAGCAGCAGCAGCAGCAGCAGCGCCACAAGTGTGTGCGTACGTCATTACGAGGTTGTACAGGGGTTGCCGGCAAGGATTGAAATCGTGCCGCAATATGTGTTTCGTTCGCAAAAAAAAAAACGCCATGATGGTCTCGACTATCCAAATGTTATGAGAGCGACACTCTCTGGGCACTTTATTTTTACTTTTTTCTTAGAAGAAAAATGTTAAAATACAAAACAAATCAAACAGGTGTAAAGCCACATGTGTGTAATTAACATTATTAATTGTGTGAAGCGGGACGGAAAGAATGATTAAAACAGTTTTTACGATCGGAATGTGTTCGGAACCAGTTCCAAGACCACTTACGTGATCAATTTTGGTTCAGGATTAGTTCCAGGTTTGGGATCAGTTTCAGTATCGGTATTGGACCGATATTAGTCCGGCAGTCGGGGTATGATCAGATCCAGAGGATGCTATAGCCTTCTAATTAAGCCAAAAATCCCCAAATAAAGTAAACTACATTCCCAAGGTCGTTGTTCAGATTGATGCGATACGACGCATACAATAAAGAACGTTGCGTATAGAATAAAAAAAAAAACTACAACAAGAAGCAAGCAGTGATCCCTTTTTTATTGGAAAATATTTTTTAATGGAAAATAAGCTTATTGGTAAATCATGAAAAACCACAAGGGTGGTGGGTTGTTGTAATTTTTTGTAGAAATATGCTCACCACCATACAGCACACACCCCCTCCCTCGTCGAGAACATCCTCAACCGATTTGACTCACAATCGATAGAATAATGATAGAACCATCGTACGCTTGAGAGGATATTGCTAACGACCTCTGATGAGTGCAACCCTGTACGCACGCGGCATGAAGACGCGCAAACGCACACGACGGTCTCCGTGGCAAAGTGCGGAACACACAACACTCGCTGACGCTGGCTGGAACGCCAAAGTAGTAGCTCAGACAACACCTTTTACAAGCAGGAAACCGTCCGTCATCGCTTGGAACGTTCTCTAACCCTGCGTTTGCGTTTGCTAGCAAGCGCCGGTTGCTGTGTGCGCACGTGTGAGAAACAGAAACGCACACGGGGACACATGGGGCGATACACACGCACACAAAAGACGGGACAAACGGACTGTTCGTGCGCTCGCTGCTGTTCAAAAAAGGAAATGAACTTCGATGCGATACAAGCGAGTATATGTGGCTGTGTGTGTAGCGGTAAAGGCGATGACGTCCACTGACCTTTTGCAATCGGGCGACTACTACACACTACGTGCCGGCGCACGCGACCTTCCCTTCCTCGATAACAGCACACACACACACACACACGACGTCCGACGTGATAATGAGATCGGATTGAAGCTGGCGCGCGCTGGAAAGGTGTGGACAGGTCGTTGCCACTGACAGTTGCTTTACCTGGGGACCGAGAACCCCATCGCCACAGTGGTAAACGGTGTTAAGATAGTGGCAGAGGCGAGAGAGAGAACCACCTGCTCGGTGCTATTGCTGCTATGGTAGAGTGGTGAAGGTTCGTTCTACCTCTCTGCTTCAAAAATAGCAAACGATCGTCTCCCACACACATATAAGTGTGTGTGTGTGTGTGTTTTATAGAGCATAGGAGGGAGTCTTTTGGACGATGTAGAACGAGCCAAAGCAAACGATCATCTAGGCGAATTAGTGCAGACTCAGAATTGGTGCAGACTCGAATCGGATCAGCAAAACGGTGCAATTACACCTTCTTAATTCAGTCGTATCGCCGTATCGGCAGACAGCAGCTCTTCCCCAGAGCGATGTACTAGGATAGTAATATCATCTGATGTCCCTCACATCCCAAATCCAACACCGAAAGGAACTGAGGTGCAACAATGATCAAACGACCAAAACGACAGCAGACGACATTGGACAAGGTCGTCTGTGTGCCATTTCCAGGAAATTCCTTTGATGTTTTCCAATGAAAACGTCGCCATAAAAGTCGGCAATACTGCGTCATCGTGGCCAGACCACTAATTGATCTCCTGAATAAACAAATAAACAAAAGCTGTGCACTTCACTGGGGGCCTTTCTGGCTGCCTGGTTGTACAATCTGGCACATCATTTCCGACGATGAGTTGACACCAGATTGCGAATCGGGTTTATGAATTAATTAGTAAACATTTTGCTTGCATTGATACCATTACCACGGTTGGTGTGGAGAAGTGTAGTGCCGTGCTTCTTGATTTAATTTGAAGATTCGCAGAATCTGCAACATTCAGCACGAAGAGCGCCCAAAATACTGCTGCTTCTAGTGTGTGTGTGTGTGTGTGTGTGTGTGTGTGTGTGTGGATGGGGAGTTTCTGGGTGTCTGGGACGGGGAGACCCCCAATAGGTGGCATGGAAAGAGCAAACACGAAAAAAAAGGAAATCGTTTCACCTCCGCCTCCAAGTGGTCGATTCCTTTAACACACACAAAAAAGCAGGCCGCGCGGGCGCGCGTTGTGTGTGCGTTACAACTTAAAATGGCGATCTGGACCTCTTCCATCCCTCATCCCTCGCCCAAGACAGGGCGACCGCCCTCGGCCAACCCTCGGCCATTTGCGCCCAAATGCAGGGGCGGCGTCCATAATAATTCTGCTGCTCACAATGAGCACGGCGGCGAGCGAGGGAGACACCATCATTCAAGATCGGGCGGGCTTGTTTTTTTTTTTCGCGTGGGCATCCGCTCCGTAACCTTCCCATGGATTTCCTGGCAATGGAGCCGCGCTTCGTCGGTGGCGATATCCGAAAGCAATGTGTGCATGTGTATTTGTGTGTCTAGTGGACACAGTTGCGAGATTTCCGCACAGATGTGCTTTTGCCCGGAGGTTGCGGATAAAGCGGCCACCAGCTGTCTCGCTTCTTACACGAAGGATCGCACTTTCTTTAGGGAGCTATTGCAGGAGTTGAGAAGATACCAGAAGAAGAGGAGCTGCCAGCTGAGGAATGGCAGCGTTCAAACCGACGCTTTTGGTGACAGGCAGTGACAGGCGGCCAAGTAAAGCTTTGCCGGGGACAACGACGACAACGACGACGACGACGACCCCCACGCAATCGCGAGCGGTTCGTTCGAGTGTGTCCATATACTCAAGGCGATCGGAGGAGCCCCCCCCCGAAGCATTGAAACTGAACGGACCTGAAATTATAAATGTGATACAAAGCAACGAAGGTGTGTGTATGTGTGTGCCCGGACATCAGAACGAGTCGAGATCAATGCACCGAAAAGGTAGTAGAGGTTTCTACTAAAATCTAGACAATCTTCCAATAATGAAGAATTCAGCGAGTGACACCTCAAAATCGTGGGCTCTGGAGATGAATCAAGAGCTTGAAGGATATCGTTAAAAAAAAAAGTAGAACCGAGATAAGCGAAAATGTGCTACATCTTCTTTCTCCCCAAATCTTCTTCAAGATACTCTACACACGCCACTCCGTTAGAGCTTGGCAGAGCTATTTCATTAGTTTTTAATTACTCGCACTACTGCCTGCAATCACCTGCGTGGCCCTCTTACTATTTACCGAGACCTCACAAAACTCGGCGGATTCTCTCTCTCTCCTCGTGTGTCTGTGTTTTTGTGGTATGTGGCGCATGGAGGACGCCGGGCTATTTATAGTCCTTTTTTTAATGCCGGTACTGCCACACACAGACACACACACACTACTACAGTGTACGCGAAGGCTGCAGCAATGAGAAGCAATGGCCGAGAAGGCGCATTTACACGCCGGTTAGGCTTTTCCTTCCCACTGTTTTCTAACTGTGTCATGTGATTCGGTGGTCCGCCGCCATGGTCATCCTTGCGCTTCTGGATTGAAAAATCGATTGGCGTTTGCAGAGCGCACTGGTTTGTTGTGTGCTTTTGTATCGAGCGTTTGGCATGGTTTCAGCCGGCCAGCTGTCAAGCTCCATAAAACAAAATCTGACTTTTATGGTGGACAATCCCCCAAGACAAGATGCCCGATCAAACGAATACGAATTAGATTCCCCTGTTTATCAACAAACAACAAATTCTTCCAACAAAGCCCAGCTGGCGTGCAGTATAAAACCAAAGAGAGGACCTAACCAAACTCCGTATGCATCAGCTTCCGGCTACAGCGACATGGCTTTGAATGGAAGTTTTCGTCGGTATTGATTCCGACTAGATCCGAAGTTTTTTGGAACCGATTTCGAATAGTAGGTCCGGAATCAGTTTCCGGAATCGATTCCGGAGTCGGGTCCGGAATCGGCTCCGGAATCGAAATTAGCACCGAAATCAGAATCGGCTTCGAAACGGAGTTGGTGTTGGCATCTCCTTAAGAATAGGCGTTTGAGTCCAATGATACTACGTATTGATAGCTGCAGGTTCCCGGACTAATTTCGCTTCTGAAATTTCTTATTTCAATTCAAGAACTGAATCTCTTGTCGGAGCTAATTCCATTTCTGGAGTCAATCCTGCTTCCGTTACCGGGGCAAATAGCGATTCCCAGGTTCCCAATTCCAATTCCGGAGCCTAATCTGATGACGGAATCGATTCTGGAGCCGCCTCCGGAATCAGAATCGGGTAGGTCCGATTCCGAGTTCTCACCACTAGTAAGGCGCACGTCTGCCTTTTCACACATGTCCTACGACAACGCTGTTTTGTCGATGTTTGTTTGCGTATGTTACGCAGCAATAGTGCAAAACCCAAAACCTCAAACGACGATCCGAATCGTGTGGGACGACGTGGGAATGATGCACACGCAGAGGAGAGGCGGCTATCCTCGTCCCTTTCGTGTGCTGCAAGCAGCGTACGGGCAAAAGGGAGACTCCACGCGACAAAAGGGCTCGGCGCAGTGCGCCAACAATGCAACGCGAGAGCGATGCAGGCGGAGAGTGAGACAGCGCGTGTTGCTGTGAGACACGACATGCAATGGCAGGTTTTTTTTTCTGGAAGATCATGGAAGATTGTATTTATTTTCGGGGCCAGCGGAAGATAAAGCGCTGAACACTATCTTACGGGCAATACGGGAGGCAAGGAAACAAGGAAGCAGGGTTGGGGTAATAAAGGAGGATTTTGATCAATAAAACAGCGGCACTTACCATCGCTACGCGTAATGTAGATGACGCTTCCCTTCTCGAACATCTCCATCTTTGCCGGGCGTTGAGAGCGAATTTGGTTATTGGTTTGATTGGTAGTCTCGTTTTGGTGAGTGTTTGTTGTTGTTGTTGTTGTGGTTGCTGCTGCTAGCTTGGCTGGTTGCAGTCGTTGTGTCGTCGCGATTTACGGCTTTCTCAAAAGTTGCACAAAATCTCCGCACATACAGCACACACGTGCACAAAAAGGACACCGAGAGGCACGTTCGCGCGCGCACACATACACACACACACAAAGATACACTGAGAGACACGTACACAAACACACACACACACACAGGCACACACACGCACGCAGCTCACTCACTCACACAGGACACTTAAAAGCGCACCACACCACTACACCCTGGCAGCAGATGGTGCGGTTTGGGCTGGTCGGATTGTAAAACTTGCGGGTCAGCAGCTGTTGAGGGGAGAGACGATAAGAAAACAGTAGGGAAAGAGATATCAATTATCAGTATTTAAAAAAAAACACACACACACACACCAATACACTAGCAAGAGAGTCGAGAGTGACGTCAAAACATCAAGGACCTAAACTGAAAGGTCTACAAAAAATAGGAAAATAAAGTCAAGCAAAGCGACACAATTTGGCGTTTATGTTGCCCCTGGAGGCATAGTACTTTTTTTGTTTACGTTTTTTTGTTATGGCTGTGATAGCCACGACCCCCCCCCCCCCCCCCCCCCCCCAGGGAAGTGTATTTGAAGGCAAACAAGCTATTGTGTGATGTTGTTGATTCGTTTGATGTGTCTGGTTTGATAATCAAGTCTAGTAATCAAGTCTACTGCCAACGATTCCGGCCGGAACTAGTAGTTCCTATGATACCGAAGACGAAATTGGAGTCGTGAGTGCACTCCAGCGAGTACATCGCTAGTGTGAACATTCCGAATCTAGCACTGCAATATCTGTGGATACGAATAATAAACTGCCGAACACAACAATTTCCAGTACATTTTTGTCCCTCTAATTAGGAAAAACTCTGAGTTTGCTATAGCAACCGTTAAGGCTGCATACTAAATGTTATGTCTCTTTCTTGTTTTTATGGACCTCTCATTCACTTTCAACCTTTGTAATTTGCAAACCCCTCTTATTCGACAGTCCCATCGCCTATCAAATAGGGACTAAAGTTAGCAAAACCCTATGCAAAAAAATCAACGAAGATCCTTGAATCCTTGGAAATGATCCCGTTCAAGGGTGCTCCGATCGCACAAAAACACACGAAAACCACCGGCATCGCTTACTGCTACTGCTAGCCGCCACCAGCGGACCATGCGTGGCACCGAAAAACCCCCGGCATGGACAGCGGAAGAGTGTACTCTGGCGCTACCAACGCCAGCTCCAAAATTATTTGGTTACTTTTGCGTTGAATCTGAAAAAAAACCGCGATTATTAATTCCGTAACGAACGTGTCAAACTGTAAATTCGCGAGGTGCGCGATCACCTTAAACTAGAAACCGGATACGCTGCGTGTAAAAAGCGTAATAAATATGCGTCACAAACACTGACACACGGCACTCACGCGTACGTACACTTATGTACTAATTATCCTCGGAAAGGATACACTAACACCCTAAAATTGTATGGGCTTCCGGGGGTATAAAAGGGACCGAACTTCCAATAAAGATGCATTCGGATTTTGCAACGTCGAAGGCTAACGTTCACGACCAATCTAATGATCCCCGGGAGTAGCGAAGGGATGCATGGAACCGTCTGTGGGCAAAACTGATCGCGTTCAAGGACGCTGTGATTGATAACGATGATGATGCTAACTGATACTTCTACCAGCCGCGGAAAGGGGGGGGGGGGGGGGGGGGCAAGATTCGATGCTTGCCACCGAAGGGATGACCCTAAACCCCGCACGACAGGACGAAAGGAAAGGAATCACCATGTTTTCCGCAACCATTTTGTCGCCGTTCGAATCACGACCATTTTTACGACCAGCACACCACCATCGTCCTTTCACAGCTCCGTCCCTCACAAGTCCCGAACAGTCGAAGGCGGCAGCAGCAGCAGCAGCAGCTGCTCAGGGATGCCAACACATGAACACACACACACACACACACACATGCACAGGCACACTGCGTGTACGCGTACAGTTAGTGGCAAATGTGGCCGAAGCAGGAAAATTCATCACCACATCGCACCAGCACCAGAGTGGAAAGCAGCAAAAATGGTTGTGGGGGGGGGGGGGGGGGGGAGGGAGGGTGGGGGGGTTGTATTATAGCCATCGCTCCCGAACCAGCTGGTTTTCTCTCCAGACCAGCGCGTCCTTTGGGCGAGCTGGAAAGAAAAGCCGCTCACACACTCACACACACACACACACACACAAACACGCACACACAGAGCAGACATGGAGGAGAGCGCCATCATTTGCTCGCTTTTCTTCCCGTCCATTTTGGGGCACACGTTTTTCTCTTTTTGTTGTTTTTCTTTTGCCGTTTTCTTCTTCGGCGCCTTCTCACGTCCATGGTTGTTTTTTCCGGTGGCGGTTTTTTCTTCTTCTCCATTTTCCATTTCCCCCAGCAGCAGCAGCAGCAGCAGCAGCAGCCCGTTTGTGAGCGGTGGCGAGGGGGGTGGCAATCGGGAGAAAAGCCAGCGGCGCCCCACAGCTGCTCCACTGTGTCGCTTTTCCCACTCACACACACATACACACACACACACACACACACACTAGGGGATCGCCAACGCACCCAAAAATCCAACCGGTTGCGAAGAGGCGAGGGCCGCAGAGAGTGGGCCTGGCTGAGGACGGAAGAAACCATGCAAAAAAGAATCCATCCGTTCTGCCCCATCTCTGCAACCCTGTGTGTGTGTGTGTGTGTGTCGGGCCAATGAATGGATTTGGTGCGTGTGTGTGTGTGTGTGATGCTGGATTGTGTGCGGAAGAAATACACACACACACACAATGAAGTGTGTGGTGTTCTGCCATGGCGAGAATGCAGAGCGCACTCGAAAGAAGAATGAAATCAATCCGCCGCGAGCTACTTTTTCCTTTTCCCCCTGTTTGGCTACCTGCCCGCTACCAACAGCCACAGCCACAGGCACACACACACACACATACACACACTTCCAAACGGAGCGGAGGGGCGATTTTTCCTGCCTGGAAAATGGCGCACACACACTCACACACACACACACGGGTCGGTGTCAGGATTTGTGCAAAATGTTCCTGTTCTGGCTGTTCCCGACCGACCGACTTTTACACACAAGCGCACAGAACCATGACAGCCAGAGGTACGCGAGAGACTTACCGTTTGCTTCCTTGTTCACTTGCGTCGACCCACATCTGCCTGGTTTGAGGCGTACGAACAGACTGCGGCTGCAGCGCTACCGTTCCGGTGCTACACCAAGGTGTATGGATGTGATTTGACAGCTCTCTCTCTCTCGACTTGACAGCTCGGTTTCGACAGAGCTCCGGTGAGCAAGGTGGCTGAATATATGACAAGGTGAGGTTGTACAGAGACCAATTGATATTTCTCGACTAGAAAGAACTGGCTCCGTTGGCTCCGTTATTAAAATCCCGGGTTGGAGTGGTGCGAAATATTGAAAATCCTATACAAAGCCTAGCAGATGTCGCCCACAATGTCGCCCAGCAGAAGCGATACAATTTAACGTTTTAAAAGCATACACCTTGGGCTGGAGGCAGCGAGCGCACGGCGCACTGTCTGACAGCTGTCGTTGCGTTCAAATTGCGTCACACACACACTGGAATGACAATTCAAAATGAAAACCGTTTTTTTCAACCACCACGCATCGTTTTTCTCTGCCAGCTTGTACGTTGCGATTTGAATGAAGCAGAGTACATTTTTCGTACATTCATTTCACACGAATTGATTGGTCCTGTGCGGTGCTTCTTCATGTTGACTTTTCGTTGCTTTTGTGTTTTTAGGAGGGTGGCATGCAAGGCCCCTTCCCTAACCTCCAGCTTCGTCGTAGGGCTTACGTTAGCTGGATTTTTATTTAACCATGCAACCCATTCATCCAAGGGGTTGGGTTTCCCCGTATATCCAAGCTTGAATAATTGGGAGACATGTTTCCGTTCTGTACGACGGGGACGCATTGAGTTGGAACAGGGGATGGAGAGCCTATGTTAACCTTCTACGGGTTCCGATCAGCGAAATATTGCTACCACACTGCCACCAGATCAATGCGACGAACACGAATTACCTGCTTGCCGGAGACTCAGACCATCTGGGAAGCAGTGTATTTAGTTGACGGCGACAATCGGTTAGAAAAGGGACAATCGTTACTTCGGACAACGTCATTAGCAGGAAAATCCTGGGACGCTTTGTGCAGGGGATTCATTATTATAGGCTTCACCGACTGCTGACAACCCGAAGACTTCAAGCCCGCACAAAATGTGAGATACATCGTACATTAATTCGCCTGGTGGTCCTCTACGGACCAGATCCTCCAGACCATCTTTGGCTGCGGTGTGTTCGAGCATGGAGCGTGGAGGAGAAGCATGAATACGATGGTTGGGGTATGTTATGAGGAAGCCGGACTCATGCCCCACCAGGAAGATGTTTGACAGCGATCCCCAGTTCGGCATGAGGCATATTAGAAGTTTCGTGAAGAAGTGCAGAGAGATATTAGAAGTTTCGTACGGATCTTCATTACCTATGGATCGATGTGAATGATATCGCAATAAAATGGTCTCACGGGGCTCGATTATGTGATATAGTGCAACAAGAGCCGAGAAGTCAGTAGAAACAAAACAAAAAAATCGCGGAATTCAGCTGCGCCTTCTGCTTTGCGCGGTAGTTCATTTCCATTTTTTTCCAGGTGTGTAATTCATAAAGTTCATTGAATTCATTTTCCTATTTCACATTGTAATCCTTCCTAACTAGCGAGTTGCAGGAATTATGTACCGTGTTGCTATCTTTTCTTCGCTTTTGCTATCGCTTTCATTGCTCATCATACTTGAGAAGATTGTTGGGAGAGGGCGGGTGTGGGTGGCCAGCAGCACCCACTTTTGGCTGCCAGAATTGCTAGGACATTAAACACGCATGGCTTGCCTCCACGGTTGTTATTACTTTGTCCCTACTGTGGCGAGAGCCGCTTGCTAATGATTCCTAATTTCTCCCGTTATTGCCAGCAGTATGGTTTTGTATCAGGTGTGTGGCTTGTTAACACTATATTCGTATAGCTTGGTCAGTTTTATCCTGCGCACCTCCATATCGCTGTGTGTGTGTGTTTGTTCTGCGTGGGACGCACCCTAAAGAGGAAGCAGAGCGTAAGCGGGGGGGGGGGGGGGGATAGGAGAGTTAGCTGCCTGAATTCACATTCCTTATGCAAAAACGATCCTACCCTAGTTATCCTACTCCTTTAGATCATTCTATTATATTGTGTTGTTTCCTGTTGAGCGAAATTTAATCTCTTACCACCCTGCTCTCCCTCTCTCCCTTCGTCTGACGAGTTTTTTGTCTTTCTCTCTCTCTCTACTGCAAACGACGAATTCAACGAGCATGAAACTTAGAATTCAAATGTAAAGCATCTCGCACATTGCTTCCCGTTTCACAGCAAAGCGCGCCCAGGCTTGGATCCTTCTAACGCTTTTGCTGCACCGTGAGGATTGTTTTGGTTGTGTGTTCGGTTGTAGGTGGGGCTGTGGGCACGTGCGTGTGAGTGTGTGTGTGTGTGTGTTTCATGTTCGACATGGCCGACCCCGCTTTGCTTTCCCTAATGCACAGCGCCAGGGGTTATCTACTATATTGGCTACTTAATCTTAAAAGAGCGCACATCGACACACGCACACACACACACACACACCCCACTCGCTCGCCACCCACACCCGCGCCTAATATACCGTACAGTGGTAATTTGCTTTTAATTTGCTTGTTTGTTCCACGTGTGTGTTTTGTCTGTTTGCGTATTTATATCCCTTCATTTTTTTGTGTTCGGTTAGAAAAGGCACAAAACCGCTGATTACTTTTACTCGCGCTACGGAAGCGTGTTTCTTCCGCAGGCCTCCGCCCCCCCCCACCCCCTTCTCTAATACACGCGTCTCTCGTATGCTGCTGGTGAGGAGACGGTGATGGGGGTTTTCTCCTACTGCCTCCTACCTCCCCCCCTTTTTTTCCTACATCACATCCCATACAAACTGCCTTTTATGAAACGCGGTCAGAGCCAGCAATTTGTTTAAGTCTATAATTGAATTAGTTATTCTACATTTCTCTACCAGCCAATACCTCTCCGTTTGTGTGTGTGTGTTTGTGTTTATCTACCACAACAGTACAGCGCGTAGCATAAATAACCGTTGAGCGATGAACCGAACGGGGAAGAGATAAAGAGATGTGTACACGCACAGGCACACACATACATGACTGGGGTACGGGTGGGGGTGCGGTGCGTATGATGTTATTTTGGTAATACTTTCATTCACTTGTCGCTTTCATTCAGGATGATAAAGACGTAAAACTGCCACGTCAAGCGTCTACTCCAACCTCTACTGTCTTTCGCCCTTCCGCTTAACTTTTCGCTGAGATACTGGTTCGACCGATTGTCCGTGGAAAACGACGGCTTTCGGCGCACGCTGCCGGGTGCAAAAAAAAAAAAAAACCGGTAAACAAAGGCGAAGGTGAAGCTTAAAAGGCGGCCCGGGCGGGAAGCCGACGCGCCCGCATTTGGAGCGTTAAAGGGGAAAGCCATCGTCCAGTGCGGGACTGATGCCGCCGTTCGGCTTGCCAACAGTAACGCCGCCTGCTCCCGCACTAACGCTGCCGCTGCTGCGGTCACCGGTGCCATCGCTGGTGGTGGTGG
This sequence comes from Anopheles coluzzii, assembly GCF_943734685.1. Taxonomy (NCBI): domain Eukaryota; kingdom Metazoa; phylum Arthropoda; class Insecta; order Diptera; family Culicidae; genus Anopheles; species Anopheles coluzzii. Next base: position 2,778,940 of record NC_064669.1, on the reverse strand, counting down.
TGGTGGTGATGTTGTTGGATTTTTTGTGCTTCTTCGACTTGTGCGCCGAGAGCGACTCCTGCCCGCTGTCCGTGTTCGATTCGCTGTCGCTGTCGTCGTAGCTGCTCGAGCTGGAAGACGAGGAGCTGGAGTTGCTCGAGCTGTCCGACGCGACGCCCGTGCTCTGGCCGAGGTCCGTCTCGGACGCGATCTTGGCCAGGTCCGGCTCGACCGCCTGCAGCACCTTCAGCCACTTGCTGGACAGCTTCGGCCGGCCGCGCACGGTTTTGTGCCACACCACCGGGAAGTTGGTGCGGCTGCAGAAGTTTTGCGTCACCGCGACGGTATCGTCCAGGTTGAGCACCACGTGCCACCAGCCGCCCGGGACGAACACGGTTTCGCCCGGTTTTTGCAATATTTCCAGCTAGAAATGGGAAAGAAAAAAAAAAAAAATGGATGATCAGTGGATTTGTTTGAAAGGGTTCTCTGCATGCACACAGCTACGGTACCGGTTTGCAGTCGGCCGGCCAGTCCGGCAGCTTGGTGCGCGGATAGATCAGGCTGAACCAGGTGATGGCTTCGTCCCGCTGCTTGCCCCCGATCGAACCGGTCACCTTGAGCAGCTCCTTGGGCGTGTGGGTCGGAAACAGGCACCAGCGCTTGTGGCCGTGCACCAGCGCGTTCCAGGCGCTGGTGCCGAGCGGATCGATATGTATGCCGGTGCCGGACCGGGCCGGACCCATCACGAACCAGCGGTACGGTGGCCGGCGCACCTCGCCCGCATGCTTGAACAGATCGTCCCGGAAGTAGAGCGGCACCTCGTAGTCCTCCAGCAGCTTCCGGCGTCTGTGGTGCTGTGGAAAGCAAAGCAACCCGCAGCGCACGCACGGTGTATGTAGGTAATGGGTGGAAGTCTCGTAGTTCGGGTTGTTTTTTTTTTTTTTTTGGGGTGGACACCTACCTCACCGAAGCTGCTGTCGAATATGTAGAGCGGGCTGTCGTCCGTGGTGGTGCGCATGTACTCGACGTAGTACTTCATCTTCATCTTGACGCTGTAGCCGTCGTTGTCTTCGCCGCACTTGAACTTCTGGTTCCGGTACTTCTTGGCCAGCCGCTCGAGCGTCCACTTGTGGCCGGCCCGCCACCCGTCCTGCATGCCCTCGATCACGACCGGCTGGTAGATGCGCTCGAACCGCTCGATGAACTCCCGCGCGCTCACCTTGTCCACGTGGATGCGCTCCACGTTGTCCTCGAACTTGCTGAACGTCTCGAACGTTTGATGGTAGCCCAGCTGCACCCATGCTGATCGGTCTGACAATTCTATTTTTTTTTTTTATGGGACAAGAGAGAAGGATGGAAAACGCGAATATTTAAAACAGTGTGTTTATTTTAAATATTTATGACAATATCAAGGCATAGCCGCTTCTTTTCTTCTTCAAGAAAGTGCGATTAGTCTGTTTTGTTCCCAGGACGTTTAAAAAAAAAAATACCATTTGAAATGGCAGAATATAAATAGTATTTCTTACATTTTAGTGCGATTTAAACGGTCTACTCAACTCGAATTAAACGCAAAACACTTTCCAGGAGCAACTGAACCATAGGTCTCTACTCGAATCGAGTTTGCAAATGTAATAAGCTTAGCAAACAATGTTCCAATCCCTGTACAAAAAGTTTAGGGTGGAATAACGACCTACTAGGTAGGTGGCCGGTGATATTTTCTTTTATCAAGCACCAAAGCACAGTGGAGAATCTACTGTGATGATCAGAGGTGAGACTCAAACAGTTGGTACGATCATCACGTGTTTGGTGCATGATTTTGTGCAACCAACTCTTGGTCAGTCACCTGGTCGCGACATTTTCAAGCATGTGATTGGTCCACCAACTGTTAGAGTCTCGCGTTGGACTCAAGCATTCGCAGGTCGCGTTCGGCATGTCAAGACGCACTTTCATTGAGTACCAAGCGATGCGCATCAAGCTACCACGGATATGTTCATTGTTTTCGTTGGTGAACATCTCGTGATGCTCATGACATTTTGCAGCACTGCCTAAATCAAAAGGGCTTCATGTAATAATGTAAGATTGATAAGATGTAAGATTTCATGTAATCAAACAATATCCGAGTAGCATTGCTGTAGTTAGGTTATTTTACAAGGATTTTAACAAACGATCGGTTTCGACAGCGTCAGTCTTGCATCTGCTTCGTCGATTCTTCGAGATAGCAACAGTTGGTGTACAACACACACACACACACATTACGGCCTGTGCGCTTTCCGAAGTAGAGAGCAAAACTGCAATGAAAAATAATTCATTTAAAAAATTATGCCACATTTTAATGCTCCTGTGCTTGCTCAAAAAAAAAGAAAAAACAGAAAAGCAAATACCACTACTTGGAAGACCGCTTTGTTTTTTCAAATGCAAACCGGGGCAGCCCTGTCTGCTGGTTGGTGCGAATGTTGTGCGAAACGAACCATCCAGAAGGTTTTGAGCGCGCGCAAGGTGGTGTTGTTTCGATGGCGGGGGAGCGCAGGGTGCATTTCAAAGTCATCCGCCAGCCGCTGATCCTTCTTGAGAAACGTCAACACACACACACACACACACGCACACCAACATTCTCGCAGAGAAATTGCAATGTGTTATGCATGGCAGGCGGCTGCTTTGTATCTTTCGTGTGGATTCCCCGGAAAACGGGAGCCTTCGAACGGCAAACCCGCGCTCGTCGCTCTCCACCCGCAGCTCTGTCCCATTCACAATGTAAACCATTCACCAATGCACACACACACACACACATACACACACGGAAAGCAGCTTCCCGATGCCATGGGGTACGTACCAGGTCTGGCTTTCCGCTTTACTTCCCGGACGCGTTTACGGGTACGATGGGACAGCTTGACGGGTTCAGCCATCTAGCGCTACTCGGTGCCTCGGTCGTTCTCCGGCGGTCGTCTGATGGTTGCCGTTCACTAGATCCAACGCACACGCACACACACACACACTTTCCCGTTGATCGATTGCACACTGGGACACTGGGGCCGCTCGGGCAGTACGGTGGTGGTGGAACGATGACGCGCGGCTAATTGCCCGCCTGGCCTGTCCGCGCTGAAACCACCTATCAGGGGATGCTCCGGCAAAAAAAAAACGAAAACCGGATGGCGCGTGGGTGCGTGTGTGCGTGCGCTTGAGAAGAAGGGGAGGGAAAGAAAAGCGGAACGGAAAAACGAAAACGGAAAAACCGACCGGAATCCGGACCAGACAGAAGCCGCGCCGCGCACACACCGCAAGTTGGTAAAGAAAAGTGTTTGCACCGTCGGTTCTGCACGCCCGGGGTTCGAAACTTCAGCACGCACGGCTCACGCTCCGTTGTGTCGGGCGGTTGGAGTTGCTGTGTGTGTGTGTGCGTGTGAGATTTTTGTTGTATTGTGTGTGCCGTTCGCTGTCTGTTGAACAATTTTCACTAGAATGCTTTGATCGGGTCCCAGCGGCTGATGGCGTCTGTCACAGCGCGAACGGCGCTGACAGTTGACAGACTGGATCAAAGAGATGGCGGTGTGCGTTAGGCAACTGTCAAAAATGTACGTCCGCGTCAAAGACAATTGAATTTGACGACCATTTAACGGCTCAGTATTGTGTTTTTTGCGACGTACGCGGGCAAATGTTGGATTGTTTGAGAATATCGGAGCAATTATCGTTCTCGCCCTAATCGTTCTACTGTCGCCTTTTGCCGCACGAACTAGTATGGTGAATGGAAGAAAACGGTTTGACCCAACCGCTTCAAATGGAAGCCCATGCTCGGCTGGTTGTATAAAAAGAACTCTTCTCTTTCACACATAGGTTTGTGTCCAGGCTAAATGGCGAGGGGAAGTCTGAAAACTGTAAACTGCACACCAATTTACTACAATGCACGTGAAAAAAAAGATAGACAAGAAATGTTGTTTGCATGCCGTCACAATTAAATGCCTCGAAAATCGACTCTTGGAATGGAGTGCTTCAATGCAACGAGACGCATTCCGGCCCCGTGTGCGGTGTTCACACGCATTGCAATCTGTTATACGTGGTTTTGTTTTTGTCCAAAGCACAACAAAAAAAACCCAAACGAACTCGCGGCGGTGCTGCGAAAAACGAGCCTACTTTATAACAGCTGTAGAACAGTTTGGCTGCATCTGCTACCTTTGATATTTCTGTAGTCTTCACGGTACCGAGCATGGATTATTTTTACTTTTTCTGGTGGATGAATTTCAAAACTAGTGACTACTGTACATCCAAGCTCACTAGTGATACAGGCAGGCCTTGACCGACAACGTTGTTGTTGTGCCAAATAAGAAGAAGGTTATTAATTATTGTGCTACTCATTGAATGATTGATATTTAATACATACTCGCCCTGGAATTGATCTTGAATCCATAACGATTCTGGAACTGATCACACATTCATACCGGTTTTGGAACTGATACTGAACCCATGCCGGTCCTGGAACTGATACTATACTCATACCTTTCCTGGTCCTGATTCTGAACCTATACTGGTCATGGAACTGATCTTGGGCCCCTACTGGTCTTGGAATTGATACTGAACTGAATTGGTCCTGGAACTGATTGTAAACCTATATCGGTTGAGGAACCATTCACTATCGCATTCCGGTCCTTAAACTGATCGAGAAGCTATATCGGTCCTGGAACCGATCATACACTATAATTGCATCTGGACCAGTTGCGCATTAGGAACAAGTCATAAGCCTATACGGAATCAGTTCCTAAACCACGATTGGCTACAAACCATGTGCATTACTGGAGCTGGGTTTCAAGGACGAGTCTCAGAATCAGATCATTTAGCAGGTTCTTTAAAGCTAGGACTGGAATAGCCTCGGGACAGGTGAGTGAGGATCTGCGAATGAGATCTAGATCCGTACCTGTACCGAACCTGGGATGAATTCGGCAGCATATCTTTGAAATAAAACCGTCAAAAACCGTTTCTAGCCGTGTATTTCAAAGCTCTTGTGCCAGTAATTGAAGCTCAAGCAATGTTTATTTTTGTGTGTGAATTTATGTAGAAAAGCTTGCAAAAGCTCGCTTTATTGATGATTCTTCCCGAAGCGAATGACTTGGAGGTAAAATATTGAACATGCAATCGCATAAAGTTTACGCACAATGATAACTTAACCTTAACTATCGTCTTACTACTAAAGTCAGGGACGGAGCTGGACAGCATGGTGCGCTTAGAATGAATTTACGAATGGCATTGTAATGTGTTTGATGACTGTTACGGTTGCCAGGTGGTATGTTTTGAACTCGCGTTGGTCAGGGTGGCCTTCGTCATCGTTTGCCGAATTAAGTAGAACTGAAGTGGATACTGTTTCGAAGCGGACGTTCGACACTTGATCGTCCAGGCGATCATAGAAACCTTTAGGAGGTTTCCCTTACTGGAAACGTTGGAATTTAGAGGCCTTACCTTGGGCAGGGGGACATATCTAAACTCTTTAAATGAGAACTCGATAGATGTAGGATGGGCATAGTCCTATCCTGACAGTCCGAACGAATCTGACCTGCCATGATCGGAGTTGGTTTTATTTATACTCTCTATTTTGTGTCAATTATGCTGAATGTCAAGTTTTGAGTTTACATATGGTTGTGCTTATTATGTAAGGTCAGTTCTGGGTTCTGACGCTTACGCGGTGTTTTGTTTCCTACGCTTACGGTTCTGTTTGTACACACGAGGTACGGTGTCTCCGTTGGTTGCTATTATGCAATGTTATTGTTTTTACGCTTTACGCACTTGAAACGTTTTTGTGCTGGGTAATGTTTTTCTGCTGTTTTCGCACCTACGGGGCTGTGTGCGGGTTGTGTGTTTTAAGTGTTTTTGGACAAGGGTTTTTCTGCTGACTTACAATTCCTGGCGTAAGGTTATTTATGTGGTTTGGGTTGTGTTAATTTCTTGAGTGGTTATTTTATCCTTTTTTTGTGTGTTGTGTGGTGTTGACAATTTGTGTTTATTAAGTGTGATGAGAATTGCGTGTGAATTGATTATAGACAGTATAGCATGTGCATGTGCATGCTACACCTCCCCCCTTTAATAGAATAACGTAATGAATTACAATGATTGAAGTTATTCTCCTGTGTACTTAATTAATCTATTTTTGTGTACTGTAGAGATTTTCTTTGTTGTATTATTTTGTATTACGCAATTAGGCCCTTGGTCACTTACTACTGTGAAAGGTCCAATGTAGACTGGATCTAATTTTTTCCTATTTTCATTTTCCAAATATACCTGATCTCCTAAGTTTATAATAAGTGGTACTGTATCTTTATTTAAGGTTTGCTGTCTTTTAATTTTTGCTTTTATCAAATTTTCTCTGGCAATTTCGTTTGATTTTTGGAGTTTATATTTCATTTCGAAATAATATTGGTCAATATTATAAACTGGTTCAATTTTTGTTTTAAATATATCTTGTGGTAAATTCGCTTTTCTACCAAATACTAATTCGTATGGTGTGTAGTTTGTGTCTGAGTGTTCTGTTGTATTGTAAACAAATTCGTAAAATTTTGTCCAATCGTCCCAGTCATCATGATGTTCGTTTGTATAGCTTCTTAGGTATTCGTTTAGACATCTATGATTTCTCTCTAATGATCCTATTGTCTGTGGGTGGTAAGCTGTGCTAAAAGTTTGTTTGATTTTTAAAATTTCTGAGATTTTGTGTAATATTTCATTGTTATATTCTAGTCCTTGATCTGATTTTAATTCTATAAATGTTCCGAATGTAAGGATGAAGTTTTCTACCAATGCCTTGGCTATAGTGTTTGCTTCTTTGTTATGGATAGGTATTACTACGATATATTTCGTTAAGTCACATTGTATGGTTATTGCATACCTGTTGTTTTTGTTAGTTTTTGTTAGAGGTCCTACTGTGTCGATTGAAATTATGTTAAATGGTTTTGTCGGTGTTGTAGTTACAACTGTTTTTTCTTTAGTATGTCTAGTCGTCTTATTAACTATGCATGCTTTACAATTTCGTACGTATTTCTTGATATCATCTTTCATATTTTTCCATTTATATTTTTCCCTTATTTTCTGGTACAGTCTGTACTGGCCTATATGTCCTCCCGAAGGGGTCATATGATAATCTGAAATTATTCTCAGCCTATCTTTTTCTGTTGTTATCCATCTAGTTGGAGTAAACAGGATTATTTCAAACTTGGTAATGGCTCTGTTGGCTATTTCCTTAATAGTTTGTTGGGAATATTCTTTGAATAAGTGGTCTTCTTCTGACCATGCTAGCTTATTTCTTCCATATTGTTTCGCGATTTTGCACATTTCTAGAAGAGCAAACTCTAATGCTTGACTTCCATTTACATCATTTCTCAAAAGAAATTTTCCTAGTGCTTTACTATATGAATGGTTGTATATTATGAATTCAACGTTGTTTTTAATTCTCTGCGTACCTATTTTTAGTACCTTTCTCACTTCTAAAGGTCTATCTGTTTTCCACATCGCGGGGTGATCAGTCCCTGTTGTTGCGATTGGTTCGTCTTTGTTTATATCAGTTTTCTCGTTATTTTTCTTAACCATGGCTCTTGTATTAACCATTAAAATCGTTTTGGATTTTGGTATTGATGCTTTTAGGTCATCTGAGTTAAGGATTATTCTTGATAGTGCGTCTGCCGCAACATTAGCTTTACCTGCTAAATATTCTATTTCAAAGTCAAATTCTTCTAAATCTAGTCTCATTCTAGTAAGCTTAGAAGTAGGATTTTTCATACCAAATAAGTATGCTAATGGTCTATGATCTGTTCTAACTATAAATTTTTGTCCATATACATAAGGTTTAAAATAATTAATTGCCCAATGTATAGCTGTAAGCTCTTTCTCGATAATTGGCTTATTCTTTTCCCCTGGTGTAAAACTTTTACTCGCAAATGCGACTGGCAAATCGTTTCCATCTGTTATTTGTGATAACACTGCACCACATGCCATATCCGATGCATCTGTCGTAATAATGAATTGTTTTTTAAAATCTGGATATTGTAAAATTGTGGGTGAGAGTAAGCTTTGTTTCAATGTATCGAAAGCTGCTTGACATTCTGAAGTCCATGCAAACTTAACGTCTTTCTTAATCAAATTATTAATAGGTTTAGCTATCTTAGCAAAATTCTGCACAAATTTACGGTAATAATTACAAAATGCGACAAAACGTCTTGCTTCATCAGCATTAGTAGGAATCGGGAATTTTTTAATTGTGTCAAACTTCGCGTCGTCCGGATAAATTCCTTTATCTGTTATTTTATGACCTAAGTACGTTACTTCTGTTTTGAAGAAACAACATTTCTCTGCATTTAGTTTAAGGTTATATTTTCTTAGCCTATCAAAAACTTTACCTAAATTACTGATATGATGCCGTGCACTGCATCCAGTAACTATAATATCATCTATATATACAAATGCTAGCTCTGGTGTTAAACCAGCCATAGCGATAGCCATCATTCTTTGAAAGCTGTTTGGGCTAATGTTGAGTCCAAATGGCATTCTTGTAAACTGATAGTGGCCTGTAGGTGTCGAAAAAGCTGTGTATTTTCTCGAATTTTTATCAAGTTTGATTTGATGAAACCCTGACATCAAATCCAATGTGCTGAAATATTTGGCTCTTCCTAGCTGATCTAGTATCGTGTCTATGCGAGGTAAAGGGAATTTGTCTGGTAAAATTTTCTTGTTCAATTGCCGAAAATCCACTACTAAACGCCATTTCTTTTTTCCTTCACCTGACTTCTTCGGTACTAATAGTATCGGTGAATTATATGATGAAACAGAATGTTCTATAATGTTATTTTTCAACATCTTTTCTACCTGTGATTGCATTTCCTCTGTTTGTGAATGTATTTGTTTATAATTTGGTATATAAGAAGGAATATTATCTTTTAATGAAATTTCCTGGGTATAAAAATTGTTAGTAGAGACCGGTTCATCTTCTAAACAAAATATATCCGAGAATTTTGTGATAAGGTTTTCTAACTCTTCTCTTGCTATTTGTGGAATATTTTCTATATGGATTTTGTTATGAATTTTCTGAATTCGTTCCTTAGATGTGTCAAGTTTCTTCTGTAATTGCTCATACTCTCTTAATGGTTCAACTTCTGGTGTATAAGATTTTATGTTAAAAGAAACATCTTTATCCGTGGTATTAATGAATTTGATATACTGATTACGTTTTGAGACTATTGTGTTTCCGCAAAATACCCCTGGTTGGATTTCTTGTGATAAGATGATTGAATCTTCTGTCAAGTTTGGTATACTTATTTTTCGTACTACTTCACTTCGTTTTGGTAAAATATAATTTCCGTTTACATTGTCTTCTATTGGATGTGAAATCAATCCGTTATCAGATGAGAAGTATATCATCCAATTAACATAATCAACAATACATCTGTGCTTTATAAAGTCTTTTCCTAACAGTCCGTCAGAAAAAATGGATTCTACGTCTTCTATTATATGAAATTCGTGTATAATGGAATAATCGCCAAAGTTAATTGTTGTCATAGCAGTTCCTAAAGTCTCTGATTCATGATCACTAGAGCTTATCAAGGTTAATTTTTTTGATGTATTGATTTTACAACCTGGTTTTAATTTACTAGCTTTAAGTACGGATACGGTTGCTCCGGTATCTATGATGAGTGTGCTATAGATTTCCTTTGTAATTTCTATTTTTACTTTAACAAAATTATCTGCATCAGGATTTATGGTTAGTATTGGGTATTTTCCGATGCTTGAGGTTGCCCTAAAAAATTATTCTGTTCTTCGGCTGTTACTGTGTTATGAATAGGCGCTCGATTATTTTGCAAATTGCTATTATTTCTCTGATTGGATTGTACGTACTGATTTCTGTTGGAATTATTTTGTCGATTTGCGTGCTGATTTCTAGTGTTGTTAAAGTTGTTATTTCTGTAGTTATTATTGTTTCGGTTATTGTTATGTCCATATCTTGCGGGTGGGAACCTGGGTGGGTTTTGTGTCTGATACCTATTATTATTATTATTTGAGAATCTATTGTAATTGTTCCTTCCCTGGTAGTTGTTACCATACCCTCTATTGTTCCTAGTAGCGTTTGAATATAAAATTTTTGTCTGTTCATTCTTTCCCTTTTTCGTTCTGTCTTCTAGTTCCAATTTTACTGCTTGTTCTATTGCTTCATGCAAGGTTTCAAATTTGCTTGATCTCATTATTATTTTGGTTTCGCCATCCTTAAGTCCATAACTCAATGCGCTAATTCCAGACTTAGTTGCTTTTTTCCTGGCTACTTCTGGTGTTATTTCTTCCGCTATGTATGCTTCTTCAAGTTGCTGCGTTAGTTTTTCTATAATGCTTCCGAAATCTTCTATTGTTCCTGTCTGTTTCGTATTATCCATTTTGGATACTACTATTTCTGGTGTTACCTTTATGCTGCATCTGTCTTGTAGTTTGTTAACTATATCTTCTATTGATTTTGGGGCTTCTCCTACAACAATTCGCGCTTTACCTGTCAGACGTCCTAATACTAGCTCTATTATTGTTTCCCTATTCTCCGGCTTCACTATTTTCTTTAATACATTTAAATTTGACACCACACCTTTTAAATCTTTCTCATTACCATCATACTTTGATATGAGAGAAGTGGTGATTTTAATTAGTTCTATAATGTCAGCCATTTTTTCAGATTTAGTTTCTATCGTTATGTCGAACTGGTTTTCTGATAATGTTGTATTTAACGAATCTGGATGTCTTTCGAAATGTATTTTAATGCACTTATTTATTTCGTAATATAGGTGTCTACTTTTTTTAACTAAGGTTGTTAATATTTCGTCTTTAATGGATGATTCGTGTTTTCGTAGAAGCTCTTGTATTTCGTCATATAATTCCTTAGTGTTATTTCTTAGTGTGGTTAACGCGCAGAGCCTATAGCATTTGTTTAGCTGTCTAACCTGATCATACGTTCTATCTAGTATTTCTATTTTTTCTAACAACTTTTGCATATTTATGCAGCTTCGTCCGTAAAAATTGCATGTGTACGGTACCTTTTTAAATACATTTGTTGTTGTTGCTGCTCACGGTGCTACGTTGTTCCCGGTGCTCGGTGAACTGCTGTCCGTTGGCCCAGGGATCTCTTCTTTCACCTGTCTGTCCGACAGTGAGCAACCGTCCATTCTTGCCTTATTCTTCTCGTCTTCCGCGTTGGGAACGGCTGTTCCAAACCATACCGCTGGTCACAGTGTTTTTACACGTTGAGGTAGGTTCTCATACGCGCATAATTGTTTTTCATAATCGCGGTCCATAGCTGCATTGGTGAACTTACGGTACTTTCCCACAGCCTTTACCTATTTTTGTGGGTCAAATAGCATATCACCTTTTTCGTATATCATTCATTCACTGTTCTCGATTCAATGTTTACGTTGCTACTTTGGTAGCGTAAGCACTTTTAAAGCGTGTTTTTGCGCTTGGTTACGAAGGTGTTTGTAACAAGTTTTCGCTATTTTAACAATGCACAGGGTGATTAGCAGCCCTAAAATAATGTTTAGTTTTAAATCCTGAGTCAGATGATATTCTGTATGAATATTCTGAGTTTGAACTATTGTGAGATCATGGTCTCCTTTTATATTTGTTTCAGGTTTTGCAGCCTTGCCTCCCATTTTGAAAATTATTGGTTTTCACTCGTAGTTCACTATTGTTGGTAATTAATCACTTTCCAAGTCATTTCAGAAGCACTTGCGATTTTTATAAAACGTTTCCACTTTGCACTTTTTGTCCGTATTTGAGGTTTCATTCGTCACTTTTTTTTGCACATCCGAAGATTACAGTTTAAAAGTCACGGTCGCCATGTAATGTGTTTGATGACTGTTACGGTTGCCAGGTGGTATGTTTTGAACTCGCGTTGGTCAGGGTGGCCTTCGTCATCGTTTGCCGAATTAAGTAGAACTGAAGTGGATACTGTTTCGAAGCGGACGTTCGACACTTGATCGTCCAGGCGATCATAGAAACCTTTAGGAGGTTTCCCTTACTGGAAACGTTGGAATTTAGAGGCCTTACCTTGGGCAGGGGGACATATCTAAACTCTTTAAATGAGAACTCGATAGATGTAGGATGGGCATAGTCCTATCCTGACAGTCCGAACGAATCTGACCTGCCATGATCGGAGTTGGTTTTATTTATACTCTCTATTTTGTGTCAATTATGCTGAATGTCAAGTTTTGAGTTTACATATGGTTGTGCTTATTATGTAAGGTCAGTTCTGGGTTCTGACGCTTACGCGGTGTTTTGTTTCCTACGCTTACGGTTCTGTTTGTACACACGAGGTACGGTGTCTCCGTTGGTTGCTATTATGCAATGTTATTGTTTTTACGCTTTACGCACTTGAAACGTTTTTGTGCTGGGTAATGTTTTTCTGCTGTTTTCGCACCTACGGGGCTGTGTGCGGGTTGTGTGTTTTAAGTGTTTTTGGACAAGGGTTTTTCTGCTGACTTACAATTCCTGGCGTAAGGTTATTTATGTGGTTTGGGTTGTGTTAATTTCTTGAGTGGTTATTTTATCCTTTTTTTGTGTGTTGTGTGGTGTTGACAATTTGTGTTTATTAAGTGTGATGAGAATTGCGTGTGAATTGATTATAGACAGTATAGCATGTGCATGTGCATGCTACAGCATTACTCATAGTAGATGAGTTTTGAGAGCCATAATTTAGAAATTAGTAACGGATGAAAAACCCCCCTCTAAAGTTTGTTAGAAGCGAAATATAAATCAGGACCACGTGGCAATGCGTTCTCTAGCAACGTGTTTTTGATTACCGCATACTTTCCTGCTGACACTTGTTGAGGGAAACGCATACCCACCCCCTTCACACTGGAAGCCTTTTCTAGCATCGATCCACTTAAAGCTCCTGCCGTAAAAACACCACTTTCCATGCAAGCGCTCAGAGTCGGTTCGGTTGCGAATCGCTATAGGAAGTCTTGTGCTGGTCTGACCGCTGCTTGTAAATCTTCCCGGGCTTCCGCTACGAAAACCCTTCCAGGGCGAGGAAGCCGCCGGACGAACTGTAGCTTCCAGTGAAGGCATCGTAACGTTACGTGCTGAATTGCGAGTGGGAAATAAATCACTGCACTGAGCCTCGCTCACACACGGCTGCAACTACTAGCTGCAGGTGTAGCCGACGAGAGGCGTGTACCTTCGCCCCATCGCTCAGCGGCAGACGTTGCCGATTTGCCGCTTTGCCGCGGCCAAGAGCCGGGGTCGTGTTTGACAGAACTTACGAGCGGTGCGTGCCGCTGACAGCAGCCGTCGGTAGCACCCATAAATATGCAGATTAAATTAATATTAACCTCGGCGGTGGTGCATGCAAGGCAATCGCGCTAAGTAGCTGTTGGGAAAGGTGTATGCGTTAAAGGAAAAATATGGAATGTAAGTTAGAATGCGCTGGACATGAATCTAATAACAGTAACTTTAATAGTTTGCAACATGAATGTTTAAAGAGCGATAGGTTCTTGTTCTCAAGAACACTTGAAAACGGATATCCATACACACCAGTGACCTAGTTCAGAATGGAAGCACAAAGCTCCTCCAGGAAGATGTGTCATCTTAACTTCGTCTGATTTAACTGTCTTTAAAAACATTTGCTAACTGGCAGCTCTGTCCATAAATAGTAGAGTCTTATTTCGTCGTTGAGAAGAACCGAACACCTTCTGCTGGGTGGTCAAGAAAAGGGAGCAAAACTTAACTGGCTATGTACTACACACTATAGAAATACACTATAGCTAGCCCTACCAGCTCCCACACACCCGGACAGTTCGTTCGGAAAAGCAGACGACACCAACAGCTGACAAAAGTCGCCCCGGAACAGTGCGCTGTAGGGATGGTGTTTCTGCATCTAGCATAAAGTTTTTTAACAAACGTGAAACTTTTCCCAAACGCTAGTAGTAAATGCTAGTGGGTGTTGCACAAAAGGGGAAACGAAAGTAAGGAAACCAAAACGAGTGACGAGAGCTGAAATAAAACGCTTCCGTGCGAGGAATAAAAATAGACAGCCGTTTTGTGCGAGCTGCCTGACGGATTTGCCCGCAGTGTGTGTATGGAAGCTATCCGGAAAGGCGGGACATGGGCAGCTGTCCGAGAAAGGAAATCAAGTTGTACCAATCAAAAGTTCGACCCAAGTCAATGGGGAGTTTAACTCGCTGCAATAGTTTTTCGCCGAGCGATGCGCCCAGGGAACTCGCGGAAGTTCGGTGTGCTTTACCGTTCCGCCCGACTTTGTTTGACAGTTGATCTCGTGGGATCCTGGGTGGAGAAAAAAAAAAGGATCGGTAAAGGGATTTGCTCCATTTGAATGGAATACAGAGGGGGTCGTGGGTAACAAAACAAAGTGGAAGTAAACGCTCTAATTGGTTCGCTTTGTGACTGACAGCTTGAAGCTTTTGGCAGTGCGAAAGACTCTCAGGAGCAAGTATCTCGCTTAGTATTTTAGTGGATGTCAATGTGGATGTCAGTTTTGCGATACTCTTCTGGCAAAATGTATGGCAAACTTGGGTAGGACCATGATCCAGTTTTGTGGAATTCACTATACTGAAGAAGGTTGAAGTACTACGTGTACTTCAGAATTGATGCTCCATTCACATCCACTAGGTTTGGACGATGGGGTATTCAGATTTACCGAAAAGGCCTTGGAAGCATCCTAGTCTCTAGTATATGATGCTCTAGCACTTGCCAATTTCTTGCAATCCTTCTACAATAATGATCGACATCTTCTACCACTTTGAACATATCCTACAAGAACTAAATTAAAATTATCTAAACTTTGCGTCATCGGCCGCGATTGTTGTGCTTGTGTTTGTATGACGCTGTCAATTACGCTGCCACGAAAGTGAGCAGACACACGGGAACACCGTTAGCTTAATTTCGAGCCTACCGTTTTCGTATCGCGTTACGGTGTAGTCCACGAAGATGGTGGTAAGAATACCGACCAGATGTAGCTATTCGCGCGGTACAGTGTGTGCACTGTATGCAGGTATGAGTGCTGCGATTCTACGTGTTTTTTGGAAATATTTTTCTTTTTGCCAGAGTCATTGCTTGAATATTAATATTAATAAGCCTTGTTGATGCTACATTCCAGGAACATTCCATAGCTGAACCTATATTTATTGCTGAAACTATAAACAAAACCAAAGTAAAGCCATATCAGTGGGATAAACTTTGGTAGCTGTTGTTCAGTATTTCTTCTCATAATATTCATAACTCATCCAATTCTTAGGGTATGGGGTTTCATTGCTAATCCTACAAAAGTTTTGGAAATTGCTTTAATAAACTGTTAATCTAAACTAGTTCTCATGGAAAAAAGTAAAATCTTATTTGATTTGAATCGAATTGTTGCACCGTTGGGTCCGTTCTGGGTATTCTGGGGCAACGAAAAAAAATAAATAAATAAATAAATACGTTTTTAAATACACTCAGCACTGTTCGCACAGCACGCACTGTACCGGGTCCAGCTGGCGCAACGGGCAGGCTGCTCTTATTTCGAAGCCTAGGCGCATTGTTGCGTGTCACGGTCTAGCACCGCTCGGCTGGACTGGAGGCCTCCCGAGCTAGCAACGTCTCGCCAAGCCCCAAGCACCCACGTAGAAGTAGAACAAAGGAACACATGCAAACAGGCTGGAGGGCGGAGGGCATCCCAGCAGCATCCCGCATGCGGCATCAGAGGCAGAGATGGGGTGGGCCGTCTTCCTCCAGACACTTCGATGTGGGCTGGACCAAACTCTGGAGCCCAGAAGCGCTGGCCGTGGGCCTTAAAATGCCCGAGTCCGAGCGGCGGGTGCTGAGTGATTTCACGGAGCGTGGCTAATGAAAGCTTATCCGGCTTAATTGAAGAGGAGCCGGGTAAATTGAGCCGTGCCGGTGCTTGGGAAAGAATGGGGGTGAGGGGTGAGGTAGCATAGAAAATAGAACTCTATAATTTTCGAGTGCTAATTAAAATGTATTATAGCACCCGGGCGTTAAGTAGCGGGATGATGACGCTCGGAAAATCAAACTCTAGCGGAATGCCCGAGCGTCCGGAGCTTCGTGGCTGAGCAGGATGCAGCAGGAGGAAGAGGAGGAGTAAATATAAATAAATAATCGTACCGGTGGTTTCGAGAAAGAAAGGGGGTAAAAAACGGATTGATGGTGAGGAAGAGCTTTCGCGAATGAGAATGGGTCTAACGGGTGTGTTGCCCTTTTCAGGTTTGCAGGTGAGCATGCCCTCCACCGTGGGCCAATCTTGGGAGTAACCAGGGCTTTGGCGAACCTGACAATTGCAATCGGAAATTTGAAATCACAGCAGAACTCGCGCAGAGGCCTTATCTGGTATGGAAGAGGAAGAGGAGCGTGAAGCTGTGATGTTGTAAAGCGATAAGAAATGTAGGGCGTTCTCACGGCGCATACCGGCAATTAGCGGCGGGAATGTACAATTACCATGTTAATACAAACCTTTCAAAAAGGGGTCTAGCCTTTAGATCTCAATCGTTCGCTATCTGCCAGACCTTTAAACAGCATTTGTGTGTGTGTGTGTGTAAATAACAGCAGTTTACTCTTTATTCGGTAATGCTCAGCAGAAAATCATAAGACGCAGTCAAACTGCAGTGTAGCGTAGAAACTGTAACCTCCAAGACTCCAGAAGTTTGGAACATCGTAACTTCAAAAAGGCAAACAGGTGGTACCTCGGGCTTTCACTCCCTGGTGCGACCTCTCTATCCACCGGCAGCACATTAGCATATCAGTGCCGGTATTAAAGTGACTGCCCGTACCCTGTTCCACCTCCCAGTCGCGACCTCTGGAAGCGATCCAACGGAGAGGAAGGTTTTTGCTAGCTTCCAAAAATAAAAATAATAAAAAGCCAGACGACGAACCTCGCTGGTTCTTCAGATCTTTCTTCTAAGCACTCAGTTGGCTTGTTTGCCGCTCCACCGCCTCTTGTGCATCGAACTGTGTGTGTGTGTGTGTATTGACTACTGATAAATATTTCAGATCCCATTCCAGCCTGCCCTTCGCCCTCGCAAACCTTTCCCTCGGGCCCGGGACACACCTTTCTCCCTTGAAGGTTTATGAATTTGGGGGATTCACTCCTTCTGGAAACTGTTACTGCTTGCTGTGTGCAGTGTGCCTCTTTGTTTTCGAAATATTACCGCCTGTGCCATGGCGACATGTTGGCAGCTTGCAAAGCTTGCGAAACCACGGTCGCGGCCGCTGCCAAAAAGATGCTTCAGGGGCCAAAAGTCCAACCCTAAGCGGAGCGCGGAACACTTCCGAAGCGGGGGGGAGAAGGAGAGAGCGAGAGCATGGATGGCAGTGGAAAGAATATGTAAAATAATAATAATAACAATAAGAAACGTATATATGCGCACCCGTCAGCCCACTCGACATTGATGACAGGGTACATTAAAAATCAATTTGTGCCGTTTCAAAATATGTGTGTAGGGAAATGCTGAAATGCGGCCAGAACACGGGCTATGTGCCTAACGTCGTTCTGTGGATAAGGTTGAGGGGGAGATACGTCAGGACGCCCAGGAGCGGTGGGGCGTTCGTGGAGCACGTCATCTAAACGATAGCGAGATGGAACGGTTTTTCGGGCAAAAGTGAAGGCCGACAGCACAACGCGGCCGCCGTCATCCTCTCCAGCGGTTAGCACGGGGACTCGGGACACCGGTTTTCGAGCTCGGGCATCATTTTTTACGGCTTCCTACTACCGCGGTTTATTAATGAGGTTACGGTCTGCGGGGATTGGCGAGCGATTGTTGAGCTGGAGCTGTCCGGCCCGGGTGGGGAACTTTCTCTGTTTCGGGACACGATTCGGGCCCGTCGGTCAGGATCTAGGTGGCCAGGCCAGGTAATTGTGTGGGGGGGCAAGATTCGAGAAGTTGAAGGTTTGAATGTTCTGCGGCAGTGATGATGAAAGATAAATCATCTTATTGGGGAAATTATGCGATAGTGAAAATGTTGAGAACTTCTGATTGTGACTAAACGGGGCTACGAGATATGGAAATGTTAAATTATTGCTACAAAAAAATGGAACTCCATAGCTTGAATCGCCATTTTCGGGGGGGCAAAGGTGGGCGAGTGTGTCAGACCAGTGTTCCTTTTTAACGGTTGGAATAAGCTCACACCAATGTATCGATTGTCACCCGTCTGTTGCGTTGGAATCGTTTGGAATACATAATTCAACAAGTATAGATTGGATCACCCTCTAGTTCTATATAGTTTCAGGATTTCGCTTGAAGATAACTTCACCTTCCCTAGCTTCTAAGTTATCGCTAGCTTCTGAAGATTTTGGGCTCAAACTTCGCTTATTGCTTAGGTACGCCAGGATATTCAAGATCCTAGTATGAACTATAAGCGTGGTACGTAAAACGGCTGTCTCAGATAAATAGTAAAACAGCTCCAAGAAGTCTCCTCTGGTCTTTTTTATTGTTTTCATATTCTTCCACCCATACGATTTAGTGAAACAGCGCATAAAACCTTCACTACAATCGAATACACCGCACGGGCAACGTCCTTGGGCATGTTGGAGTCGCATGTTTGTTCTTCCCTCCCTTTTCGAAGCAAGCAAGGTTGCAAGGCCAGTGCAACGTGCTTGCTTTGCAAAAGTATGCGATGCGCACCCACCCAGAAGAACACACTTTGCATTCCAATCTTGGGCCTCGAACATCCCTAGACAGCGATAAAAAAGGGGGAGCGAGCAAAACGTACAAGACCTTCGGTAAAAGATAGCGAGCAGCTGTCACACTGCTCTACTCTGCCACGTCCAACCGTGGGCTACGGGGCCTCCGAAATGTTCCACCTTCAATCTTTCCAGGCTTCTTGTCTGCCCGGTTCAGAATACGAACCAAATTGAACTTTTCCCTTGCCTGCCCGGTGCCTTCTCCACAGCAGGCCCAGTCTCTCCCACCAACGCGTTCTCGATAAGCCGAATTATAATTCATGAAAATTCAATGATGCGAAAAATTTGAAGGAGATAAAGTTTTCCATTCCAGTTCCGGACTGCTGCATATGTGGGAAGCAGTGTGCTTTTTCGAGCGCTTTGTGTACGCTGGATCATGCTCGACTTTCAACCAACTTCCTTTTCCTCTTCCTCTTTCTTACGCTGCGTCTAAAACTGTCCTTCCTTTTGCTCGCTTCAAATTTCTTTCTCCTTGCGGTACGTGATTTCTTCTGCTGCCCACTCTCTCTTTCTCTCTCTCTCTCTCTCTCTCTCTCTCTCGCTCTATTTCTCTCTTTCTCGGTAGTACACCCGTGTTCGGAAAAAAAGCTCAATGGTTTTCCACGACGATACCGTAGCATTGTAGACGCTACCGATGGCATAATAGAGTGTGTTTTTTTGTACGATGTTTCTTACTGCAGGATGAACGAATTTGTGTAACATTTTCCATGCGTTTTTCGTTCCTGCCCGACCGCAAGCGACAGCCGCCGCGCTTTTTTTTTCTTATCCAAACGTTTCATTGGATTACGCATACCGACGACTGCCGGTTGTGTCGGTCCAGCGAGGAGGAAAATTTAACTACTGCAAACGACTAGGCGCTGTTACGGTTCGATTCCACTGGGGCTGGAGTTAGTGTTGTACCTACTGGTAGAAAAGGAATGAAATGATTGAGTTTTTAAACTTTCTTGGAAGTTGGACTGGGGTCATACTAGCTCCTCACTGATACATGCGAAAGTTATCATTAGTTTATCGCACAAATCGGACGTGTATGACAACGTATCTCACAGTAGAGTAGAATTTAGATAGAATGTCCTTCAGTATATACAGGTTTGCGATCAGTATATCATGAGATGTACTGTCTAAGGCTGCCCACAGCTTAGTGAATTCAAAAAGATGTATCATGTCTCATTTGACCAATCATTCGGAAGTATATGTTCTTGTTGTCCTACTGAAAAAGTGCTTGATGATTTTACGGCCATGTAGGTCCTTTCTCCACAGCCAAGAAGTTGGAGAGCCTGGATAACTTTGTACCCAGATGCAGAAATTCAGCATGTATGAGCATGATACATTAAAGACCTGATGCTTATACGAAACTGTGAGATTATCTCATACATTAAGAAGATCTTTTAATACAGCCATTAAAATATACTTTTTTGAATTGTTGTGTAGACAATGAATATCTTCAAGTTTTTCCCAGTTCTGTCGTGCCTTTAGCCTGTAGGAGAGCCTTTGTTTTAGTCACGATGCTTTAGGAGCTGTACTCTGATTGTACTCAAATTGATGGTTGCTATTAGAACGTATCTAGTCGAAGCTGATATATTGGTCACATGTTCATGGAAGCCTGCGAGATTCAATCCCTAGATGCACCGTTTATTAGAGCCCTACATTTAATCTCCTGCACCACAGGTTCATTTCGGAGAAATGGTGCGAAAAATCTGATACGCGTTTGAACTCGATTGCTCATTAAAGAAGTGCGCAATTGTGTCACCAATACGTCAGAACAAAGTGAACATAAAAACGTTGTTATTCTCAGCTCGATTGCGTTACTGTGTTGTGTATATACAAAATGGGTGTTCTAAATCTGAACAAAAGATTAACTGTGGATCTTAATTTAATCCCGAGCACGAGGGAGCTAAAAGAGATAGAGAGAAATAAAAACAGAGAACAAAAAAAAAACCGAAATTGGCGATTGCATTTTCACACTCGGTGGATTCGCTGTGCAACGATACGCCGGAATGATTGAATCGAAGAAACGTTGTTGCTTGTTTGTTACGCGCGAAGAAGTTCGCAGCAGAAACTGACAGGTGAAGTTAAGGACAGTGAGAGAAAGAAAGAGTGAGTGAGAGAGAGAGAGAGAGAGAGAGAGAGAGCAGAGAGCAGAGAGCGTGAGAGCGGGGCAGAGGCTTAAGATAGGCCCCAACCGGTGGTTTGAAGGCTGCAGACCTACCGCAAAGATTCGCTGGCAGCAGATTAAGTGCACACACTCAATGCCACAAACGTCCGGAGGAGAAAAAAAGCGTCCGGTGCGGTCTCAATCAGTCTGCGCTGCGAACTACTGCGCTAGAGGTGGACGTACGATGAAGGCACGGTTTGGAAATGACTATCAATTAAGGGCCTGCAAGGTTGATTGTGTGTGTGAGTGTGTGCCTATCATTTATCCCGTACGCTGCAGCAGATAACGGCACGTTATGGGCAGGAGCATCGGAGGGCTATGCTTTACGGAACGAGGGAGCGAGGATTAAGCATTCGGAACGCTTTAGAGATGACGGTGACGGTGGAGCGAATTTGCGTACTGTATGAATGGTTCTGGCAGAATGGAATGATAACTCCAGAGCGCTTCAGATGACTTCAAAGATAGCGATTGGAGTCTGGAAACCTTCAACCTACCAAAAGTCGTTCTTTCCTGAAAGATTGTCTTAGGCACCTATCTTCAGTAGTTTACGCCCTCTGCCTGCTTAGAATAGTTCCCGCGCGACCACTAGCTGCACCATCCGGTCGATCCGTTGCTGATCCGTTGCCTCCAAAATCCTCAAGTTCCCCCTAAACGCTCCGTCCAAAAAACTTTGCATCCAAACCTGGCAAACACTGCGGGAGGAACAGAATTCATTAACGGCGACACGAAACGGAACGAAATGATGATGTTCATTTGCCAGCCGGATCAACATCTGCCAATTCCGAAACGTCCGAAACGTTCGGGAGGTCCTTGGCTTCCCACCCGGGGTCGGGGTCGCATCCCGGGCTGGCAGGAGAAAGCAGCATCGGCAACTGCTCTCATTGAAGGGGATTTGATTCCTGTGGCTCCGGTTTCGTTCCAGCGCGTAGCCTGATATCTCCTCCCACCCCCTCCATACTTCGTTTCTCTCTCTCTCTCTCTCTCTCTCTCTCTCTCTCTCTCTCTCTCTCTCTCTCTCTCTCTCTTTCAAACACATTCAAACAGACTCTCCAGAGTTTGACTGCGTGTGGGCAACCGCTGCAGGGCAACGTTTCTCATCGCTAAAGTGAGTAATTATCTTGTTAAGATTGAGGTTTCGTGGCCCGTTGTTTTGCACTGCACTTTTCTGCTGCACGTTTTCTTTGCATTGTGTGTGTGTGTGTATGCAATGCGTGTTTGCTTGTGTTCCGGGTGGTGGTTGCTGTGCCCTGCGTTGCACGTTGGTGCTTTCAGAACATCCCAAAAAACCAAAAAAACGCACACAAAAAAAAAAGTCCACGGCGGGAAAAATATCCAAACCAAAAAATGGATGGCAGCATAAGGGTGAAGCTTTTGGGGAAGATGTGTTGGGGCTCGTCCACGCGTTTCATTGGTTTTTCGTTCTTTTTCGTGCTGTTTTCGGTGTGTCTTCGCTTGGTGGGCGAATCGAATTATGTTACTCGGATCGGAATGAAGTCTTCCTGCCGCGGCCTGCTGCACCTCATCGACTACACCAGCGAGGCGGCCGAAAGAGTACATAAAACAGTCGATAACAAAAAGCTTTCCTTCCCCAGGAGCGGGAGACAATGGTGCCGGAGCGCGGGGAGTGCCGAGGTAATGCCGTTTTGCCTTTCGGATAATCATGACCTTTCGTGATTTTGACGTCGGTGGGATTACTTTCCCGGGTTGTGTTTTTATTTGTTTGTTTACCCAACCCCAAGCCGGTACATACTGTTGGTAGAACTATGCTCTGCCGATTGCCCAAGTCACCGGTCTGTACGGGTACTAACCGTGTTACTCCGGCTTCGGCAGGCGTATGGGCCCGAGCGCCCGAGCGGAGAAGCATTAATAACTTACCTTGCACCCGGCCGGTGAGGCGAGCGAAGTAGGTCGCAGCAGCGGGCAGAAGCATCCCAATAAAAATCGGGAGCAGCAGTATCCATGGACGAGGAATGTTAGGGGAAGCACTGGCATTCGATCGTTCGTATCGCGCGATCAAGTCGCAATCCGAAAGGAAGTTTCGGTCGATGGAAGGATGCACGCGAAGGAGCGTAACCGGCTGGAAAGGAAATTATTTGGAGAATCTTCGCGCGACCACCCAGTGGAGTGGCTGGAATTGCTGGTAGCTGACGTAGGACGGGGAAGATGATGATGATGGTGATGATGATGCAGGGTACGTAATTAGTGTGCGGGCTATTTTCGTTAATTTTCGGCGAAATTGTTTTATAAACTTGATTACCCCGGGATGCGCGATTGGGACGCGGCTGACGTTCGTCGCGCGGACGCGTTGACAGATGCCGACGATTACGCTGGACGCTGCCTGATGCTCTGCTCGGAAGCTACCCCGCATTTGCCTTGATCCTTGTGTGTATGTGTGAGTGTGTGTTTTGTCACAGAACTTACTCGAGAAGAGCAAACTTTGATCGGCTGTTGCGACTGTCGATTTTAGCCACGAATGGCGAAATGTCCTGCCTGGTAACTTCTGTTATCCCGCTGGGATAATAGTACGGTTGAACTGGTACATCAGCTACCGCCTGAAGACTGTTTCATCACGGATACATTTGTTAGCTTTTATACACACACACACACACATACACACACATACATTCACACCAGAAGAATCGCTCCAAACAGCGAACCCGGAACCCAAAGTTCAACACTGGCAGATTGCTTTCTGAAACCGGTGCCGGGGCTGCTCACTGGCACAGTTTGTTATCTGACGGGTCGTCTGACGGACTGGAAGCAAACGTTGCCGCGTCTAGGCGCGAAAAACTTCTGCTTTCTGATGCAGAAACCCGCGGGAACGTTGGGGCATGCCAGAACCATTACTCGCCATTTTCAACAACAATAGCAGGGATGCCGAAACGTCGTGGGGAAAGTGATGTGCCTTAGACTTTCATGAAGCGAAAGTCAACTCGCAGTTCCGGATTTCGGGTTATCGGGGGAGGCATGCTGCAGATAGTCCTAGGAAACTAGGCTTGATGCTATTCGGTCGCATCGCCAAAAGCCAGGAACGGTACGATAAACTTCTCGCCCCGCGATATAGCGGGTTGCGTGAACGGGGAAGTTGCGTTGGGACCGTGTTTTGATTAGCGCACGGTGGTGCAGATTCCGTACCGTGCCGGTGCTGGTGCATCGACTGTGTTAGGGGGTGCTGAAGATTGGGCTGTACTTGGGATGCGCTTGGAGAAGTGCTTGATGCTGTAGTTCCAACAGGGGAAGATTTCATCTTCATAAGAGCAGGCTGGATCAAAAAGATCCGGGAGTTTGACATAGTGCTCCGGTATTGTGCCAGTGCATACTGCCAGAAGGCTTCTGCTGAGGTGATGAGGAACAGAATTCTTCCGAGTTCCGAAAATCAACTGATCAACTCCAAACTCTCGCCAAAAGCCGAAAGAGTTTGTTTGTCCCGAGAGCAACGTATCATGAAATCAACAGCCCCCAGAGCCTTATGCAATGACACTTGCACACCGCACCGCAGTGTCCATGCGCTGCGTGTTAGCCGTGTCCGAGTCAATTAGACTGTTTGTCGTCCGTCAAAGTGCTCCCGTTCGGAAAGGTGGACACAGTGTATGCAGCTCTTAAAACAACTGTCCCAAAAAAAACACACACACACATACAGGCAAGCAAAAACTACAAAACCGTCCGGGTTCTGGCGGGGTGGCGAAAAAACCGGATTGTTGTGCTCCGCGTGTGTATTGATCCACTTTACGTCGTTTGTCTGGCGGTGGAGGTTGTGAAAGTTACTGTACGCAGCGAGCTTACCCAGGTTTTGGTAGACAACGAATCTTGCTTGTCAGTGTATGTGTGTGTGTGTGTGAGGGGGGGGGGGGGGGAGTAAGCGAAGCAGATTCGAGATGAGAATATTACGAGAGCGAATAAAGACGAATCTTTGGAGGGTTTGCACACTCAGCAAAAAAAGAGCATATATTATCTCAAATACCTCTTGGACAGATATTCCCGTACCACAGATGAAGAGTGCTCGATGGAATGTACCAATGCACAGCGGTCCTGGGGCGTGGGGATTGTCCCGGCCCGTCAATCTGCCTCTCTCCCCGCCCCAGCGATGTGCTTGCGGTAGTATTTTGATCCCCAAATGCAACACTGCACACTGCAAGATAAAGATCGAAAACGATGGCTTTAATGCACCTCAAGATCTCTGCCATGCGGAGCAGAGCTTTTTTATGTGACAAGTGCCTAAAAGCGAGCGTGAGTGACGGAGCTTAAAGTTGCTACTTAACGTTTATCTATCAATTGAATCAGCATCGGACACAGCGTAGCACCGGCGGTGTATTCAGCAAGTGTCGATTGCTTGAATTTCCCAAGGATCTTCTGGCATGGCCATGCGTCGATTAATGGGCATTTTACATCCAGAACCAGAGTCGACTTCCAGGTCGACAAGCAGCTTCAGAAACACTGCACAGCACTGATTGATGGCGTGCCTGCACTCTTTTAATCATTTACGTTTCCACGGTCAGCAGTCACGCTGACGTTTAGATGTTTGGAAGGCCGTCGTGGCGGTCTGTCAGCTGCTGCCAAAATACTGCCCGATCGCCCGTATGTGAAGGGAAAAATGGCGGCGGGTCCAAACCATGACCAGGCAACACGATTCATAATCATTAAAATAATCCCACACGCCCTCTTCGGCTGCGCCCCAATTCCCTCTAGTGCGCATTCTTGCAGTGTCTCGGCATTGCCGGTCGGCCGGTGCCCTGCGTGCCGGCATGTGGATGTTAATTAGCGTAGGGATAAACCCGTGCGCACGAGCGCATCCTTCGGCTGTTGACCTTGTCCAGTGGGCGCTGAGGGAAGAATGGGTTGGGATGCAGAAGCCCGTTTGGACGCGCGCGATAATGGATACTTTCTGCGGCCCCGCTTGCGTCTTGTGCACTTCGGCCGGTGTCGAAGATCTGTCGAAGATTACGATCACTTTAGGCGTCAATCAGTTTGATGTTTTACTTTTCGCGGTGCTCGCGGGCTGCAAATGGGACGAGCGGTTCGACTGGACGGTGAGTGGGCTGAGCTTGGCCTTGGGTTGCATTAAGTAGCTTTTACGACGGCAAAAAGGACTTGGCAGCAGAGCAGTGGCAGAGTGTCAAAACTTTCTGGTTAGAGGATTTTCAAGTGTTTTACTTCTCAAACTATTTGGCGTGTTGGGATCGATCCGAGCTATTAGAAGCAGTTGGATTAGGATGATTGGTGTGTATTCATCACACCTTATAGATCAAGTGTTTGTAGAAAGCAAAAATGCATCAAATGGAATATATTGGAAATGGAATGGAATACATGCATCAAGTTTGATTGTATCCTCACTCGTGAATACCTGACTGTAATTTCGAGTTGAAGCGGTAGTCTTTTAGGGTAAGTGAGGACCTTTGAAGAGTGCTCTTTGGAATGATCTTGGCATATCTTATCAAACACGGGATCTCAGTGAATAGTTGAAGATTTACGCGAATTGATCCACAATGGCAATTAAGCTTCAATGAGCAAATTAACCTTTAATTTCATATTGCCAGGACAAAGATAGGCTCTTCAGGTGTCATCCACGTTATGTCTAGATGCTCAGAGACAATTGAGCTGATGCTATTCTCACTGTTAAAGTGTGTGGATGACATCTCTCATCACACGCCTTAACTGTGAGGTAAAGTTTCACAACACTATCTGTCATCCATTGCATGGATATTGGTTACTTCTTCAAGATGCAGTGAGTTGATTCTGGCAGATTATTAGGTTTACATCAAAGAGCGCAATGCAATTATCGCTGATTAAAGTATTTTAGAATGCTCAGGACAGCTTTGCTTCTATACATCGCGATTGTTGAGAGTTGCTGAGGGTGCTAAGAAAAGCTATCGTGACTGATTGAGGTCTTCAAATTGTAGTTAAGCTTGATCTCTGATATGAAAACATCTTGCTGTAGAGGTACCCAAACCCTGGACTTATCAACTTCCACTAAACAAACCCATCCTTGAAGCGTCCATTTGTCTCCAATCTCGAGGCCTCATCCTCAGCTGAAACTGGTTGCCGTAAAAACGGCTTCAAACACTTGTCCCATTTCCATCAGTTCGCATTCGGTAGCTTGACGTATTAAGCACACCAAACAGCACAGTAGATGCTCTCTGCGTTAGTGGCATGTCTTCAAAAAAAAAAAAAAAAGAAACTGAAAAACTAAAACAAAGCCAAAAACCGGCGGCACCGGGACAAAATATGACGAGCCGATCGAGGCTCCTGAAGTCGTCCACGAAAGCTGGTCCACAGAAAGCACGGTTTGGGATGTGCTGGCTGGCTGACACAGGCTGGCAGATGGGAGCAGCAGATCCCGTTCCCCAGGTTACCTTAAAACCAGGCGGACGAAACAGTCAAAAAACCAACTCCGACAGTACATCGCCGATGACAACCGCTAATGGAATATTAATAAGATTCGATAAGGGAGAGGAACGGGAGACACACAAAGATCTTACATGCCGTTGCTGCCTGGCGCTGCTGGACGGGCGGGAATTGTTTTCTGTTTTATTGTAATTGAAAGTGAGCGATGGAAAAACCTTGCCCGGTGTAGGACGGGCGAATCGGGAGTGGGGAGGTGGTGGGACGAAAATAAATCAATCGAACGACTCCGGTAGGAATCAGTAAATTAGGCAATCTGATCGTTGATTTAGTTTTCTAATTAATTCAATTTTATGGTTGTGGTTGGGTTCCCGTTTGCTGCTAGCCACCGCAGCTTTATCGCGCTCGACGATCGTTCATTTCGGACGGCTCTAGCCGTTGGTGAGTAGCTCCATTTCCTGCTGCTGCTGCTGCTTTTGGACGCTTTTTGGTAGGCCCTCAGGCAAGGTTGGGAAGGCGTTCTGGCGGCTGGCAGTCAGCTGGGCCAGATAGAATGCTCACGACTGCTTGCACGTTTCGGGAGGCTGAAGCGTTTTATGATTTGCGGGCGAGTTCGGTTTGCATTTATAAATGCATTAGGTGGCCGGAGGTAACGAATGTAGTTCAGGTGCGGATTCGATGAAATGTTTTATTGTTGGCTGGAGTGGTTCAATACTGATCGGAAAGCATTAGAATCTCAAGCGACTAATGCAAATTAATTGCTGGGCTTGACTGTGTAGTTTTTACCCACAAGTTTTTCTTCAGCAAGTCTCGACATATCCAGATGGCGCTGAAGCGTATCGTGGAACCAAAAACAAAAAACCAAAGCGATACGATCGTATGCTTTGTGCAAACTTCCAACACTAGCCACTCGCAAATGTTGCGGTAGTACCACACGTTTGGTTACGAACAAACAGAACATACAATGTTTTAAATCCTAAATGAAGTCGTTGCATCTCCACCACCCCTTGGTATCACTGGAAAGTGGGTTCAGAATAGTAAAAAAACTTTGTTTACTGCCCTCCAGTACGTACGAGACGAGCGTTGGAAAATAAATAAAACTAGAAAGAGGAAGCATTACAACAAAACTACAAAGCTACACCAAAAATACTTTGTAATTAACCCCGAAACCTATTGGCGTACAGGGCGTTGGCACACCGACGGGAGGTGAGTTGCCTGCCATGCTCCAACTACTCCTAGTACCTAGTGCTCGCACAACTTCCATTGCCGCACACCCGAGTGCACACGCATACGCTGACTGGTGCAGGAATGGGCGCCTCGAACAACGTCTAGCAGGGAAGTGAAGAAACTGTGACACTCGGTTGAAAGCATCCGGTATGGAGGGGGAATGGATTGCAGGACGAAAAGTTGGTACATTGTTTGCTAAAATGTGCACTTACGTTCGTGCATGGGCAGGTGTGTCAAATGCATATGTTTTTTAGATGTGTTTAGGGTCTTAAGCGTTTGTGATTATTATATACTTTTATGATAAACAGTGGGAAGTTGTGTAGTCGAAAAACGATAAAACAAATAAGTGAGCTTATTTAAAAAAACTAACCTGTATTTAAACTTACTAACTTATTTACCTCCGGCTTTACAATAAAACTTGATGTCATGGTCAGCTGCATGAGAGTCTGAGAGCATCGTCATCTGCCAATCCGTGTTTTTGCCTTCAACTGTGGAAAAAAATCAGACTTGATTTCTTAACTTACGCCCTCCTCGCAACCCTCTATCCATTAAAAAGTGCCTTAGAAAGACTTCCAAGAATTCAGAAGATTGTCCAGAAAGTCCAGCAAATTTCCATTTTTTTCTTATTTCCAGAGAGTAATGATGGCTTTGAGATAAGTAAATAGAGAGTGAGATATTGGAGATATTGGAGATATATTGGAGTACCCGAGCTCAGTACATTCAAGTTTTTGAATAAGTTCTAGTGGCATTGGATGAAAAAAAAAAAAATGAATAAATTATGTATAAATCATCAATCCCGAATTGTCAACTTTTGATTGTTTTTAGCGGCTTTAGTAAAAGTATGGACGCTATATGCCATCACAATTCTTCTTACCAGACCTTGCTTGGCTCGCTTGACTGCTCTTACTTATCTCAATTCCAATTTTTGAGCTTAACCCAAACCTAGCGTTAAGTCATTCGCCACCCCTTCGGCTAGAAACTTGGTGTAAAAAAAAAGTTACACAAAGAAAGGAAAAAAGTAAATCCAAAGTGTAACAACAAAAAAACGGCACAAAAAGAGCATGACTGCTTGCAAGCGCCACGGAGGGTGAACCACGGCAAACAAGAACCTGCCACCCTTTGGCCCGTGGAAAACCCCATGCAATATTTCAATCAAAAAGTTGTCAAGCTGGAAAATTGCACTGTATCTGTATCTCAACACTTTGTTTCGCGTTGTTTCCGCTGCCGAGAGCTAGTGGCATGGCGTTAGTGGAAGACGCTGTTAGGAAAGGTGAAAAAAAACGGCAAGCTAGCATACGCTTCGACGCGAAATAGTGCCTCGCTTGGTGAATGTGCTCTTCAAATTAAAAATGTTTTAGCAACTCCCGAGCACCTTCGCTTTGAACGTATTGCCTCGCATTAGCAAAGCAAAAAAGAAAAAGAAAAAGGAAACATACGTAAACCTTAACGAGTTATTGTCACTTTCTGCGAGTAGCACTTTGTTACGGGACGGCCCATTATCTGTGCCTTTTGGTTGTTTTGGGCATAGGCAAGGCTGCTTAAGCTAGCCCTGGTGGTAAGATGTCTTTCGACTTCCGAAAACTTTCCTACCTCCAAAAATGGCACTCCGTAAGTACCCGTTTCGTTTCTGCCGAAGACAACAGCTTCTCAAGCTACCAGAGAGAGAGTGAGAGAGAGAGAGAGAGAGAGAGAGAGAGAGAGAGAGAGAGAGAGAGAGAGAGAGAGAGAGAGCAAGGGACGACCCCCGTATCGTTCCAAGTAGTTGGACCAATATGGGCCAGTACGGCCATACGGTGTTGGGATTGGGATGGACGATTGCCAAACGGCTAGTGTTTCTGAAGCAGAAATGCATTCTACGCCATGCTCCAGGCACAATTAATGGGCTCGATGTTGGTAACTACGGGCCAACATTGGGTGGTTTTCTTATTTAGGTTCTAGGTAAGGTTTGCAATGTCCAAAGTTCGGTACGTTGTAGTTTTTTTCCTTGCGTCCCTGGTCGTTTGCTCCGTTTGCTGTTGCTAATTTTGTGCTTTCTTGGCTGCTGTACTTTGCCTAGCGTCTAGCATGGGTCCTATAGAAAAAAGCGTTGTAGTTGGACACTTTGTCCTGTCAATGGCGCTCCCGGAGGGGGGATAGGGCGGGTTATGTTTGCCCAAGTGTCAACGAAAGCCTGCCAAATGAAGCTTGCCGCGAGCCGTGTTTAGTATCGAATTAACATGTTAATGCTCGCTCGTTTGCGTAAGGAAGCAAAACAAAACAAAAAATGCTCGGTAACTTCATCCTCAGCCATTCAGCTCCGGTGTAGTTTTTCCTCCCCTGGTGAGTTCAATTTTCCAACGAGCCAGCGAAAGCTTCACAATCACATTGCAGATCTGAGGCCGTGGTAATCGGTCTTCGTAATCGTGTCCCCCCCATGGTGCCCGAGAGGGGAGTGGTGCAGCTGCAGAACGTAGACCTTTGCTACGGGAACGTTGTGTACCGGGCTGACAATTGAGTGCACTAACATTGTAATCGATTCTGGAGCCAGAAAGGAAAGAAGAAAAAAAAAAACACAGCGATATGCTTTTTTGTCGCTTCCCCGTGGACAGTCTTGTTTTTAGCCCGCACTGGCACTTGGATTGTCTCCCCAAGAGGGGAGAAGGACTCCATTGGAATGGGGTGTCGATGTACGGTGCATTCGAACATGAAATCAAGACATCTTACCGGCGATGGCGGCCACGGCCTGGAAGCCGCTGGCGGATGAAAAATTTCGCCGCTCTGTTCGCAACTTTGTAGCGACCGCCGGGTGTTCTTCCGCCCAAGTTCGCTGATTTATGATCGGAGGTTGGAAAAGACAGACCCGGTGGGAAGGTTTGAGGTTTTGGGAAAACAAAAGGTCAGAGGAGAGGGTCGAGCTCATGCAGCAACGCATTCGACCGAGGCTGGTGGAAGCATTTGCCATTAGGTAACCGCGCACCGAAGCAATTGAAGATAAATCGTGATTCGGGAAATTGAAGGGAAAACATGTAAAAGAACAAAGCGTGAAGAAGAAGCGAGTCATTGCGGGGTGGGAGTAGAATCAAATCGAGCTGTTGTGCGTGTGTATTATCGGCTGGCTCTGGAGAACGATGCAGAATAATGTGGCTTATGGACCGGGGGCCGGGAAAAGCTTTTGCAGCCGAGCGAAGCATTCGAATGATGCCCTTTTGGCCTTGGTGTATCGGCAGAGGTTTGCGAGTTCTTGGGCGCTCAGCTGCCACGGGTACATTGTAAATGGAGGCATGTATCTTCACCCTGCCGGTGCAGCTATTTAAAATAGCGCTTATCAAATTAGGCTTGGATCATGAGTTATGGTTTTGCTGAAGCATGATTTCATGGTTTATAGTTGGAAAGTCCAGGGACCTTTCGAGTAGGAGAAATATGGAAAGCCCAGGGCGTATGGATAGTTTTTTGTTTCGGAATCTCATGACGTATTCTACACTGTTGGGTTCAGAAAATGAAGATGCAGATCTGTGATGGTTGTACCGAAATGTGAACTACATCCTAACCGCGACAAATTACATGCTTGTCGTTCATTTGGGGAGTTTTCGTAGTTCCAGCCAAGAGTTGTTAGTTACTGAGATACTCCAGCAAAGTTTTGTCATTTTGTGACCAAAGCTTACAAAAGTATCTTGCTAAGAGTATGTTGGACATGTTTGACATTACCATACATTAGAGCCTAACCAACTTCTAGGAATAGAGCCTAAGCCTGGAAGTTGTTTTTAGTCAGAGAAGTTCAATGTATGAATAGATAATACTCTTAATACTCCAGGAATAACTCTCCAGATAATTATATGTTCATGCTCTCGAATTTAGACAGCAAAATGATTTATTAGGCTCTAGAAACGTTTTAGGTTATCGTTTTGGGAAAGCATTTACAGCATCTAGTAACTCCTTACTCCTATCTAGACTTGACAAACCATACGCCTTCATGTATTCTAAATCTTCCGAGCCAAAAAACCCAACCTATAAATCCCGGACAATGAAATTCGACAGCATCACGCCTTAGAATCCAATGCAATTATTGCAGCTGTCAACTCCGCAAGCCCCCCAAAACGACTCAAATTGCCCGCCATTAATTGCTCGCAACGGCTGTCGAGCTCTGCTCCCGTGACACACGAACTCACCCGAGAAGTCTCTACACGCTACCCTCTCCTCATCTCATCCGACAACAGTTTTAGACAGTGAAAAGATCGGAAAAGATAAAGGGAGAAGGAACAAAAAAAAAACACAGCCAGTTCCAGTGGCAAGGCAGCCAGGGATGGCCAGCGGAATGGCTAACTGCCCCCCCGACGGGTAGCGGGAAAGACCGGGACCGTGGCACGACTTTCTCATCACATTTCGGGTGGTCCTCTCGTTTGTGTAATCGTTTCATTGCCGCCGTTTCTCATCGGTCCCGCGGCACAGCGATTTTGTCGTCACTACGGGGCGGGCCGGGCTGGGCCGCGCAACGAAGCAGATAATGAAATAATTCAATATCTGTAGCAGGAGGTCTGCCGCGAGATCGTGAGTACGGATCTGGCGCGGGCCGAGGGTCCCGAATGGGGGGATTCCCTATCCGAAGCGTGGTTTGCATTGCGCGGAGTGCCCGGGGGTGCCGCGAGCTGCAACAAAGATGAGGCGCAGCCGGAGCTTAAAGAATATGATCGCTGGGTGAACGAGCTGGACCGTGCTGCCCGTTTCCGAGTCACCTTTTGCTTGGAGGCTTAATTCTGGACCGCGCAGAAAACCCGGGGACAGTGGTGTTGCCAATGGTTTTCGGTAGACGGGAGTGAAGTACGGGCCTGAAGTCCATTAAAGGCATTATTTTACAAAGTATTGCTCGTTGACAAAGTGTCAGCATTGCAGGCATTGTAATATGCATTGGTTTAACCATTTATCTACAACGGTGAGTAAGTTAGTTCCTGAGTTCTTGAGGCTCTTGAATACTCCGGTGAGCCGAATATCTTTTTTTTTGGGTAAAATACCTTTGAAGAACGTGCCTTTTCGATAAGATTTCGTGCTGTTAGTACCATTTTTTTTAGCAAAATCAATAAAAAAAATATTTTTCAATGTTTTTTTAAAGGTGTGAGCAAAAATAAAAAATACGTTTCTATGGTTTCTCTTAAGCCGAAAAAAAGTAACTAGAGGAACACAAATCATCCAAAAACGGGCAGAAAAGTAAAACATGTTCAGTTATCTTCTCATTCTCACATAAATGGCTTTAGCTTAACGAATAATAAGAGGAATGGGGAAAAGGTGTAAAGTAGACCACCACAAAATTATTGACAAAAAAACTTAATAAATTGGTCTCAAGACTGAACCGTACACAAAAACAACAAACTCTTTCTCGCAATTGGCCATTTAAGGCAATGGTATAGTTTGCTCTCACTGGCCTTACAGCAGAACTAGAAACTGGACTAGATCTTGACCGAGCCCGAGCACAAGCAGGCGATGAAATTCAATCCGCTAATCACGCATTCCGCAAATCCGTCCTGTGCTGGCCACGGTCAGGATGTGAGTTGTGCTCGTGTGAACAAAAAGACTTTTGGGGAGGGAAATGAAAATGGGAAAAGATTTATTTCGTGCCGTTTGCTTCTTGTGTCTGTTTTGAAGTTAGTGAAATATTTGCCACCGGCATAACGAATAGCCGAATAGTTTCTTAAAACAAGCGGAGGCGGATGTTCTTGCGTTGCCGTGCTTAATAGGAGCGTGGGTTTTCAATTGATGCATTTAAAAGTGCAAATTCTTTGCATTTATTTTCAGCTCAACTTTTCCGAAATGAAATAAGCAACTACTAATAAGCAATAGAAAGGCAACTGGTTTGCAAAGGAGGAATCTCCGCGCTGGAAACTCGTGTCATCTGCATGGTTATAAAAATCAAATCGAATAAAAATATAAATTTCGAAAGAGAACGGCAAGAACCAAGAAATGCTTTCTACACCTTTCAATCATCGCCAGGAGCAGGCAGCGCTCCGTGCAATGCGAAGAAATGCGCGCTTCGGGGGCAAACGAGGCAATTTGTCATGCGCGTGGTCCCCCCATCTCCACGATGCTGGAGAGCACCTTCCTTGCGCTGAGCGCCGCGAGTTCGATTTATGCTCGCGGTGCATATCGAAATGCAAAAGCGTTACCAAGCGAGGCACAACGATACATTCGATCAGCGTTTGTCGCAACGCTCTGCCGCTAGACAGCCCTCTTCCCCAAACCGGGTGGTCTTTTCTGATGCGATTGAATGCCACGGTTTGACTGCGCTTGCAGCACGGGAAAAGCACGGAACAAATTTGCGATCGTTGCGTTGCGATGCGCTGCATGTCATTTGCGTATCATTGGCGAATGACGAACGATGATGGCGAATTGTGTGGCGAATCGGGCGCGTTGAATTGATGCCGATGGAGGTGAGGTGGCAGCCCGGGTACGGTAATCGCTGTAATCACACACCTTATCCGTCATCGACCGCCCGTGTGGTGTGGAAAATTGCGGCCGATTTGTCAACCCGGCCGGGTTGCGCCCTTCACTCGCCGGTTTGAGTGCTGCTGTTGGGAGGGAGGCATGGCATCTCAGTTTAGTCGTAAGTGAAATCGTACCTTCGTTCCGTATGTAGCTGATCTCAGCTGGCCTGTGGAGTTTAAGTTATCCGTGCATGGAGCTAGAATACGCCTTGCAATCATTGCTTTAATCTACGCATCGTAAAACCTTTTTTTGGGAGTACTGATGGTGTATCAACCAGCACAAGAATCTACCAACGTATCTCCACACGAACTCCACACTCCTAGAGCCTTCATGACTTATTCAGAATTACAAAAATATGATGTAGTTGGACACACATCAAGTTGAATTCAGTAGACAAGTTACACTGCTATTCTGAAGGCGACCAAGACTTTCTGATATGATGGCTCTATTCCTAGGGCACGGAAGTAGTTCAGGCTTTAAGATCCTAGAACCTCGAACCCAAACATTTTTAAACGACTCTACTGTATACAGGACAAATTGTAGAGCGTTATAAGTTGATTTAAAATCCCTGAGACATCAAAAAAATAAGGAGCAACGTTCGATAACTGCCTGCATTTAGTACTTTACAGTAGTTCAGGCTTTAAGATCCTAGAACCTCGAACCCAAACATCTTCAAACGACTCTACTGTATACAGGACAAATTGTAGAGCGTTGTAAGTTGATTTGAAATCCCTGAGACAACACAAAACTAAGGAGCAACGTCCGATAACTGCCTGCATTTAGTACTTTGCATTGTTAGATTCGAGTCTTGTTCGACGGATGTAACAAATCTGGCATTTATAACATCCTAGAACAGCTGAGATGATACTTCCAATGAATGGAGAATAAGATCTTCACGGAGAAGTTGAAAAACCGAGGTCTTAGGTCAGCGACTGTGCCGGCTTTAATCTGTTGAGGTCTGTTGAGGTCAGCAGTGTTCTAAGCAGCGCGGGATAAGTAAGTAAGTGGCTGATCTTGTTGGTGCATAACCCACAGGATATTAGACGAAATCTCAAGTTGTGTTCAGAGCCAAAAATAAGATCTTGCTACGATTGGCCAGAAACAATGTACTCGTAGTATCGTATCTATGACGTAGCTCATGAAGGAGATCGGTAACTGTCAAAGACCTAATTATTCATAGCCATTGACTAGTGGATTGTCCAGGAGAACCTGTTTAAACGTTCGTTCTTTTTCATAGATGACGTATTCAAGTTGTTTTAGCTTTTCGTGCGTTGTATAAGATTCTCGCTGTGTCGTCGTCGTTTCAGATCATGACTTTTAAAAATATCCCACCAAATGACCTAACCCTAACGGCCCACGGCATCCCACCTAACGGCCAGCACGGCCAGCAAAAGGAGTCGCACGTAGACAATCCGCCAACCGGCCACCATCGATCCCGTGTCTGTTTGTGTATGATTTTAGCTTCAAAGTGCACCTGTGTTTCCATTCCCTACTTGATGCATTGGTGCGGTTTAGAGTGATCCGTACCCTTTCCCGCGGCGAGCACACCTCCACCTCCAGGGGTTCCCTATATATGGAGGTTGGAAGCTCGAGCTCGGCACTATAAATTTGGCGGTGAGCGCGCGCGTGCGTGGTCAGAAGGACCGGTAATAGGTAGCTATCCATCAGCGTACAGCTGACGATAAATCCATCAAGCTGCAGTCGAGTGGGCAGCCCCCCCCCCCGGTTCCCCCCTCCACAGCATTCCAGCGCCCCGTCGCGCGTGGGTCGACCGGTCCGGCCGAGACAATGCTCGGTAGTTCGGCGTGTTCCACTTGTACCGTTTGTTTGTTTTATCCCTGCTCCCGCCTATCTCCGGGGGAAGGTGGCGTGGCTGAGGATTTCGGTCTAATCCGGAACACTTCATCCCAGGGTGAAGGCCTTCCCCTTTTTTTTATGGTGGACGCGGGCGCGCGGTAAGGCTCAAGATTGTGTGTCCCGCGCCCGCCGTTTCGGGAGGTTAGGATTCGCGGCTTGTGTGTGTGTGTGTGTGTGTGTGTGTGTTTTATTGTTTTTGTTTTGAGTGAGTTTTTTGTCGGTTAACTTTCTCTTTGCATTCTCATTTGCCGGAACACGGGCAGCGGGCTGCACTTGAAGCCGCACGATGGAAACAAAACAACGAAAGCGGACGCAGTTTACGGTTGGTTCCATTTATGCCGCCACGGTGTCCAGCATTTGAAGCAGGACAGGAAGCTAATCCACCGCCTAGTCAGAGACAAAGGTTATGGGATATGGGCTGGGGTGCTTTACTGGTGGAAGCGTTTGATGGGGTTTTGTGCGTTTTTTGGTACGCTAAATGGGGGACCGGGTGCGCGCGTGTGTTTAAGTGGGACGATTATACAGGGAACTTTTAATGCCGATTAAACGGCAGCCTCAATAGAAATAGAAGAGTTAGATGAAGGTTCTAGAGAAGTAAGATATTTTAAAAATATGGTACTAGTGTTATATTGAAAATTACGTAATGCATCAATATAACAGGGATCGCTCTAAGTAATAGTAGTTGTGATATAAGTTACGATCAAGCCAGAAGAATACAAAAAATACAGCAAACGTGAAGTATTACTTTAAAACTTTTCAAAACAAGAATTAGAAACACTATTTGGCATGAGAAGATTGATCCGATATGGAAGGAAAAAAGGGAAAAATGATAAAGAAAATAATATTGGGTTGAATTATCCAACAGAAACAAAAAAGAAGTTTAAAAAAAGAAGAAAAAAAAACCAAAACTGGATAAGATGAAACAGCATCAAAATAAAATGATGAAAATACAGAAGAAATACTTCAGTGGAATAGAACATTTTCCAATAAAATGAAACAGCAAGAAAGTTTAATCTATAACAGTGCATTAATAATGTAACTCAAAGCATTGACAAAAAAAAGAGAAACAATTACCTGAAACAACATAAAACAAAATGAATCAATGAAAAAGAGAGCAAAAAACCCAAAAAAGAAAAAAAAAAAACAACAGCAAGAATGTAGCGAAAACTGCAGCATGAGAAGGAGCAGCAAAACGTACAGCAGCAAGAACACACACGTGCAGCAGAGGAACGAAAATGGCACAGAAAACCGTGGGGAAACCGGGACAGAAAAAAAACATACAGTGCGACGCGTAAGCGGAGCTCGCAGGCAAGCGAAGTGCACAAAGCGTAATGGAATAAAATAAATGATCGCTAAAATCAACAAGCGGAATGGCTGCACACGGGCGACGCATCACCCGCCAAAGACAGGGCACAGGGAGAAGAAGAGGAGGGGCACAAAGGGTTGATTGGAGGGGAGGGGGTAAAGGGTTCGGGTAACATTCGATCGTGATCGCGAAGCAGCAGCCCCACTTCTTGTTGGACGATCTCGTCCGCTCCCGCTCTCTTTCGCCGGAACAGTTTCAAAGAAATGGGAGTAAAGAGGAACGAGATAAGGAAAAAACACACACATACACACACACACGCGCGCGCGGATGAGCTAACGTTGTCTTCGCGAAAGACGACGTCCCGTCCGATGCGAAGTGATTAAAACTCAAAACCCTCCCGCTCGGTTGTGGCAAGGGTGAGATGATGCGGGGGGGTGGGGGGGGGGGGACGGGTTCGAGAGAGTTGAGAAAGAAAAAGAAAAACACACACACACACACACACACACACACAAACCACTTCCCAGCAGCCGGGGCTTAAGCTGAGCCGGTCCGTTTATTGCTCGATAAATAAGAAATAAAGATAGCCCGAAACCGATGAATATGTTTATGTGCGCAATAAAGGTAGTAAAACTGTTGTGTGTGCGCGATCAAGATTGTTGTCCCGAGCGCCGGCAAACCGACCCGTTTGCGCGGCCCCCTTCCCTGCCCCACCCTGTCAGGGCAGGAGATGGATCTCTCGTCCCGCTCATCTAGGCGCGCAAACTGTCATTTGCGCCAGTGTGGCTAGCACCGGGCAGGCAGCACCGGGTGTGTTGATTTGCGTTTTTGGCCTAATATCGCTTGCCGGCCTTCAAGGGGTTGATGATTCACAAAAAAGTTTGTGCTGCCGCGGAGGTAGTGGGGTTTTTCGCTCCTTTTTTTGTTTGTTTGTTTGGTTTTGTTAATGCTCATTGCATAATGCATCACACTTCTGTCAGCACTGCCGAGCGGACCCGGGAGATGGGTTTCGTTTGCATTTAGTTACCTTACACACACACACACACAAGCACACATTTGGTGGGATTGCCTGTTTTGAGTTTCTACGGTCCTAAAGTTCGCCTTAATTGCACGATTTAGAGAAGCATCAAGATTAGTTCGGATGAAATTAGCTGAAAGCAAAACAACAATAAAGCGTAAATCAAAGACAAGTGAATGCCGTGACGGTAGAACGAAATGTAAACAAGAACGTAGCCATCAAAACAGTGAAAAGTAAGAGCAAATGTAGAAGACAATGATAATGCTGCAATTTATCTCAAACCAACATAAAAGAGGTAGAAAATGAGATCATGTAGCATAAAAAGTGCTTCTAGAAAGGTACTCTAGAAACTCTGTGAATCAATATTGGAAGTAGAGCAGAAAATGTCGTAAACATTCAAACAAATAAAAATACATCCTCTCCCGGTGCGCTGTTCGGCCGTTCACTGTTTTCCCTTCACCGGTGCTGTATCATTTGCATTGCTCTGGCTGCAACGCTCAATCTCTCTCCGTGAAGCTTGTCAAACGCATTCTTGCAAAGCGGCTGCAGTGCTGTGCGGCTGCAACAATGTAATGGATCGGGCGGGATGGGACAGGAAAGCAACACGACATAACATAACCCTTAGCGACGAAAATCAAACATCCAAGCACGCGTACACGCGCACCGCCACATCCGTGCGGGAATGTGTCGAGCGACTTGCCAAAAGGACCTTTTATTTGACGGTTGGCTGAGATTGTCTGGCACCATCCTACGGAATGTTGATTCTCTCACCCCCCCCCCCCTCGCTTTGAGGGTGCAAAAACGCAAATGAAGCACGGTGCACGGTGGAACCTTGCAGCCCTGCTGCGTGTGGTGTCGATCCCGACGCAGAACACGAATGTTCACTTTCTGCGGGCTCGATCCCAATCGATACACCGTGGTTGCATTCCGTTTTTCCGGGCTGCAAAAGAAAAGCTGAGAATGAGGTGCGGCGTGTTCGGCCGAGCCGCATCCACCCGCGGCCTTTCGCACGAATTTATGGGGGTGCGGGCGGCTGTTTGTTGGCTGTTTGCTCCTGTTACCTGGTAAGCCCTGGCAGGGGCCCTTTGGTCGAATGGTTTGCCCATTTTCGGTGCTCTCTCCCATCCCCTCCCCCCTCTGTCTGCCTCTCTCTCTCTCTCTCTCCGGTTCGTGCGCAATCTTGCACCGTGGATCGTAGTTACCGTGACCGCACAGCAAACAGGGCTCGAACCTGCGTGGTGTAAATTTGTCCGAGCCCGGCGCGCTACTGCGGGACGGTGGGCAGCAAATTAGCATCGGATGGAGCGAGCTTTGGATGCTTCAGAAACAGACGACACTTGCTGCAGCGGCCAGAGCGGGGGCGGCAATAAGGGTCAAAAAGATTCCGATGAGCAAATGCGGGACGTAAGCGACGAACCTGAAGGATCTTTTTGCAAAATATTTTTTTAACTTTTATTTTTTTTATTCTTAACAGTTTTTGCTAGATCACTTTCATTATATTGGATGAAGTTTATAATTTCTGTGAATAGTATTATTTTAAATATTTAGAACATATTTCTAAAAACCGACCTTCTATCGCCAGGATTATTTATTGTTGCAGGAATGAGAAACAAAGCCCTGGTGATCTCTTTTTAACAAATTAAATTCTAATAAAAATAAATTTGTACAAATTCAAACACGGTTATAGAACCTATAGCAGTTTGCCATAAAGTATTGATGAAAAAACATAAAAAATCGAGCAGTTTTTTTTGTTCTTGCTACCGAACTCGAACAGTTCATGTTATGCTGAGAGAGGCTTGAGTGGCCCCGTGGCGGTGAGTGACTCCTACACTGCAGTGGAAAAAAGAGCCAACACGCATGAGTGCCAAGAGCGCGAGCAGCGAAAGAGCGTGAGAGTGAGTGACACTCAGGGCGCTCCGCAAGAGCTGAGGAGCTGACAACACGCCTGGAAGCGGCCGAGCCGTTCAATCTCTTTCGTGCATCGGTCGAAGCAAGTCCTACCTCGCCCTGGAGGTCCGAAGCTCCGCGTTGGAAAAGTGAAGACCCGTGCGCCCGGTTGTGTAGCTGTGCGCGAGGCACGTCGTCGTGTTGTCTTCTGGCTGCAGTAAACAGTTTTGCCAACGATTGCTGTCTTCAATCAACTTCAACTCAATGCACAATCGGTACTGCGTTTGACAAAACCACAGCTCTTGCCGAGTAACTTGAGAACAAACGGGGGAAAAAAAAAACATTCCCCGGTGTGTCTTGCGTGTGTATCAATCGTTGTTGATTGCGAGCGGTGGTTTCTTGCGAAAAGTGTGCATGTGTCCCAGTGGCAACGTTTGCCCGTTTGGTTGGTTGAATAGAAAGTGATGTGTTTGAAAATCCCGGATCCCGGTGGCCACGTGCGGCAGTGTTAAAGGTGAAAGCTCTTCTCCGCTCCGTGTGTTTGCTGCTGTTTGTGGCAGCTTGACAGCAGAAGTGATAACATTTTATTGGCACTGAATTTTGTTCTGTGTGACTTGTGCTTTAAAAAGAAATACTGCGCCCATCAGCAGCAAGTCCGTAGCGTCCTGGCCGTAGTGGGTTCTACTGTGACCGTGGTGCGGCATTGAGAAAAAACAGACCGACGCAACGTGTTTGCTGCTTCCCTCCGCGTGAGGGAGTGAAGTGTTGAGTGTTTCCAGTCCCCCAGTCTGCGCCTAGTGATGGCCGGCTCAACCATCTCGGCCACCAGCCTCACGGTCCGGGCGGGCGTACTGCTGGCGCTCGTCGGCTGCCTGCTGGCCGCACCCGACGCTGAGTCCGATCTGAGCGTCCCGGCGGCCCGTCGCTTCCACGCCAAGTTCGTGGTCGACCGGATCGAGCCGCGGCGTCCACCATCAACCGACGACCGATCAACGCCGGCGGTAGTGGTGCCGGCCGCCGGGACGACGCCGGTGCCGACACCGGCCCGGACCCGGTCGACGACGCGCTGCCGGGAGGGCTGTCTGCAAAAGGTAAGCAAAGCGACTGTGCCGATGTGCCGCCAGACCGTAAGGGTAAGGGCAAAATGGGCATTTCGGGCGATAGAATGTGCGTTGGTGTTTGGTTGCATCCCGGGTCTGTGCTCCTTTTAGAAGAAAAAGATTCGCAGTTTAGCTCGTTCGTGGCTCATAATCCTGCTCGGTCGCAGCTAAAACAACAAAATGTGGACCCAATTGGTTTCTTTGATCCAGGTCCGATCCAGACGAGCTTGAAAGCCAATAAAACAAGCACCGCGCACAATATAAATAAATGCAGCACATCCGTTCGCAAATTCTTTCTCTTCTCCCTTGATTTTTTGCCAGCAGTTTAACCTACGCGCGAAACTGCACATTAGCCTGACGAACATAAATCAAAGCCACTGATCATAAATGCCGCCGGGTGCAGTTGGGCGGATTGTTGTTGCTTTCTTTTTCTTTTGGGGCAATGTTGCTGCCGCGATTGCTGGCAAATTTATCTCAATCGGCTGCATCCGGAACACTTGCACCGTGTGCGGGGGTGGGTTTATGTTTATTTATCTAGTTGTGTATACGACGAGTGGAGAAATTGGCAGTTGGTATAACAGGAGCGAAGCAGTGGGTTTTGAGCTGATCTCTCGAGAAAGTCACGAATTGTAAAACAAGAAGTTGTAGAAATAAAAACACAAGTAAGTAGAACGGGATTTAGGAACAATTTGAAGAATTAAAGCGGATGGACGATACTGGTCATGATTATGCGTTATCAATTGCAAACGACTGATTGTTCCGATTCGTTCGCTGCAGGCGTAGCACGCAGAAGGATCGGGTCAAAGGTCTAGCTATAAACAACCGTTGATTATATATTTCATAAGAAAAAAACTTTTTCTGCTAATCTTTCTATACTATCAAACGTTGCTTCCAGTTCTCATGGATGAGAAGTGTGTTTGTCTGCGTGTGAAGAGTGTAAATTCGCTCTGTCGTGTGTGTGTGTGGTGGGGTTTTGTTGCTACACGTTGTCACACCGTATTTTTCTGTATCGCATTAAATTTTCGCATTTGTGTGCGCTCCTCAATGCGCAATTGCACTCCATCTCACTCTTGCTCTCCAGTTGTGGTATTTTTTGTTGTTGTTGTTTGCACTAAGCGTGCCGTTCTGACACGCAGCCACGTCTGGCAAGAGATGCTTCTTCGCACAGTCGTGTCGGTTTGGAAGATGGAAAATGTGTAAAATCCATCATATCCCACACCTTTCTCCCTGCTGCCTGCCGGCGTGGCAGAAGGCGTAGGTAAATGAACTTTTACTACGCACACCAGCACGCGGGGGTTTTGTTGTCGTCCTTTGTCCGGTTTGCACGTACATCGGTGCGCCATGTTGCCATCGTTGGGGATGTCACTCGAGGGGGTGGTAAG
Organism: Anopheles coluzzii; assembly: GCF_943734685.1. Lineage (NCBI taxonomy): Eukaryota > Metazoa > Arthropoda > Insecta > Diptera > Culicidae > Anopheles > Anopheles coluzzii. Next base: position 2,735,564 of record NC_064669.1, on the reverse strand, counting down.
GATGAAATAGAAGCAAAAAAAAAAAAAAAATAGCCCGAAAACTCCATCGCCGTCGGTGTTGTACGTGAGGTGAATGTGCTCAGTACTATCTCTCTCACTCTAACTCTCTCTCTCTCTCTCTCTCTCTCTCGCTCCCTTCACGGAGGATGAGATGAGGTGCAGTGCAGCGTGGAAAGCTGTTGAAGCTGCTCCTCGTGGCGGGTGTCGGTGCCGTTTTCGTACGGTTCAGCTTGGCGATTCGGCGGCAATAAATGCCCAACAGTCAAAAGCCGAAGATTTTATATTGACCTTTCACTTTTTCTATCTGTCTCTCGCTCTAATTTGAGCGATTTTCCCCTGATGAGTGTCCCCGAGCCTCCTCGTGTGGTTGTTGTTGTTGGAAGTTGAAGCCGAACCCCCTTCGTACGCTGCCAAAATCAGCGAAGAACGAAATCGAGTGGCTCAAGCGAAAAAACGAAAAAAAAAGACGAACGAGTGTGCTGTGACAATAACACACACACGCACAAGGCGACAACCGAAATCTGGTGCGATACCGGCTTTCAGTGGAGCAAGTACACACATGCACACATTTGGCCACACCAGCGCTCTGTTCTAGTGCAGGTAGTTTTCTGCAGTCCACGGTGATACAACACACAGCCACGCACTTGGCGATACACGCTGTGTGGTGCGGTGCGGCGGACGTTCAGAATTCAGTGGTGCAAATACACACATGCATACACTTGGCGACACACGCTCTGCTGTGCGGTGAGATTTGTGTTCTGTGTCCAGTGGTGCAAATATACACACACACGCACTTGGCTACACACGCAGTACGGCGCGGTTGGCTTGGCAGAAGCGCATACACACATTCACGCAGTAGGCTTCACTTTCAGTCCAGTGAGGTTGGTGCTTGTGTGGTGTTTCAGCGCTTGGCGGATAAACCCCGTAAAAAATGGAGTTTTGTTTAATTTGAGGTAAGTAAAAGTGATTAAAATTATCAACCAACATCCCCCCTTCTAATTAATATCATTTTTTTCCATTTCATGTGTGTTTCACGGCGAACGGAGACAACAAAAACCTGTGGCTGTGTCGTAGTGTTGGAGCAGTGGCCCGTACAGTGCAGCGAAAAAAACCAGGAGCAACAGCGATGAGGAGCAGAAAGTGCTGTGCTGAATTTTTTTTTTTTCACTGTGCGAATGTAAAAAGTGTTTTTTTAAATTATGTGCGTTGATTTAGAATTAAGTGCAGTGATTGTTGTGCAAGTGTTGTGTTTTTTTGTATTCTATGTTGGTTCGATATTCAATAAATCGAATTACGATAGTATAATGTTGTGCACAGTATCATTTCGGAAAGAAATCCTGGCAAAAAAGGGGGAGGGGACTAATTAAACGAAGGTTCGTGCAGACCCCCGTTCGGGTTTTGCTTCGGCTTCGGGTTTGCTTCGGCTTCGGGACCCGACGGATCACTTGAATAATTTCGCCAACTCAAGTTCTTTTTCAAGCGCGTATTCAAGCGATCTCTGAGTGCTGGTGCCCGGTGGGTGCTGATCGGTCGTCGTTAACGGACCCGAATCGAATTTCATTGTCCAGGCGGGAAGCAGGACCCGGGAGGGCGGAATGTCTTATCGCGTCTCCGGCTACCTACTGGGTAAAGATTTGGGGGTGCGTACTGAATTTATTTATAATATTTTGATCCTTAACGCTGATAGCTGATGCTGCGGTTTGATTTGATGTGGGCGAAGGGAGCGAGTTAGAAATGGTGGTTGTGAAGGCAGGAGGGTGAGCGTAGGTGCGTTAGAAAAAGAGGGCAAGCGCTTAGATAAGCTGTGGTCGGAAAAGTAAGGGGGCATCCCCTTGCAGAATGGTTCAAAGTAAGGTAGAATAAAGGGAAAGACGTGCGTGAGTAGAAAGATTGAACGAACCAAACCAGTTGAAAGCGGCAACGTTACATTCTGTACTCTAAACATGAAAACGCTCATTGAAAGAAGTATATGATGATAATTTCAAACCAAATGTTTTAGGGAGTGTCTTGAAGAGCATTGGGGCCGTTAGTCAATGTTATGGAGCAGCTAGATGCTAAGAAGCAGCTAAGAAGCAGGCCTGGGATGGTCACTCGAATCAAAGCTTCAACTTCAATTTCAAGTTTCAGTAAGGACGGTGCGTTCGTTTCACTTTCATGTGCATATATAATTTTATGTATATAAATAAACATATATATATATTTAGGCACCAAAACTAAATCCAGCATTGGACCAAGCATTGTATCCTGTTGCGAAACGTCATCGTCCTTTTGTGATGCGTGAGCCTTTCTCCATGCTCGAGCTCGATGAATCGCGGAGATACACACAGAGGGACAGGCAAGCCTTCACCATCAATTGCATTATTGAAACATCAACCAACAAGCGGGTCCCGAGTAGTGTTCGCGGATTGTGGCACTTTTCTCCTTGTTTGTGCCCACCAGCAGCGTTGGTGCGACTAAAGTGGGCAAAGTTTTATCAATAGTTGCTCGATAGTCCGATACACCCATCCCCAAAACACACACACATACACGTACAGAGTGAAACATCCTTCCTGCCATCACGCCATTCCCCTGCTAGGTACGGAAATGGATAAATTCGAAAAATCATCAGACATGCAAATCGTGTGTGGGGGGCCGCACTGACGCTGACGCGCACGGATTTTCACATCTCCTCGGCGGGGGGGGGGGGGGGGGGGGGGGGAAATGCAGTCATCCAGGCGAACGGGGCGGCGATGTTCCGATCCGGTACTTGACGCGCGATATCCCGCAATACCACCGGTAACCGAACCGAGTAAGTGGCAATTGCGCAAATTCGGGATAGGCGCGTTGTTTGACTTAGACGAAAAACTGTCCCAAAAACCTCGCTCTGCTCCTTCCCAGTGCATGCCCAGCCAGGCCACAGCATGTCCGTGCGGTGTATGCTGGCCGGAGCGCGGTGTGATGCGCTTCCGCTTCACCTCCGGAACATCGGCGGCGCACGGGCAGTGTGGTGTGTCGGCGATGCCTTCCAGTCGAACAATACCAATTAAACGATGGAGCATCGGTTGCATTTCGACTGGGCTCGGATTCGGGGGGTTTCGGGCATGTGTCCAAGCACGGCACCAACTGGACGTCTGGCGTTGGCTTCACCTTACCGAATAGTGGCGTTAGAGGGTGAACCCTGAACGGAAGTGCTTTTAATCGAAAAGCCACGTAATTGCAGAATTGTTGCCAGCCAGTGTACGCTGTAGGGGGAAGGAATCCAACCAAAACCATTCCCCACGGGGGAGGATCTCTGCATGTTCGGCCCGGTTACTAGACGGGATGTCTCTTGGGCTAGAGACGTCCGGCGTCGAGCCTGGGACGGTGCGCGTTCGCTCATGTGCCCACGAGGAAGACGATTGTCTTTGGTCGTCTTGGATCCGAGCAATGGGAAGAGTCACACGCACGGTGATTAAACCGTCGGCATAATTTCATTCCAAGCCATATTACCTTGGGAATAGGCCGGACTGACCGGTCGCATCGGTGGTCCGGAAATTGAACTTGTCGTTGGGATGGGCGTGCGGGATGAGTAGCGGTGACTGCGGGGGAAAAGTCCTTCCAACCTTTGCAGAAGCAGGCAACTCGAGTCACCATATTGACAATCGATTGCGTTACGATCCGTAGGTCATGTCGAAAAGGGGATGTACAGTCGCTTAATTGTATCTTCACCTGGCGCTCTGGTACGATTAATACAATCGCTGTTGCCTGCCGTGGGTTTCATTGGTTGAGGTTTTTTGTTGTCTTCGTCGGGGATGAAGTACATGGTGACAATTGTTCCTAGTTACATTCTTGGTAACTGGGTTTGATATTGAACTCATCGATATTGCTACGATTTTAGCTGCTTCAACTAACTGTCCAACAGATAATTCTTTTTCAACGATGCATTGAAGACATTTTCGACATCCACCGGTGCGAATATCTCAACACTCCCAACTCCGCTGGAGAACCAAGCAAAATAACGACAAAGCTTTCGGGAAATTGGCCGAAATCAAATGCACATAATCTTAACTCTTCTCATAGCGCGAGAAGAACACGGGAAGAAGAAAAGAAAAACTGCAATAAAACTATACCTCTCCTTCCAAAACAGCCTTGGCAAGCCTTGGCACCGACACAGAAGAGCAATGGAACTAACTGCTGAAAAAAACAATAAAATAGATCGTCCGGAAAACAGACTGTGCCGGGTTTTGAATGGTGGACATAACTTAACGGCTGGTTTGGCGCACGTCCAGCTGCTGGCAGTGCGTTCCAACACTATGCACCTCCCCCCCCCATCCCCGGGTCGTTTTATTCTGTTCCCACTCCCTTGCTTGCTTTTTCGATTCTTTCTCGAAAGTCCTTTCTGCGCGACTGATTTTGCCGTGCCGCGTTCGGAACGGGAAAGATGGGAGAGAGTTGGAAACGCGCAGGGAAGCAATTAGCTGTCATTTAGCGTGTGAAGTAGTTGAATCTTGAGCTGGAAGTTGCTGTATCATTGAGAGGGGTTTGGGGCATATACAGCCTGACCCGGAAGTTTGAAATGTGTTTCGAGTGGGGTACAATTCGGTTCTACTTCGTTTGGGCATAAAAAAGGGTTTGATATTGTCATGCTAGGAAGCTTGGTGAGGTATTTAATTTCTATCACATTGTATTAATTGAATCTTTGTCTTTCTTCTCTTTCTCCGTACCATCTTTTAGCGCTCTATAAAGGACATCCTCTGCACGCAGCAGCGCGAGTGCTCAATGGTAAGCGATAATTCCAAGACCACGGCATGGCACGTTGGACAAAACGTTAGGCATTAGCAAGGCATCTCCGTAGCAGGGAGAGGGATTTGTATTGAAGTTGTTTTGCTGACGCTCGTGATGCACAACACCGATTAGAAATGATAACTCCGGAAGTTGTTTTTGCTTAGGAATTCCTAAGCGCCCGAGCAGCATTTAAAAGCGTCCGAGCTTGGCTGTGTGCGCCTGCGGGGACACTTGTGGGTTACTTCAGTGCACGACGGATCAACACTTTCGACATCAAAGGGAAGCGCACACTTCCGAAGAGGTATGCTAAGTGCCGGCTCTAGAATTTCACCATTTCGGGCTCGGCTCCGGGCTTGGATCTGGAGCGATCCTTGAGGAAAGGGAAGCACACGGAACTGCTCCGGAAAAGCAATTAAACATGAGCAGTAGCTTTCTGAAACTTTGCTGGCAGCCCGGCCACTGAAGGGAATGAAATTTTCTCTTTTTTGTGCACACACACACTTGCCTGGAGGTACACAAAAGTCCCATCTCTGGAGCATGTGGAGCTGAAGTTAACCAAGGCTTTCCCCTTAATGTGGCGATGCGCTTGGAAAGTGTGGAAGATGTGTCGGGCAGAGCAGTAGCAGAAGCTCCAATTCCATTAGATACTCCCACCCGGCCACAGGGCTTTTAGGTGGCTGTTGTTGTTACCTTCCCGAAGGTGGTTGGGCTGGTTGAGGCCTCATTCCGGACGAGATAATGGTTTGTTGATGCAGTGTCGATGCACATTCCTTTCTCGACCCGTTGGAAAGGAGCTTGTACATTGCCATCCAGAAGTGGAGTCGAAAAGTTTGAGCCGGTTCGGGAAAGCGATCGATATTTAAAACAATCAAAACTCGATGGAGAGTCCAAGGTCCAAGGGAGGGGGAATATTTTAAACCTCTGTTTTTCTTCCGAAAGGTTCACTAGGGTCCACTCACGCAAGCAGGCAGGCAGGCGCACCTGCTCTGTCCATCGAAGGTGGCGGGTTGGAGAGATCTTCTGCGGGGAAGATGAACGGCCGACGGTGTCGAACCATCGAACCACGAAGACCCATAAACTATGTCCTGCAGCGACCCGCAGATAAAGGCTAATAAGGCGCAAAGACAAAAAGGCTCCCGAACCTCATCCCCAATCTGTGTTGAACAGGTTCCGGCGGAGGAAGCTCAGTGGAATCGCGCTTATCGCGGGTCGGAGCGGGACGCCTACCATAGACACGTGAGAAAATGTCCGCTTGATGTTGTTTTCGTTGCCGTCATTGCTGGGCTTTTTGGAACACCTTTTTCGAAGCGGAACAGACCTCTCGGGTGTTGGCGTTTTTTTTTGGGGGGAGTGAGAAGATGTAAAGGATTAGATGCTAGAGAGTGGGAATGTTGAAGGCGGACTCTATAAAACCGCTTAGGGTTTTTGGAGTGCGATGTGTGTGTTGCATTAGCGCCATTAAGATGCAAGATTTGGAGCGCTCTGCTGCTGCTGCTGCTGCTGTTGGTGCTCTATCTTAATACGAACGGTGGCTGATGTGTCTGGGATATCATTTCTAAAAGCATTACAGTGTACAGTGAAAGCGTTGGGAAGAAATTGGGGCGTAGGAGTCTGTTACGAAACCGTGCGTGCTTGTATTGAACCGAAAGACATGTTTGGGGTTTAGGCTTTTGCTTGCCTCTTTTGGCGACGACAGTGCTGCTTACGACAAACAATACATCCTCGAGATTAGCCTGCTGTTTGCCCAACTACAACCAACCCCCTCGCTCTGCGAAGTTTGTGTTCCGCAGAAGTTCTCTAACCGGTCCTTCCTTCTAGAGTGCTGGGACGTGTGCAACCGCAACCACCAGATCCGGAAGGAGAACGATCTAGCCCACCGGCTGCTGCTGAGCCTGGTGCGCCTGATACGCAACGAGTCGGTCGTGACGGCCGACATCGAGTGGACGACGCCGGAAGAGCTGGTGCAGCATCAGCCGCACCCGGTCGTACCGTCGCCGCTCGCCGCCTCCGAGAACGTGGAGCGGCTGTCGCGGATCGCCCGGGACGGCGGTGTCGTGCCCGGCGCCCGGGACGGCGTGTCGCGCATCATGCAGACGCTGGCGACCCGGCCACTGCCCGCTACGCCTAGCGACGAGCCGCAGCTGCAGCAGTACCACCAGTGTCTGGTGTCGTGGGAAATTTCGGGCGGCGGGCTGACCGGCAACCTGCTGACGGAAACGTCCAAGGTGGAGCTGTCACTGTGGCCCAACACCAAGTACCACGTGCACGTAACCTGCCGCAATAAGGTGAGTGTCGATGGCTGGTAGGGTTAAGTTCTTTCGCTGTTTGAATGTTGCAATTACCCTTGCCCGTATCTCCTGTTTCTGCTCTCTCTCTCTCTCTCGTCCAGGAAACGGATGCACTCATCCGCTCGGCCTCGCTGCTCGTCGACACGAGCGAGGCGGTGATCGTGAGTCTCCAGGGTACGACCTCGACCACCACGGAGACGGCACCGCTGGGAGGCGGCTCGATCAACTCCGCCATCCACACCATCACCTCCAATCGGGTCGACACCGACCAGGACGACCGACCGCCCTCGGTGGACGATGACGATCTGAGGATGTTTGTAGAGCAGCAGCAGCAGCAGCAGCAGCAACACCTGCGACACCACAGCTTCTGGCCGTTCGATCGTAGCGCGGGCGAGCTGGCTGGTGTCGGGAGCGGCCCAACCGGCAGCTCCAAGGAGATACTCATCCTCGGCGTGTTCGTGGCCCTGCTGGCCCTCGTGCTGGTTGCGCTCACCGTGCTCATACTGGTGCGCCGGAAGCCGGGCCCGCACGAGGACCGCGAGCTGTTGATCGAGAGCGAAGTTCTGCCCAAGATTCTGCACGTTTGATAGAGGGATGCGGAACCGAGATGCCGGCGTCGCTCGCTGCTGTAAATAGTCTATTTATGATCGCACGCACCGTTGAAGAGTTTGCGTAAGTTTGCCTCTATTCTTCTGCTCCCGCTGACTGTGTTTTAGAGCCGTGTTTTGTTGTCCTTTTACAACACTCTTTCCGAACTATCTTTCCTGCTGCCATCGCCGAATTTTGTGTGGTTCTTTATGGGACCATACCGATTTCCCGCAATATTTCTTTGTATGTAGTTTCTTCGCTAAGAAATTCGAGCGCAACTAAGTTATACTAACACAAGCCTGCAGAAGGGTGCAGAAGATAAGAGACAACGGCGTGCGATGCAAGCACGTAAGCAAAAAAAAAAAACATAAAATACTAGTCTTAGAATGTGTAAAGCTGGCACATTGCCCAGGTTCTTCTCGCTCTAGGGGAGTTTTTGTCACGGGTCTGCCAAGGTGCCGTGGCCGTCTCTCTGTTGTGTATCTGTTTGAGCTGTACTGAGTCCGTGTGTTCGAACCACCTCTGTGAATGTGGCACTTTGGTCGATATTTAAATCATGTTGAAATTGCTGGAAATTTAAACTACAACTATCAACGGGGACAGGGGTGCACAACACCGTGACATTAGCGATGAAATATATCAAACTATCGGTGGGAGAAAGAGAGAGAGCGAGAAAAAAAATGAAAAGAGCGAACGAGAACTAGATAATGAGTGGAAGGTATTAGATATAAACAAAAACAAAACAAAAAACACACACAAAACAAACAACCTTACCAATGTTCTCCTTTTACGTTTACGTTTCCCCGATCAAATGGAGACGTCCAGCAAGAAATGATAAACCAAATTACGCAGGTGTCACACATGAACCTGGGCAGCATTTTGGGTGGCAGTGTGATGCGCCATCTGGCCCTCCGGCAAGAGGGACGAAGGTGAGCACGCATCCTGTAACAGTAGATAACCAAATCAAAATAAACAATGTAACTGAAACGCGAGCTGACCGATCAGAGTTAGCCGCCAAGGCATGGAATGGAAGGCAAACAGGGTTACAGGGATGAGGTAGATTGAAGTGATATTGGTGTTCGGGTGGGTACAACGAGACAGTGGCGTTTACAGGGGCTCTCTTTTTCTTTCTGTCGCATGTGCGAGAGTGTGTTAATTGCACAAAACAAAGGGTAACAAATCGGGAGGAAATGGATAAAGGAGACCCGTTTTCGGAAGGTCCAAAACCAGTGTAACTAACTGCTAAAAAACATTAGAGTAGAACAAGAAATTAAAACAATGAGAATCTCTATGGAAATATATGGCGTGAAGCAGAGAGCGAGAGAGTGAGAAGACATGGGGGAAGAAGAGAAAGAGAACGAGGGTGAGAGAAGCAAGAGAGGTGTAATATATATATAGTAAAACAAAAAACAATGCAAACAAGTGTACATTTGTGTAAAAAGACTGACTCAAGATCATTGTAAAATAAAGCTCTTTTAAAATATATTATAACAAAGCGAACTTTCAGTCTGCTGATACGTTTTTCTGCACTTTTTTTTTTCGCTGAGACGATGATGACAGTTTGTTGATTTCTATTTTGTGTGAATATTGATCCTGCTGCAACCGTGAGAACCTCGTCGGAAGCGCAACAACGCACCTCTGGTGTTTATTGTTGCTATAAATACATATTTCACTTGCCTTTCGCAACCCCCAAATGTCTCATACTCGGGAAACTAAACGTGCGTCACTTGGTAGTGGGTGGGTGCTGTGCTGGTGGTATCCGCGACGGATCAGGTTGCGCATTCAGGATCGAAAAGCAGGGTAGTTTCGATTGGAATGTGTGCTGGTTCGAAGGCAACGAGAGAAGGCTCGCTAGTAAAAGTAAAACAAATTCTGTGCGTATGGCAGGGCTGTCCAAGCAGCCTGGGAAAAATATTGAAACATTATTTCCATCATATAACTTTTACCCAGTTTGGGTTCAGTTAACCGAATGAGCAGATTTTAACATTTTAATTTCACGAAGCCTAAAAAACAAATAAACTTTAAACACTCTGCCGTCTGGTGCTACAGCCCTGCCCAAAGTCACTGTCCGTCGCATGCACTGCCCGGGACCACATTATCTACATCTTTGTAATCGATCGATGGGTGTTCTCGCGCGTCCCCTCGTATCCCTTCACGGCTTCGCGGGTGCATCGGGAACTTGTCTTGCTGCTTACTTGCAACCTTCAGCCCATCCTCCTTTAAAATCCGCCCGATGGTAAGATATTAATATAGCGGCAAAGGCAGGAAAGATAAACAAAAAAAACCCCTTCACCAAACGATCCCAAAGAAAATCACACGCACAGCCCCCCCCCCCCGAAAAGCGACAAATATTCCCCATTTGCTGGCAGGAGTGCAGCATCAGCGGTGCGTCGTCGATTTGCTGACACTGTCGTTTGATTAAACTATGGTAAATAAATAATCACCATAACCCAGTGGGAGATACGGTCGAGCAGTACGGTCCCGGTCCCGAACGCACTCCACGGGCGGGGCGAATATTATTTGTTATTTTCCCGTCGGGTTTTCGAACGGCCCGTCGAACGTTGCTTACTGTAGCAATTTTGCGGGGCTTTTTTCTGTTGTTGTTGAGGCAGTGTTTTTCTTTCGTCGAACGGGTCCGGGGAGAGCCGTAGTTTATGGCGAACGGTTCTTGATGCTGCGCTGAACTGTTGCGCATTGTTCGGTAGTGAGTGGTGGTGAAATGCGTTTGTTTATGTTGGGATTAAGATTTATTATTTCATTTCTGTGTTACGTTTCGCTTGCGGATTTCTTTTTAAACGTTCTGTGGGAGGGAAACAGGTTGAACTGCTCTTCTCATTTACTTTTTTTTCTTCTCATGTTTGCAGTTAAAATGTGTCTTGTGTTGTTTGTTTTGTGGTATGTGCTAGTTATTCTGTGTTTTTCCCATTTTTTTAAATGATTATCTATTGTTTTCTTTAATTACGACTATTCAAATTGTATTTTACGCATTTTTTTGCTGCACTTTTATACTCGTTGTAATTCACACAAGGTTAACACATCCAGCACTTGCAGTCTCAAAACAATGTTAGGAAGACATGATTGATTGACATTGATTTTAACACAAATAACTCCTCGGTGAAACAAACTATGCATAGTTTTAATAGATAACTAGGTCCTTTTTTAAAGGACATTTTTCAACATTAATTCCTTGCTCAACTCTATATTCTTCGCAAAAGCTGCAGTACAACCCGTGCATTAGCCATGATTGACACACACACATGCACGCCCGGAGCGGATAGGGAGCGCCATTTTGAGCTCGCCGTACTTCCATTTTGGTGCAGGTTTGCAAACTTTGCCCATCGTTTCTAATTACCCTCGTGCTGTGTGCGCCCTTGCTTTGGGGAACTGTGCACAAGGGTTGCCCACATTTGCGTACCCGCAGCGTCGGCGTTGCCGATTGTTGTCGATCATTCACCGTACCCGAAAGGCTTCGGGTTTTTAGGGCCCCGCGTTTCAGTTTCATTTCCACCGCAAACCCACTGTCGAGTGGTCTGAAGCGGCCGGCCAAAGCGAGAGGACCTCTCTGGCTGGTCGCTGGCGCTCATTGGTTTCATTGGGCAGTTGGGCAAGGAGACGGAGGAAAAATACAGCGGGGGAAGGGGGGGGGGGAGGGGGGGGGAGACGAAAGAAGAAGCAGCATAGAACCACACACAAAAACAAGCAAGGTGGAAAAACAACACACAAACACAACCGGCGACAAAGGCAGACGCTGAAGAAAGCGTTGCGCAAAGGGAGCACAAGCGGTGCTACACCGCCGCCCAAGTGCGAATGCAACAAGAAATGGGGGAAAAAAAAGGGCGTACAAAAAACTGCGCGCAAAAACTAGAGCTGCATTGTGTGTGTGTGTGTGTGAGTGTTTTTTTTTTAATGCTGATTTTGTTCTGCCCTAACAAAACCAAACAATGCGTGCGTTCGTCGTCTGCCGCCGCCGTCGTTCGCTGGGCGGAAGTAGGAAAAGAAGGCTCCCGCCCTCTCCACAACTACCCTTTTCCGCCGCAAAAGGTGCTTGCTGCACTGGGCGGGAGGTTTTCGGATAAAGTCCGTTTGTTTTTGCACACACACACACACACACACACACACACACACGGCCTAAATAGGGGTTCGTCAAGTGAGTGACACCGTACACGCCCCATTATTTGCACAAAAGACCAATCCGGTATCCTTGCCTTGGCGCTTCCCCTTTCCATGTATGAGTGTGTGTGTGTGATGGCGTACAATTGTTTGAGACCTCCGGTTGCCGCCATAGTCGTACTTGTCCCAGTTCCTCCCGGAACCCGAAAAAAACCCTACCCTTTCGTTTGACAGTTGATGAAGATGCATGCGCTGCGGTGCCTTCGAGGATCCGTTTTTGCATGTGTATGTTAGTGTGTGTGTGTGTGTGCAAGGAAGAGGACAGCAGGAAGAAACTGCAGGCCTCAAAATGAAGCCCGATTTTCTCTGTTTTTTTTTTTTTAGCATACCCTGTGCCGTTTCCTTTTCCACTCGTTTGTACTATCTCTCTCTCTCTCTCGTGAGGCTTTTCCCCAGCAGAACAGGACAGGAGGGAGTGTGATGGGGTAGGAGGGCAGGTGGAAACAACCGTGTGCAGTATGCGTTTGGTGGTGGCTCCTTCGTTTTTTGTTGCTGCTGCTGCTGCTGCTGTTGTTTGATTGCATTCATGCGATGCATGCCACCCTCAAGTGCAGCTCGCACTACGATTGTGTATCCGTTTCAAGGAGTTGCATTCACTCTGACGACTGTGTGTGTGTGTGTGTGCGTGCTTGAATAGCTCTCTTATCCTTTCAACTAGTGCCCGCCATTTCCACCATTCTTCTTATTGCAGGTTGCTTATTCCCTGGTCGCAAACGCCGGAAAGAGAAAGCAAGCGAGCGGGACTGAGTGCAGTTTCTTCGGGTTTTGTTCCCCCGGAGTTTTGCAAATGAAGACGAATGCAGTTTTATTTCGGGGATGGGACCGACCGTTTGAAGGCTTTTCTGCACATGTGTGTGTGTGTGTGTGTGTGTGTGTGTGTGTGTGAGTCCGTTGCGCTCTGTTTGCGAAACTTCAGCTTCCGGAGTTTGTTTCCCCACGCGGGAGATCCTTCCCTGGAGGAGCGTGCAGACTCTTTCAGGTTGTTTTGAGCGGCCATTCTGGGTGGTTTTTTCTCCTCTTCATTTGTGTGCAACTGATGCACGAGTCGGAACTTGCTGCTAAGACACTTCCGGTGTACATGAGTGCGCGTGTGTGTGTTTTGTTTGGTTTTATCTACGCTTGTTGTAGAATCCGAATCCTTTATTCGCTCATTATTCATTAAGGTTTCATTTTTTCCCTACCGTTCGGCCATTTGGTTTTGTTTCTCTCCTCTGGCTTTCCCCCCTGGTTTGTACCCCTGCATGTGGCTCGCGCAGATCCTTCTATTTCGCTCGTTCGCTTCGCCACCGGACTGACGCGCCCGGACTAAACGCAGGTCCTGGGCAGGGCTAAGGAAGAAGTACAATATGAACAAGAGCAGAAACAAAACAAAAAAATACCCGATGCTCCGCCTATTGGATGTCCGTTTACAAAAGAACCCCCCCCCTCCTCATACACCTCCTCCCCTTCCGTTATCCTTTATGTCCTAACCGTATGGCAGGTGGCAGGGGGTGCCGTGGTTGTGTCGCATTCTTGGCGCTTAATTTGTTGCAAATGGAGCTGCGGGAATGACATCCACGACATCCACGGACGAGAGCGTCCGCCCGGGCCGGACAGCGCCTGCAAACAAGTGTCAGTGTCAAGCTGTTTGTGAAGTAAATAATTGCCTGCCTACGTTTGGAGTGGACAGTTTCTCTGTGTGTGTGTGTATGTGTTATTGCTGCTTGCTTTACGTGTTGCAACCCATGTCTACTTTTTTTAAGCCTTTTGCCATTTCTGATGAAACAATCATTACGTTTAATTAAAGTGGAATTAGCTGTAAGAAAAATAATGTACAAAAACACATCCACATAGATCTTCTTCTTCTTACTTGTGAAGCTATATTATGTTCATAACCCCTAGACGACATACTTACACACACAGATGTTGAAACAGTATCTTTTACTTGAATGGAAAAAGTTCCTCAAGATTGGATTGATAATTGGTCGGACTGAGATTTTGATACGCAAACCCGTCATGTACCAACCAGCACGGTTATCCCTTTCGCTATCCAGCATTTCTCTATTGCTCTCGCTATTATCGATACAGATTCTTCGGAACGTTTCGCATACCATGTAACTGATAAGAAATTATAATTCTAGATATACAAATAACTTAACATCATCAGAAACAAATGTAACAGCAGATCATTTTCGAAAACAAGTAAATAAAATCTTACTTATGTGTTCGTTGCACGCCGCACATTGTTGGATTAATTTAGAGCGGCTATAGAAATCGCCACCCAGCCACATCTGTAGAAAAAAAACACCAAGCAAACGACAGATACAAATAGCAACATTTCGCATGTTCCACCTTTCATCAATCCTCAACGAGATCGGTTTCGGACGGCTCGGGCGTAGTCCCCCCCCCCCTGTTTCGTGACCGTTTGCGCCCTGGCCAACGGACACATGCCCGAAGCGCAAGAGCGTCGATCACGCTGCCCGTGTGGACGCGAGATGAAGTGACGTTGAGCGAACCTCTCGGCAGGTGTATCAGGTTACCGTGCCGTACTGTACGTGCTCCGGTCTGGTCTGCGCGTGTGTTGTTCGTTTCCTCGTCTTGTGCACTTCTCGTTGAATCGTCCTCCTGCTTCCCTCCCCCCCCCCCCCCGCCACGACACGGTATGACGCCAGCGATCTCTCTGGGAGCCCGTCAGATGCGGTTGGACCTACCGGTCTGGGAAACCGATACCGATCACGACCGTTGCAGCGACCGATATCATCATGCACCGTGACGCCATTTGCTCGCCCGTTTTGTGCTCCGATTTGGGTTTGCGGGGTGAGAAGGGGGGAGCGGGGGAGGCGGGAGGTTGGGAGTTTGCTTTTCGCGAATCGGGTGGGCTCTCTTCGCCTCCTCCGGAGGGCTGTGGTTCCTTAACCTCAGGGGATCCAGAGGGAGCTATCGTTTTCTTGTGCTGTCGGCGAACGAAACTCAAAGTCGCGTGGAGATGAGTTGGGTTTTTTTTCTTCTTTCTGCTGCAACCTCCCCTCCCCCCCCCCGCCTTGCGATGCATCAACTCGTAACGAACTGAAGCCGTCCGTCTCCTCCGGCCCGCTGGACGGTGCGTCCCGTGGTTCGGTGCATAATTTGCATGGTTTTATTTGAGTCACCATCGGGCAGATTGAATTATGGTCAGGCGGGTGTCCTTTCCTCACCATCCGCCAGGCACGGACGCGTTTGCCGTACCGGTGTGGTCAATCTAATTTAAGGTTATTGTCGTATTCATTAGTTTTCATTAGCTCGCGAACACCCCGATGCGGAGAGGATTCGCCGGAGCCGAGGTTTTGGGACAATGCGGGATGCTGCGTCCCGATGCGGGCTCGAAGATGCGTGGGACGGCGCTGCAGATGCATCTTTTTTGCAGCGTACGGGCGTCTTTGGTGGACGCTGGTGGTGGGTTTAATTGAGCTGCGCTTAATTGAAAGCCATTCCCCGGGGGCCGAAACGTCGAGGTGGCAAAATCGGGTTTGGGTTTGTTTGCATTGTTTGGTGTCGATACTTTCGGAGTTGGAGTGTGCCGGTACCTCACCACACGGTAATCGAAACCGGAATTTGAAGTGCTAGGCGGATATGCTTCCATGCCAACAGCGGTGCAGATGTTGCGGATGTTGGTATCGGTGGTACGGTTCCAACTACCGACGGTAAATAGTGGAGTCACGATTGCAAATTACAAACGGATTATTTGTTGGAATTCTTGGGAGATGTAAGTAAGACATCGCAGCGATTGTGTTGCTAGAGTTCTATGATATAAATAATGTCTAGTAGCTCGATACAAATGCCTTATCTGAAAGATCCTGAAAACAACTCTTTCACCGATGTCTTGCTCATGTCGCATTAGTCCAAATTTTGAGGGTTTTTTAATGAAATATGTTAGATGTGTAATGACCACTGATTTCACAACAATTAATTGACAGAAGACTGAAGTACTGAAGGCGGAAGACCTGAAGACGGAAGAACTGAAGGCTGAAGACTTAAGGTGAAACGCTGAAGATGTTGCCTAAGCAACAATCCAAAGCAGAATGGTTCTTTATTATGACACTTCATATGATCGCACAGTTGACATTATTATGGTCATAATCAATGTCAGAGGTCAAATATGCTGGATTTTACAGATGCAAGAAAGATTTTTCTTCGATCGTATTGTAGACATTCGCGAATCTCAATCATCAAATCCTCTGTGTTATGTAAATCATAGCAGAGCTTCCTTGTGCCTAACAACTCGATATCACTTCCTGTTTGAGGCATTTTTGTGAAAAAATAACTCACCTCGCAGTGTCTGATGTCAGCCGCTGCAAGCCAAACACTCCGGATGTGCAGCAAACCTGAAAACATCCCCAAAAGTATTCGGATACGGTTCAATTCCTGAAGCTTGAAGGATATTTGGGGCTAAATGAAAGGGATACAGAGGAGACGTCCGCACCAACCGAGGAAGGCGCGGTGGGGCAATAAACTGCTCCGTGTTGGTGAAAAGGTTTGCAAATGCGAGTTCGGCAAGTGGCTGAAACTGTTTCAACTTTAAATGTCCCACCACGGTCCTTTGGCAGTGTGCGGCAACGTCCCCAGTCATTAACCTCCAGAGGATCGCGGCCCATCTCGGGCGCCGAATTACCACTTTCGGGACGTGGTCTAGCGTTGGCGCGTTGAGTTATGGTGCTTTATGGTCGGAAGTTCTTTCCGGTTGTGCAGACAGTCAACCGATTGACCTCTCAGTGTTTGGGACACACCCGCTGGCCAGGTCCGTCGCATTTTTGGCATGAACCATTGCGGACACGTTCGATGAAGTGCCCATAACCCGAAAGCTTCCGCAAATGGACAGCTTCCAACTGAAATGGAATTAATAGAACTACACACACACACACACACACTCACACATAATGAAGCCGAGCGCACTTGGAACCCGAAAGTCAAGAGCCATTCAACGTTTATCATTTCCGGCACGGATGGCCACTACTGCCGGAAAAGGTTCATGGTGCGAAGGTGCACCATCTTGCCAGGGCGTGTGAGACACATTAAACCCGCCGCTGTACTGCCCGCTCGGGGTTCGAATTGGTGCGCCTTTGGCGAGCGATAAACCGCATCGCAGCACTGTCTTGGTGTCCCAGAGCCGCAAAGCCGCACAGGAAACGGGTGCCGTTCGTCTAGAAGGGCAGCAATTTACTGCAAACCCCAAAAGGGGACGGTTTTGGGAGCAGTGTGTGCTTATTCTTGCTTTTTTTTTTTTGGTTCGTTTTATGGACGACCATTATTGGCTCGCACACCGACACATACACATACACACACACACACACACACACACACACACACATACACACACAGAGGCGCATTCGAACGCACCGATGCGCCCCTAATGAAGTCATTTCGTAATGATCGGTGCACTTTGCCGGTGCAGCAAAACCGGTGCCGTGTCCGAGTGTACCGGGAGGTCCGCGCTGGGCCCCGGTATCGTGTAATTAAATCATTATTTCAATTTTTTCGTTCGGTCGCATTCGCTTGAGCGAAGGGAGTGGAAGGTACTGGGATGGAAGGGGCCACAAAATGGCGCTACACGTTTGCAATGCAGCCTGGATGTACTGATCCCCGGGGGCAGCTGCAGCGCTCGACTAGTGCGCCCGGGCCTCTACCAACCTTTTAGCTACGGTCGGTTACGATTAGCCTGGAACGGGTCGCCCTTCTCGGCGCAACACACTCGTCTCGTCTTGTGCAAAAGAACTTGTCTTGTGGACGATTGTGGTTTAGAAGGAAAAATAATACAAATAATGGTAATGATTAAAAAAAAGCAACAGCGACAAGCAAATCGCACTGCTGCTCCTGCCCCGCGCGTAAATGGGACCGAAATAATTAAGCCCAAATGATAATCATAATTAATACGCGAGCAAAATGCAGCGCAAGGTAAATACACATTGAAGTGAAGAGGAAAAAAAAATACAGACAGATAATTGAATTAAGCTGGAGCATATAATTTACGATAACACAGCCATCACACGCAGCGCGGACGGCTGCGGGAATTGAAGCTTCGAACCCTCCCCAGCGCGACCCCTCCGCGTCGCGTGGATGGTGGGTACGAGCCCGTCTGAACGTCTGAAGGTCGGGGGCCAGCCTCTGTTACCTGTTTCGCTTGGACGGCACGTCCCAGCGAAGCCCACCCAAAAACCGCCTCGCGGCTGCAGGAAACGTCCGGGCGACGGCAGAGAAGGTGTGCGAAAGAAGGGCAGGCTGCAAGGAAGAGTATCGTTTCAGCTCGAGCTAGCGTTATCGGTAGTGCTGAAAGCTTGCCCGCAGGAGATAACCTAAGTCCCGAGTACCAGTGCACCCCTGCAAGAATGCTCTTGAGCGGGAGGGCGAGCGTTTCAATGCTGGCTAAGGATGAATGGAGCTCGTCGGGGAAGTAGTTCGTTCGTATCGTACATTTGGGAGGCAAGTTATGGCTTGACTTAATCACACACAAACACACACACACACATCGAGTGTCTGGAGGGAGAAGAAGTAACGGTGTTGAAGTCATCCTGAAGCTATGGAGTAGGTAATCTTCGTATGGAATTGGGGTTCGCGAGAGCTTGCTCCGAATGTCTGGACGCTCCGGGGGGAACGTTTGTACGCTGTTTTCGTTTAATTGATCGTTTGGAATATCATTCGCTGTGCTTTATTTTTGTTCTTATTCTCAGGTATGTACAGTGTACAGAGTGTGCCTCAGTTGGCAGGTCCAGTTTTAGGCATTCAGCTTTAAAAGGGTACATCCAGAGATATCGGGTCTCGATCAAATTATCTACCGGTGCGATTAATGCCCTAATAAAGCCGTTGTGCGTAACCGTGTGTAGGCATCCCGTCCTCGACCGTTGCAGGCGGAACAGTAAGACAAGACAATCAATTCGTTGGTAGCAATCTGCTTGCCTAGACTCTTCCCTTTTTCTCACACACACACACACACACACACACAGAAAAGCGTCACACTGGACCAGACTTCAATGTCTTTTACAACGTAGGAAAGAAAAGAAGGGGGATAAAAACATACAGCCACTTCTGACCGAACTGAACTGGCTCATAATTTTGCTGTCAATTTAGGAGCCTAAATTAGACACCTAGACGACACCCGAAACGTCACACGCCGAGCAGCAGCAAAGCGGCACACCGATGATAATGAAGACTGATGAGCTGATGATAATCGCAAACAAAATGCGCCCGGCAGACACGCTGCCTACCGTAGTGCGGTCCGTTGGTATCCGTGACTGCGAGAGCTTAGAGTGGTCGATGATTGTCACCGAAACTCATCGAGCTTGTTGTGTGTTTGTGTGCCGCGGTGGTTAAGTCGCCTTTAGTTTCTGCGCGCGCGCGGTCGTCCAGTCCAGCTCACACGAGTTCCAAATCTTCATCTTAATATGTGACATTAATCAGCACCTCGGGGGATGATGGGGCACGCTGCGGAGTGCGGAGAGTTTGCGCGAGTTTTGTTGCCGGCAACATGGCAGATTGGAAAGCGTGCGATAGTGAAGTGACAGGCCGTTCACAGCTGAGGTCTGGACGGGTTGACAAATGGGGAGACCGTACCGGACAGGAAATGGCTAGTTCGAACCCGCGCGCATTGGAGTTTGGAGCTACCTCACGGAGTTGAAACTTTTCGGCAGGTTTTGTATGAGATCATATGCCCGGCTGAACTCCCAGCAAAGTGGATCATGACGAGCGACGATCTTATGGAATGTCCCCATTGCGTAGGGTAGGGCTGAGTTTGATGTTGCTCCCTGGACGCTCCAATAAAGCAACTTCAGCTGTCGTACCAGCGACCCAGCGTCCAGATTTGCCCAGTATGAGGTGCTCTTCATGTCGTTTTGGGTACGGCTTTCCGTACCCTGTCAGCAACTGTGTTGTCGTCAGCCGGTCAGCGCGTCAAACCTTGTGTAGCGGGCGTTCAACACCTTCAAAGTGTCGCGCGGAGTGTCAACATGAAATTCAATCCTACCGCCTTCGAGGCTCGCTGGGCTCTCAATTATGTTTGTCTTGTTTATTTTTTGTCATTCGCGAGGTTAGTGAACCATCTGAACGGGTTTGCTCTCTCTCTCTCTCTCTCTCTCTCTCTCTCTCTGTTCCTTACCTTCTGCTGTCCTCCATATCCTCTTGTAGCATCTGATCCAATATACTCGTGGCGTGATTGCCGGCGGAGCGGATTATCAACATGACTTGTTAGCCACATCCTGGCATTGTCATGGGCGACGATGATGATGATCATGGCCTAGCATCAGTAGCATCATAAAGCGTAAAACCAACGGTCTACACACACAGACACACAAATCGGTTGTGGGCCGAACATGTAAATTAATTTTACCATCCCAATCCATCAACCGGGGCAGCCGGGCTACAATGTAAACGTAGCGCGGATAGCAAGCGAAGAAGCTCGCCGTAATCGAGTAAGAAACGGAAAAGAAAGACAGGAGAATCGGTGCGGCCATTAAGTCGTAAATGAGAACCCCCCCCCCCCTCCACATACGCTCCGAAGCAACCACTGATGCGCGGCGACCATCCCGCAGTCCACTCCTCGTTCCGAACATACAGCCCCGCTTTCTTCCCAGCTGACTGTTTTCACTCACTAATGTCCATCGATCAAATTCCGGCTAAAAAAAAAAAACAAATGCCGGTCGTGAGGCATTTCACCGGACAGCATGTTTTTCGATGGTTTTGGAAGCGGCAGAGAGGGGAAAAAAGTCCCCCCACCCCGGGCGCGCGTTGTCTATAAACAGGCCGTAAATTGCTACGAAACTTCATCAAATCAGAGCCCCGACAATGAAGCAAAGACTCAAAATAGACAATAAACCCGCCATCAGAGCGGCGGCGCGGTGATGGTGGTTAAACTGGAGCGTCTGTCCCAGGGCGTCAAGGATGTGTGTGTGTGTGTGTGTGTGTGTGTGTGGGAAGGGGATAGGAGAGCAAAAAGGGCAGCAGCTTGGAATAACATGCGCGGAGTGTGCTCTTTGCGGGGAGACGATTTACGATTGTTTATAATCTGCGGTTACCATTTCCAAAAAACCTGCGCTTAGTGCCGCGCGAGATAAACGAGCCGTTTGGGCAGTTTACGGCATGCCGAGGGCCCCATTGCCATTGATCCTGGCCGGCGTCGAAAGATGCGTTGGAGCGTGGAGCGTCGCCATACGACGACCTGGGGTCTCGGCGATCTTCCCCCCACGCTAGAAAGATGGGGTTGAAGAAGCGACAGGTTGAACAGGTTGGAGTGCTCTTTCTCTTTCTCTTTGTGTGTAGCTCTCTTTGAAGAGAATTCTTATATCTACGGCATCCGTCTGCATGCGTGGGGGATGAACTGCCTGTTGCTATATCTCTGTGACATGCAGCCCGGTATGAGTTACAGCTGCTTCCGAACGTGATTCCGGATGCCACGGAGGGGCTTACCTGGTGCTGGTCAAACGTTGTAGACATCACCCTCAAACGTCAGTGTCTCCGTAGTAGTCACTCTTCCCGGTTCGGCTCGAAACATACACACTGCAGCCGATCTGGGACTAAGATAACGGGGTTACGCGTTTGTGATGCCTTTTTTTGTACTTCTTCTTTCAGCTGCTCAGAG
Organism: Anopheles coluzzii; assembly: GCF_943734685.1. NCBI lineage: Eukaryota > Metazoa > Arthropoda > Insecta > Diptera > Culicidae > Anopheles > Anopheles coluzzii. The sequence goes on along the minus strand of NC_064669.1, from coordinate 2,714,195 downwards.
GTTATGCCGATGTCTATCAGTCGATATGGTGCGGCTGACATGATAGAGGCGGCACTTCTGGTGTGTGTGTGTGTGTTTCAGTTGGTGACAGTTGCTGGGTGTAAAATACTGCGACCAGCTTACTAGTCCACCTAGCCAATGGCGCAAGTAGTTGGAAGGGTATAAGTCCCGGCGTTGTAATTTATCGTCCCAATCAATCATTCTGATTGGCGCCTGGAAAATCGTTTTATGATACACACGCACACACACACACACACACACACACACACACACACACATAGTGGTAGTGGTAGTGCCTTTTTTGCTGATCCTCCATATGCAGTACACATACGGTTCATCTCGTACAACCCGAAACCCATCGTCTACACCTGTGTCGTTTCTCTACGATGCTCCAGGTTTGCTGAATCTGCTGGAGAGCATGAGAGAATGAGATATGTGGGAATCAAAAGAGAGCGAAAGAGGAAGCGATAGAGAGAGATATATATACATATAAAGAGCTAGAGAGGAGATGCAGGATCGAGCGAGTTGTTAATGTACTTAATACCTCTGTAAATAGCTACTCAATCAAACGTACAAATGGGGCTGGGGTCCCCGTTTCTGCCCCGTAAGTGACTTGCCGGAAGCGCTGCAGGCAGATGGCGCTGCCCGGTGCTTGGTGAAGGCGGGAACGGGGGCGATTGTTGTCTTAATTAAATGCGAAATCAGGGTACGAAATTTAATTACAACCACTTCTGCCGACGGGGTTTTTGGGCGCGCGTGAGCGTTCCAGCGCTCCGGAGGCGTCGGTTTCGGCTACAATCGGCGCCGAGTATTTGTACAGCAAAGTGGGGCACCAGCAAACAACCAGCATGACAACAATGCTGCTGGTTTAATTACGCCATTTTTTGTTTTGGCCTTCTTACGCCGTCAAGATACTGGAGAGGTGACAGTGAAGAAATTTTGAAGCTTTAGCCTACCCGTCCGTTCCCGCCGAGGACAGAAATGGTTGCAGATGGCGCTTAGGATGGCATGATTGTGCCCTCTCCCCGTCCCTACCACGATGTTGCCATTTGCCAGCCGGTTTTCGTGCGTTGAGTTTTGATCGGATAAATAATTCACCCTCGCCAATCTCGCTCTTCGATCCGGTCGCTCCATTTGGTTTTTTTTGTTGTTTTGAACCGTTTGAACCGTCCGGGCAAATCCAAGACTCCAAAGGCTCGAAAGCATTGGGACATTCGAGGCACGTCCGACGGGGAGCTGGGTGGGCGCCAGCATCGGCAGTTCGCTTCCGGTGAGCCACCTCCAGTAGCTGCGAGCAGCCTGAAAGCGAAACCTCTCCCCATCCCTGCCCCGCTGCTGCTAAAAGCACGCGGGAAAGCGGCAGATGAAAGCGGTACCGCTTGCCGAGCGAAGATAAATAAACTCGATCAGATATAATCAGAAATACAGATAAAATATAATGACATTGCAGGGAAAACAATTTGCGAGAAGTTATAACCCTGTTTTCCACCGCGCTGCGGACGGGGCTTTTGTGCCTGTGTATGTGTTACTGCGCCACGTTGGAAAAGCGCAAAACAACATCGACCAACCGGGGGCCAACACGGTCCCTTTTCGTAGGAGAGGGAGTATGTGAGGCGAGAGGAAGAGGTGGAAAAAGGGAAAGATTGTTGATATCGAAGTTTCGTGTCTGGCACTGGGGTTTTCCGCCCGTGCGACCGAGGCTAACCAAGGATGGTGGTCCGAAAAAGTGATGAGCTTCACTTCACCACGACGCTTTATCCCTGGTTTTTTTTCGGTCATGGTGGCGATCCCAGAGCGAATGGGGCAACGAGACCAAGGGTTTTTCCAATTTTCCGACAGCTGCCATGGTCGGGTCGCGCGCGATTTGAAGGCACCGGGCTGTGCTGAGGTCGAGTGCCGGGGGTATAGGTTCTTGTTGCTGACTTGACACGATTACGGGCACGGGTGGGGCCGGTCGAGAAGCCGATGATTCAGCAGCCCAGCAGAAGTTGCTCGTTTTGGGGCGGTTGCCGTGGAGCTGTATAGATTTGTGCTACGGCGTTGCAATCACTTTCTGCAGCGTCTGGTGAATTTCAGGCAAGATCTCGTGTCAGCCGGACACGATTGGGGATATGTCAATAGAGTGCAGCTGCAATCACCGACGGTATCGTTGGGTTGTACAAGTGTACAAGATGTTTTGGCTTTTTTTCCTGTCTTTACTCATAGTTTTTCTAGATGAACTTTTTGATGTCACTCCCTTTCCAAATCATAAATCATCCCTGCCACGACCTCGCCAAAAGCTGACGTGAAGCGGTTGCAAAATGCGCCAAGCACGCCGACATCTTTCAGCGAATGGCTGCGCAACGACTGCACGGAAATCCGGCTCGAAGGACCATGCGAAGGGTGGTGCACCGGGAGGGGGATTACGGACAAGATTATTAAATACAATTTTGGAATAGAATTATTTGTCTGATGTTGTTTTGGAGCATTCAGTACACTCTGCTCCCCAGCTAATGCTACGGTAAGTCGGATATTGCAATGCACTTCAAGTACCACTGCGAGTTATGAATTCCACCGTAATTGCTCTGATAAATCATCGCTACAAAGAAAAAGAAAGGCAGCGAGCTGGGAAGCTCTAGAATACCTGTCTGACCGAGCACTCGGGCAGACTTTTCGGAGGGTGGATTCATTTTGCTACAACAGTATTAATCGACCTCGGAAGCAAAAAAAAAATGGAAAGGTTCAACACACTTGCTCGTCACGACTTCTTCGTGTCCTCCTTGTCCCGTCTTGCCTTGTCTCGCGCGATGCAACTTCACGGCCCAACCAGAACGCGGCACCGGTCCATTTTCTCAGGCTTCTTCTGGATTACGATCTTGATAAGTGCGTACCGTATCTCTGGCCACTCGTCGCAGCCACAAACACAAGGGTGGAGAAGGGGGAGGAGGAGGGGGAGATATCAGAGTGCGGGTTTTAGACATCGTTCGTACCCGGCTACCACGAAGAGCGTGTTGAAGTCGCGCCATAATTTATGATACCTTTGCCCGAATGCGGCCTTTACGTATCGACATCTTCACCGATTCCGCCTCCAAAGCCTCCCGCCAGTAGCAACAGACGAAGGAAATCACACACACACACACGCACACACACACAAACAAACACAAGTAGATACATAAAAAATCCGAATCCGAAGCAGTTGAAAAGATTTCGATCTTTTCTCTCCCCTCGCCCTCGCCCGTGTTTGCTGGGGGCAGATGCAAGCGTACTGCGCGCTACCGCGGCAGCAGATCTTTCGATCGGATATTTCTCATCGATGAAAACGGAACACGCAACCCGCTCCGTGCGTCACCCGCCTGTCTTGAGGTTTTGGTTTCGGTGCTTATCTTCCGATTCTACGGGGGTTGCCCCCAGGAGGGGATGTGTTACCGGTGAGTGCGAGCAACAGCAATCACAGGTGAGTAGAACGCCAAACGCCTAGATCAGCAGGCAAGACATTCTTCCTAGTGCTTCCTGCGCGATGTTCTTCCTTCGTGCTGCTGAACCAGTGCTCAAAGGAGAAATCATTCAACGTGCAGAAGAGCGATGAATTGACTTCATCTGCATACATTTAAATTGAAATGACAATCAATTTGCCTGCGATGATGCAGTTTTTCTCTGACCACTGAGCTGCCTGGCTGCGGCTCAGGCATCAAGTACGGGCAGGTGGTACGAAGGAATATGTAATTTCGCTTGGAGGACAGTGGGTTTTGTGTTTTTTTTTTTTGCGCAGGTCCTATTGTTTCTCGAGGGCGCATTTCCCGAGCCCTTACCCACAGACCTGCACTTGGGGAGAAATTAAGCTTCTCGTTTTTCTTCTTGCGATGCAGAGCGCCCCGGTATGGGAAAACTCCTCGACTCAACTCGGCTGGCTCGGAGAGAAGCAAAAAAGGGCCGCACAAACCCGCTAGCGTGTTAGGTTAGGATGGATGGATGGCGCAAAGGGACAGACACGCCGGAATGATGCACGACCGGCCGATGACAATGGAAATAAAACTCAATTTGTCAAACCGTGAAAGCTGACCTGTCCTGGGTGCCGGTGCATAAATGAATCATTTTACGGATGAATTGGCAGCCCCGGGCTGGCTCCCGCGTAAACGATCGATGGATGGGTTCGAACTTGGTGGCGGCCTAGTGTCTTTGCGACACCTTGTACACCTTGGTCGGCATGGCGTCGTGATTTGTCTGCCGCTGTGCTGTGTCTTTCGGTGAAGAGGTGTTTTGAATGCATTGAACGCAAATCCGGCTCGAAGGACCAATCGTGGAATAATGTTAGTTATCGAGATAGTTTCGGTGCTGTCGGAAATCGTACTAAGAAGCACTCTTGTGCTTTATCGTTTCATGCACTTCCTGAAATTTATTGGTTTATTGGTTAAGCAAGTCCTTATATGCTTTACAGTTCAATATTCCCGAGATTAGATTTTAAAAAGATTTTCAGAATGATTGGAAATACTACAGTTGGATCATAGCCCGTAGTAAAAATTAATATGTTGGTCAGGTAAGCGACTCTATATTCTTCATATCTTTAGGATTCCAGCTAAAGGACATATCTATCTTACATGTTTGTTTTTTATATCTTGTGAGGTGCAATACATTTTGCAGGAGTCTCTTGAAGTTAACTTTTTGGTTGAGCCGTAGGACAACGAGGAACACAGGGGTCTTGTATGAATTTTATACTACATGTACAGTGTTTCTATGAATTTATCAGCTCATACTGTGAACTACCGAGGTCCTGAAACATGTTTACAGAATAAATGTATCCGAAGTATGAAAAGACAGAACTTGTTTTCTGAAGATTGAAGAAGGTCCTGATCCAAAAGGCAACACCATTATTTGAATGATAGGTATGTAAATAGTATTTTCGGTTGAAGACATTCAATAGCTATTAGCTTGAAGATATGTCAAACAAGCTTATCGAAGAAGAAGCATTCCTTATATCCAAGAACATCAATAAAATCCAAATAATCTATTTGTCATCACATGTTTTGCCATGTCGCCATTACCCGGAATACCTCGAATAGCATTTGTTTTGGGGCAAGTTTGCACAAACTCTAACCTTTTGTTTAGATGTATATTTTATATTTGTATCTCAATGACGTCGGCCTATCATGCCGGCTGTCCAAAGACCCTTGGGCTTTGAACTAAGCTAGTTCCAACATTAGCTTGATTTCTGTGCCAATTCGATACCATTCGAACAGCATCAGAACGCAATCGCTTTCAAAGATCCCGTTCGATTGAATAGAAGAACAAAAACAAAACAAAAGCAGACACACCGAAAACAACGTGCCGCTCACGCGTACCGGCAAAGGGCGTAGGCTGGCGAAAATGAAAATGCAAATAAATAAATAACGAGGATGTTAGTCTTGAGCATTTTATTGAACGCGCGGGAAATGCTGGGGCACGGGGCAGCCGATCCGCACAGTGTCGTCTCGTCGTGAAACGTGTCACTTACCGAGTCCAACTGGGTCGTCCTCTGGGCAACGGTACCTGGGAGAGAGAGAGAGAGAGAGAGAGAGGACACCGCAGCAAGACGCTAGCCATACAATGGAGCCAAACAAAGACAAGATGACCGGCGTGAAGGCGCGCGGCCGTCACAACCGCTGCAACCTGCAAGAGTGCGGTGTGGCGATGGCTCATTGTTTTCCCTCCGAACATCACCACTCACAGATACGCATCCAATACGCCGCCCCTTGCCTACCCCACCCAGTACGACAATGATATATTACCGATGGGGAATCGCACATCGGGCCCGTACCAGGATGTCGCAGTGTCGTTTTGGGGCGCGATGCGGGCGACTCCCGGTACGCAAAAAAAAGGCGACGAGCGAAACCAATGCAACCCTTGTCGTGGGGGGGGGGGGGGGGGAGGAGGCGGTGGAAGGCCAAAGCGCAAACAAAACCGCGCAAGAGGACGACTATTCGGCATTCGGCATTATTGGTTTTATTTCGCCGTGTCGTTTTAACATTGTCAGCTTTATTATTTTCCCCCTGGCTGGGTCGCGCACCGTCCCAGCTCATGGGGCGTCCATTTTTCGCGACGCGTTTACCTTGTTGTTGCGCCATCTTCACCATATTATTTTTGGCTTGAGACACTCTGTGTGTGTGTGTGTGTATGTGTCTGTACCCGGGGTTTCGTTTAATGAACCTTTGCCGGGTTACATGGTCGTCGCGCGTCCCCGCGCTATTGATACACGAGCTCGATATCTTCTCGTCTGTCGGCGGCTATGGAGGGATTTTTTGTGTGTTTGTTTCGTTTTGGTGCCTTTCCTTCCACTCCTGCAGCCCAAGAAGTTATGGCCCCGCGCACGGGAATTGTGGGTGGGTGAGCATCACACCAGCATAAGGGGGGGGATTGGGGTGGGTTCGAAATCGCGGTACGAAATTCTCGGCGACAATGTGAGCGAATCGGGACCGCGGCGCAACCAACTTCAATCGAAACGGGCCTGCCCGTTGACAGATCGGGTGATTAGTAGCCCGCGCGGGTGGATGTTCCTTTTCGTACCTCGTTACCGCTTTCGTTCGATGTGTGTGTCTGTGTGTGTTTGTATGTGTATTGTCTTGATTGGAAGTGCAGTTTTGCTCAGAGAAGTTCTAAAACATTAACTTCTTGGCAGCGAGACACTGCAGTACAGAGGCATTACAACTTGCTTCGGATACCAACGGTGTTGAGACACTTTCTCTCAACACCACGCCGGGAAATACATATGCTTCCCCATTGACATTCACTTATTGATTTTTCTGTTATCCATTTTAATTGACATTCGGCACGATTGGAACGTCGGCGGGTGACACACCCTGGTGAACTTCAATCTACCTTGAATGCACTCACCCGGGGGCCGAAATCTGGACATTGATTAGATTAAGTAATCAAATGAAAACTTCAATATCCGGGTGCAGCTCTAGGTGTACCTTTGTGCCGAGCTACACGAGCGTTCCAATTAGTTTGTTTGGAAAGCAGCCCAGATAGATGTAATGCACTGGCGAGCCCCTAATGGCACTCGGCAAATCCCGACTTCCCCAGGCATCCGTGGACACTGGGAGCACTGGAATTGGTAAAACATCACGTTTTATTATCCTTCCATTGTTATGATTAGGATCCCGGTGGATGGGAACGGTGACCAGGCATTCGCCAGCAGACAGCCCAGCAAAACACGCTCCGGAGCAACACGCAGGAGCAGTCATATACTTTGAGTTCCGATATTAACTGGTACTCTTCGCCGACCTCTGATTCAGCTCGTCCGCCCGGGACCTCCACCAACGACCGGTACTGCGGCAATGCGGTACCGACAGAGACCTGTGCCTGTCGACGCATCCCCTTGGCTCTGTTGGGGCAGTGAGCATGGGCAGTGTCGACCTTTCCCGCCAAAAGGTAAACTTATGGTAATAACAATATCTGTAATCTTTATTGGTGATAGCCAGCGGCAAAAGGCGAAAATTTATGGACGATTCTTTTCATCCCCGGACCCGGGCAGTAACGAAGGACGAAAGCGTCGTGTGTGTGTGTGTGTGTGTGTGTGTTTGGCGATGATTTATGTAGCCCCACTGAGAAGCACACCGAAGAGCATGCAGGCGGATGAGCCGAAACCTGCTCAAGTCCGGAAGCCAGCAGCCCAGAGGTGGCCGCAATAGATCGGTATCCGGGCTTTTGGGGGAAAGCATCATCGTACCTCGTCACATTCGTTCTTGCTTGCAGAGCGCTGGGAAAAGCCTCACCAGGTGGCAAGCGCAGTGTAAGTAGCGCTATATCTTATCATCATCGTCATCATCGGGTGCAAGACTGTTGACATGGGCCGTTTTCGGGTTGACCAACGGAAAGGCGAACACCATCACAGCATCATGGTTTGGTACATTGCTGTTGGTGGAGTAGTGTTGAAGGACTGCACACGTTGAGCGGATGAGATATTGTGCGGAGAATGTCGACTCTTTCGGGAAGTTATTCTGAGTGGTATGAGATCGAGTGGGGATGGGATAGGATCATGTAAAGCCTGACTTCCAGCAGCAGATATGCTGAACATGGGTAGGATGCGCATCTAGAACCATCCGGCAAAAGCCATTTCAAGATTTGATGGAAAATAATGATTTCCTCAACCTCTTGTTTGAGCCATCTTCAATGTCCCGGTGTAACGCACTGCTCTTTCGAAGGCGAATATCTTCTGAAATGTAGAATCATACGTCCAAGCTATCAGTTCTCGGTGCTCCACTCTTCCCCATCTTCACCTTCCTCTCCTCGGCTGGTGCATCTGCCTTGCCAGTAGCAACACGGTCGGTTTCGTTTCCGCCCTGCCGGATGGTGTGGAAGGAGCGCGTTTGGAAACCGGCGTCTACGCCTTGTGCGAAGTGCGCGAACAAACACGAAATGAAAACAAACTCCAGATTGAAATCGAAGCTCACGGTGCGAAATTGGGTGCGAGAGAAACGGTTTTGCGGGGTGCACTGTAAATAAAATAAATAACATTGAAATAAAATCCTCAAGCGTGGCGCGATACAGCGCGCGCGTATCGATATCGGGGCAGGGCCGGCGTCCGCATCACGTGCCCGTGGCAAAGCGGGACGAGCGAGCGGGAAGGATATCGGCAGAACAAAAGCGGAGGACTCCCCGGGTCCACAGAGAGTCCTGCCTCCCGCCGATGCTTAATGGCTGGCTGGCGGTGCGATAACGAATGAATTGTTTCGCAGATTACAACACCTTCCGGAGTAGCGCGCGCCTCGTGCCCTCCCCCCATGCCCAAAGATATTCGACTATCTTCCTACCATCTCGCTATCAATGGTTTCTTTTGCGCTATTTTTAACACACACACACAGCTGGCTGATTGTGTGTGTGTGTGAGTTTCGCGCTCTCCCGCTCGAAAACGTCCCGTGTCGTTCTTTTGGTGCCCTAACTCGGTGACGCCGGGCCAAAAGGGATCACTAATCGGATTGTCTTCGGTTTCGCGAGCGCTTCTCTCGCACCAGATATTGTGCTGGAGGCGTCCTTTGCACACACAAAAAAAAAACACACACACAACGGCATCAGCAGCAGCTGCTGCTGCTGCTGTTTGGCAAGTGATAGCGTTCAATGGGAAAAATCAACTTACTGGGAACCCCCTCCCAGTATCGGGCGGAGTATGGGATTCTCTATTTATCTTGCAACAAAGCACGAAAACGATTGGAAAAGCTCCGACAACCAAGGCCAAGGGGGGGGGGGGGGGGGGGTGAGCAAAATACAAAAAAAGGAGAGGAAGCATATTTGAAATCGAGTTTACGTGCAGGGAAATAAATCAAGCGGTTGGTTGATTTTCTTGGAAGCTGTTTGCGCATTGTGGCGCTATTTGTTATCTTTAAAAGCATTCTTTGCCAAATTTAAGTACACAAAACCAAACCGCCATTGCTGTTAAGTAATTTTTCCAACCGTTTTCAGGCGATGGGTGGGAATGGGATGGGCAACATGAAGGGGTTGTCGATCAACAAGTTCGTGCCGGCTAACGAGTGGAGTGAAAATCTCAACAAAAGGCCCGTTGCAATTTCCAAGGACCTGTGACATAATTTAGGCAAATTGGGGCCTCCGGGTCGACTGCCCCATTGAATCATTCCATTCGGCGAACACGTTGTGACAAATTGCACAAATCGTTATATACATTAGCTAAAAATAGTAACTTGAATAATCTACTACGAGCTATTGCAGCACAGATTAAATTTCCTAGACGATTGCGAGTAGTTTTTTGTATTAGTCATGTACGCAAATAAGCTACTGTTAAGCAGTGAATTGCGGTTTTCCGTTGGTTAGAAGCTTGTCCTTGGCTTTAGAGTGGCAGTGGTTGGAACATCTGTGACAAATTGAAAACACAAGTTTCATTTGCAAAACAGATTGACTGGAACAATCGTAAGGATTTGCTGAGAAAGGAAACAATTCTTGCTAATCCTTCAACTTCGTGTTATAGTTTGAAGTTAGAAAGCAAGTAATGGGGCCCTTCACGATTCTAGTTAGTTTTTTGTATGGAGTTTGACAGTTGGAGACTTAATTCATGTAAACACTCCATACAAAACCACACAAAAAACTAGCCTGCAATTTTTTAGTCTAGATTATTCTAGCCCCAAAGCTAGAATTAGATTCGAGTACCTGGTCGAAAACACGGTGTTGTTTACATTTACCCCAAGGTGCATTATCTGGTGATGGAATCCAGAATCAAAGTGTATGTAGTCCAGGTGGTCTCATAGCATGTTTTTATAACCAATTTTGAACATCACTTTTGACAGGACGGGTGAAAACTTTTGTTCAAACAAGCTTTCTGGAGGCTTGACCAATACTCAAAACACTCTTAAAATCTTCATTCAGAAACAGAAGCGATAAACATCAACCTTCTAAATTCATACACCTTGGGATAAGCTCACCTGTATATTATACCCACTTAGATAGCTGCTCGAAAACTGCTATACAATGCAAACAGCTGACAGGCTGAAATTTCAGCCTACCAACTTAAAACGGAAAGGATCCCAATGTCGGTGCTCATAAAACTCGATTTTTTTTAGCAAAGAAAGGACTTATTAAACGATTTAAGTGACAGTATAACACAACCCTCAATCCATTTAGTTACTCAATAAATCGTTGTATTCAGTGTGAATTTGTACAAAATTTGAGGAGAATTTGTGTTTATTTTACAAATATTTTTGGTTACGGTCCAATATCCAATAGCCCTTTTGTTCTATTTGTACCATTTCATTATTACTTCCTTTTATTTCGACTTAGTCATCCCATTCATATGCTTTTCTTTAAAAAAAATTACCCTTTACATGTTTATTTACTGTGGTCCTTGTCGAATAAATATTACGTTGGCCCTGACTCTCGTTTAGAACTATTAATTACCTTGCTATAGATGTTATTAAATTAATTCTTTAAGCTTCTTGTTCACGCTCTTAGTATGACACCAGCAACCAGCTCTTGAAAGGAAGAACTTATAAATAATAAAACTCCATTCAATACATCGAGAAAAACAAACAAACAATTTAAACTGAACAAACTGTTACTACTTACCACCAGTACGGAGCATGCTGTACAAGAAGTTTGGGACTCTTGTCCCACCCACCCACCGACAGCGTGCTCGGTCGCGCACTTGCCTTGTATCGCCCTCCGATACCATCAATCAAACTCACCTCGCCTCAAACGATAACGGTTGACATTTTCGCGCTCTTTAAACCAGCAACAAAACAAAACAAAAACTCCGATTACGCGCTGTGGTGGGACTTTTCGCGTTCGCGTTCGCTCCAGTGCCTGTCCGTTCCGCTGTTTGTTCGGTTTTGTTAGTACACATATCCTTCCCGCAGCCCCATACCCCACCCCACACTGGAATGTTCGCCGGTGGGCAATTAATTTGTTGCAACAGCACCGGAAGGTATCGCCCGAAAAGCTTGAAATTAATTCGCCCGCGATTGGCTGGTCCGGCAGGGGCAGCTATCTGCCAACCCCCGGGGGCAGATGCGTCCTCTGGGTGGAAGGTAAGCGGTGGGCAGCTCGTGTGTGTGTGTGTGTGTGTGTGTGTGTGTGTGTGTGTGTGTGTGTGTGTGTGTGTGGTTGTGGAGTAAGGTATCGGTGTTTAAAATAAGCTCGCACACAGCACCACCATAACTCTTCCGTTGCAGGCGGTTGCGCGCAACTGACAGGGCCGGGCCCTGGGTCCGGGGGACCCTCACGACTGTCAACGGGGGTGCGTATGCCCAGGGGAAGGGGCTACAGTGTCGTGCTGCAGTTCGTCGTGGCCACTTGGATTGATTTTTTGCCGTTGCTGTTGTCGTTCTTTGTCTCGGGCGATATCTTCACCCGGAGCAGCCTTCAAGTGTCCCGAAAACGGTCACCCCCTCCGCTGCCTTGCCCAACATCGTGCGAAATTGTCAACCGATCCACAAAGAACAAAGAAAGGGGAAGGGCGAGGGAGGGGGGGGGCGAGGGGTGGAAAATGAAACCGGGACGATAAATCTGGGGTGCGTTTTGCTCGTAGTTGAAGATTGATTAAAACCATGGGGTATCTTCCGGGGTGGACGCAAAAAAAAGGCTGACACACACACACACTGTTGAGACAATCTTGCGAGCTGCCGCTACGGGCGCAGTTCGGGCGCAGTTCTGGACGCGGTGCTGACTATATCTTTTAATTAGTTCGCAGTCGCAGACACCTTTTCCAGTCCATGGGGACGGTTCTGGACGGCAAAGAGCTATCGCCACAAGAGCACAAGGGGCGCACTGTTCGAGCTGGTTGGGAGCGGGAAACACAAACAAACGCACACACACACACACGCATCCACAAAAGCTGCCTCACAAAACAAACCAAAGACCTAAAGGTGGGAATTGAATTACGAGTACCAAGCACGAGAGCGAGAGGGCCGTTTTCCTGCGTCACAATCAGCAAGATTTATAGCACATTCATCGAAATATCTTTTTGCTTTTTGCGGCCCTCGTGCCTGCGTCCGTCTGGGGCGTAGTTTCGGTCTTTGGCAACGCGTCTCCCCCCCCCTCTCGAATGCTGCGTGCACCGGGCACTGGCACGTCCGACCATTGGCGACACACACTTTTAATCCACGAGCTTCAGCGAGCTGCGGCAGAGCAGGTTTTCGTGATAAGGCGCAGGATAACGGTGGTGAGCGGCGTGGGCGCCGAATTTTTATTTTTGCTGTTGGGTTGTTGGACGCTAGTGAACAGTGAACCCTTTTCCGGGGCGTCCCGTCGTTGCTCGCCCTTATCGCATCGCTAACCGGAACAGCGCGTTTCATTAAGTGCTCTCCGCTCGAATGCATTGAGAGGGGTATTTTTTTTTTCGCATGCCCAATGCCCCCAAAATGGAGAAAAGTAAAATTAAAAAAAAAACGTAAAATTGCATCGAAAATAAACAGCACCGAAATACAACGGTGTACAGCTGACAGTGAGCAAAAGTTGGAGCGTTGGTTTGTTTGTTTGCTTGTGGAGCGCCAACGCACAACGGCCAGAGGAAGAAGGCACGACGCGCTGGCAGCACGGGGTAACGCCTAGCGAATTTTCGTTCATTTTTTATTTATTCACGCTTGGCGCGATTTCCTTGCCTTGCCCTAGGCCCGGTTCGTCTTCGTTCGTTGCGCCGTTCTAGAACCCCCGCCCCCCGTTTGGATGCATCAATCCTCCTCCCATTGCCCTCCCCCCCCCCCCTTCCCCCTCTCCCATTCCATCCGACATCCCTTGGGAGAACGAACGAGGGACGAACGATGGCAGGTATCCGTGCGCGAGAAAATGCTTTATTTATGTTCGTATTTAAATTTAAATGTGCCAATCGATAAATAAATAAAATCTGTTCGCGCCGCGTCCGCGCAAGCCGGACAAGCATGCTCGCTGAACGATTCTGCGATACCCCGGGCCTGTAGCCTGGGATTTATGCAGCCTCCTCTTCCCCGTCCCCGCTCCCCCTCCCGGTGCATTCTGCGCGGCAAGATGCGATCTAATGGGGGAGCAGCGGGGGGGGGGGGGGGAGAAGAAAGACGTCGGAGATGCCGTCAGGGTAGGATAGGATCAAAGGATAATGTGTTTGTTGTTTCGGGGTTGTTTGGGGTTGTTGAATTTTGCACCCTCTCCCCCACCCACCACGCAAACACAGACACAGGCATACACATGTGTACGGAACGATTCGCTCTCTGTCTCTCTCTCTCTCGGTCGCTTCGTCCCGTGGAGTAGCTCCAATTGAAATTAAATAATTGCAATCGTTTAAGAGGTGTCGAAGATTAATGGATCACTGCCATCGGGCAGCCGGGGAGGCACCGTCCGAACCGAGTCCGGGGGGGGGACGAACCTAAAGTCAATGGTGGGGGTGCGGCCGGCGAAACGACGGTAGGTTTAGAGTGTGTACGCTTGCCGAGGTTTCCCCCCCCCCCCCCTCTCCGCCTGACTGTTATTTCTCGTGCCCCATGAGAGTTTCCCCTTTTGGGTAAATGCTTCGGCCGGGGGAAACGATAATCTTCTGCCCAGGCCCGGTTCGCGATCGTATCGGACGATTCGGCATTCCGTGCTAGATTCGCACGCTCGATATGTTTGCGTAGCGCTGTGTTTGCCCTGTGGTTCCTGGAGCGTTCTATTGCTCCGGTTAGGGAGGGGGAGCGCGTCACTGGAATGCATTATGCACTGTTAGTTTAAAATAGCGTCCAGCGATAGCGACGCTTTATTTACTCGGCAGCGGGCGAGGGCGCAGAGGGTGTTAATGAAACGATTTTTTAATGGAAAGCAATTAAAGGGCGAAGGAAAATTTAGAAACTGCGCGTTCGCCTCTTCCAACCTGGTTGCGTCATTCCAGCGTCCGCGCGGCGCGTGTTTAAGTTGGCATCGTGCGAGTGGTGCTGCGAGCGAGCTTAATGGTCTTATCGGCTGGAGCGCACGGGCGTCAAGAGTGGGGAGTGGCGCGCGGCGGCACATCCTGAGTTCGAGTCCCCCGCAGCAGCAGCTTTCCTTGCTGCAACTTTGTTGCAAACGCTTAATTACTATCGGCGTTTCTACAGTGATTTTCTAACTCAATAAAAGTCAATACCGTTACACTCCACTGCTGTTGTACGTACTCCCAATAGCATAGTTGATATAACAAAGGACAAAAAAGAAATGGGAACAAAGAAGAGAGACAGAGAGAAATAGAGAAAACAGACCAAGCGCTGCAACAAAATTTCTAATATTAGACTATTACTTACAAAAATCAATTAGAAGTTGTTTTCCCTGAAACTCGACAAAACTTGTCACAACTTTGGCAATATCAAAGTAAACAACTGTAAAGAGGATTTGATTATGTATGTTTTGCTCGACTGATCTTACTACAAAGCATTCATTATCGTTAAGAGAAGCCATGATCACTGTTATCGCATGAACCGTGCCATAATGCATCTTCAAATTAGGTATGCCTGTACGCGTGTGCGCTTGGCTAAAGTTTTGCCAAATTGCAGAACAATCACTCGTCGTGTGCAGCCTAGTGCATAACAAGGGCACTAATTTCGTTAGTGCTTGATTTATGCAAACTCCCGCGCGAACAAATGGGGCAAATTTATTTCACACCGTGAGAGAAACTTTGACTATTTGTTACCGATGCGACAGGACGGGCCGGTCAGCTGCACTTTGGCACTTTGGTGGAGCAGGCAGCAAAACCAAGTAGAATAAAAGATGGCTCTCCCGCTGCTCCACCGAAGCGTCACATCTTGCTCGAGGGCAATTAGAGCAAATGGGTGTTGTTAATCACTTTATCGCAGCGGCTTGCCGGAGGGCCTCTCCGGCTCTTGATGCAGGCTGCCCTGATTGCTGGCTCATATTTGGCTGTATTTTTTTTTTACCAATCCGAGGCATACGATTTGGAAGGGAATTGAAAGTATGGCCAAAAGGGAGATTCAAGAAAAATTGCTACCAAGCCACTGCCTGTCTGGAAAGAGGTGACAACGCATTCGATTGGGATTTTGTTTCTCTCCTGGAGTGATTAATGCAATTGCAGAATTTGATTTTCCGTGCATCATCTAGCACACCCGTGTCTGCGGCACTACTATTTCATTTCACTGCCCAGGGTTTTCAGGATACGTTTCGTGAGCAGGTGACCTGGGTCGGAGCTGTGAAGTGACGCTTTGACACTTTGACGCTCCAGGCCGGAGAATCGGAGAGACTGTGGCACTTACCGAGCACGCCCTGTAGGTTTCAATCAAGCTAATAGCACTAATGAACTGGACTGTGACTTCAAAAGGCAAGCGATAAGAGGTCAGTCGGAACGGTTTGCGAGCAGAATTTCTGCAGAATTAATACCGCTCGTAAGCGGAACAAAGTGCCAAACCGAGTAAACGATATGATAACACAAAAGCAAAAAAGAAGACCCTCCCGACTGGCAAGAAACAGGCCCGCTGTATCAAACTTCCATCAGACGGTCGACCGAAGAGAGAAGCGTCATCTCCCCGTCCTCCCATTGCAAACGAAGTCAACTACATCGAAAGGGATGGTCCATGGGTTCGCAAAAAGTGTCCGCCTATAGAATTACGGGGCCGAAAGCTTGGTCGGCGAATCTATCGACTGTGCGATGCTCGCTTTCTGCGGTGGAGCGGGAATATTCGACCGTGTTCAATACGGACGTCGATATAGCTCGAACCGAAAGGACCCAAAACCCTGTGCCCAAATGACAAGAAGGGACAGATTACATTTCCCTGCGTGTTTGTGGGGTTGACAGGCATTTACACAGATATTTGTGTGTGTGTGTGTGTGTGTGTGTGTGTGTGTGTGTGTGTGTTGTTGCTGTTCTTCCCTGTGGCCAGTTTAATCGACGACGCAGCAGCCCTGGCAACAACACCCAGCTGTTCCAATCGGTGCACTGGATCAACGCAGACTACACGTCCACTACACCTGTCAGGTCGATACGACACCGGTCGCACTGTCTCGCTCTCTCCCCATTGTACACGTAAATGATTGTGACCATCGTTCACCGACCGCAGCGCCATCCGTATCGGTAGCCGGCAGCATGAGCAGCAGCAGAAGTGGTGAAGTTATCCGACCCGAGAATCTAATGAGCGAAAATCTGTAAAGCGAAAGCAGTATGCCCGTGTGCGAACGACCTGGACGTACGGGTCGAGCACAGTGGGCTTGGTGCAGACAGATAGGTGGACATTTTAAACTTTTGCACATTTTGGTGATGTTGGAACCTCAGCTGGTCCTAGCCGAATGAAGGTGAACGTTTGAATTTCAACATTGCCGACTATTGCTGCACTCCAAAGCAATGTCCATCTGCCTTCCCAGCGTGCCATGTGTCAAAGATGACCTGGGTAGCTTTTTTTTATGGTGGTGTAGTACCCGACGTTTTCTCGTTAGGAGGAAAACATACCCCAAAAACAAACAAACAACACACAACTAAAAATAACAACAACAAAAAAACCAAAGCAGTTCCCAATTGCCACTTGCAGCGAGATACGTACGTACGGTAGTGGAAGCAACCTTGATAAACGGCCACTGACATGCGAAGATGAATGGCAAGTGCTTGTGGCGTGAGTCTCCGGCGAGCGCACCTGAAGTGAGGTGGTGTCGTACCGACACGGTGGCCGAATACAGCTGTACTCAATCGTTTGTCGGTTTTTGCTTCCTTTCGGGAGTTGAGTTTTTGGATGGAGTTTTTCTGTTTGTATGTTTCGCATGGCCTTTTCCCACTTAGAACGATACAAAAGAGGTTAAAACACCCACCCATGTGCAGGAGATTACCTGCTCACATCGGAGGTTGATAGTTTCGCTTTTAGTTGGTGTTTGTTGGGGATGTTGCGTTGTTCGGTGCTGTCATCCACCGGCTAGATTGACATACGTAAAAGCAAAACCTAAAGGCAAGGGGCGGGGCTTTTCGGATGCCTTAGATTTTGCACACGTTGCAGCGAGAACATGGTGTTTTGGAATGGCAAGAACAAGACACGTACGGCTAGGTAGGACAGGAAAGGGAGAAGAAACAAAAAATGCAACAAGAATAAATGAATGCAACATTCCTATTCCTTTCCGTATGCGATGTGACAACGGCTACCGGTGACCGATACGGACCAGAATGCCGAAAATGTCTCCCCCCACCCCCCTCCGACACGCAATATCTCTTCAAATGGGATTGATTTCGAACCTCGGCGCTGCGGTTTGTTTAGAGCGTGCGGCTTCTTTTTCGGGTGAAGCTCCCAACCTCGTACCGCGTACAGGACACCGGACTAATCCACACGCAGGTTAAATGGGGTAGAAACGACAAGATTGATATCGGCGTATCGCTTCACATCCATCACCTTGCCGGCCTGGTGGCCTGGAGCTGGTCTGGTTCGGGATCAAAGCGAAACCCGTTTGCGGTTTTGCTGAACTTCTTCCGCAGTAGACCGGTGCCGTACGGCTTCTGCAGCCTGGCTGGCGGGCCTCGACATCAGTTTACGAGTGTTTTCTCCGGAACTATGACCACGAAACCTCCCTCCCCGCTTCGTTGCAGCTTGTGCCGGCTCCTTGATTGTTGGTTTTGAGGTTAGATTTGTCAGTACAGCTTTTATTACTCATTTCCGAGGGCAATGCGGACGACTCCTCGAAGAAGCGGACGTAGCGAAGGCGGTTAATTACTGTGCTCCAGCGCAACTCACCAGCTCCTAGCTGTACTGGGGGAAGTGTCCGTGTGTGTGGGTTGCTCTCGATCGGCCCCCTCCCCCTGGTGGATGTCCAATAGGTACATCGATTTAATTAAAACCGTATGTTTGCACACGAGCACACGACGCTGCACGGGTAGCCTTCTCCAGGTGTACCAGCGCTCCGGCGGGCCGCAGAGATCTCCTCGTGTGACGCGCCTGACTCGACCAGCTTGTACGGCTTGCTTTAATTATTTATTATTTCATGTCCTTGCAAAAACACAGTGCTCCTCCGGCCGTCCGGCTGTTTTCGTGTTTCTTTCTCTCCCCCCCCTTCCCCTGTAGTTGCCGTTGCTGTTGGTAGTAGTACCTGTACCGTCACGTCACGTACTCCCGGGGCGCCTTAGAACGAAGGGGCACCGCCATGGTGGCGGCGCTGTTCGTGCCCGCTGCTGGAACATCGCGTAACATCTTCATTTGCCCTAATTTAACTGCCAACGGCAAACAAGTTTAACGACGTACAATTCCAGACGCACCGACGTACACGACCAGTCGCACCGAGAGATACGCGAGTTCTTCGGCGGGCGCTGCAACCTCGCAAGCCATATAATCAGGTGCTGTTAGATTGGATCTCGTCCCATCGCGGTCCGGACCCTTGCTGGCCGCCGGTAAATGTTTGTGTGTGTGTGTGTGTGTGTGCAAGCAATTGAAAACAAGGTCGGGCAGGGTAGGGCAGAAGGGAGCAGCAAAAAGTGCGGCAAAACACCAACGACAGCGAGCGGAAAACCACAGGAACGAAACAAAAAAGTATCACCAACATGCAAAACATGGCACGACACGATGTTTGATGCCATAAACGATATCAAAATATGAGATCCCCGACCTCGCGCCGCCGTGTGTCACCGTGGGGCTATGCCGTGTATGTGTGTGTGTGTGCAGTTCGACAGTCCAGACGCCTTTATAGACGCCCTTTATATCTCCCAGGCGTCAGGCGTCACACCGTACACACTCGCTGCACTCCGTTTCAAATGGCACTGCAGTTTCGCGACGGCGGCGCTGGTAGACCAACCGCCGGCAGGGGGCTGGTGGAGCGCACTACAACAAAATAACATCGACTGGAACATCGACCGAGCGCGGCGGGACTGCGTTTTGCAAAAGGTTGAAAAAAAAAAAAACGTTTCACGACGCTGGTGCCGGGAGTACACGATGATGACCTTCGGCGGTTTGCCGGCCACTGGCTCGAGCCGGTCTAATGAGGTGGCGAGGAGGACAGCGGAGTTTGTTTCTTTCGCTATCCTTCAAAACCTCAACACTCCGGTGAGTGCTGCAGCTATAAAATTATATCATAATAAAACGGACCATTTCAAGCAAAATAAATATTACTTTCCCTTTTCGGTCCACGGCCACGGCCCCAGGTCCATTCCAGGCATCCCCCAGGTAGCTAGGGACTGCTGGACGCAAACATTCGGAGCACTGGGCGCCATATAAAGTTCTAGCTGGTGGTGGTGGTGGTGGTGGGACGACCAAACCGCGTCTTGTTCGGTGGTTTTTAAAAACAAATAAAATAAAAAAACAAGTCTGCACTACAGCAGCATGAAGAGCCAAAGGAACGTCCCGGGGGTCGACCACACGCAAGTATGCGCCGGACGGCCGGAGGTTGTAAAGTCGTAAAAACGGACACAGCAGACATGCAACACACTGCTGGAGATTGGATTTGGGGTACCGTTGACCATCATTGTGATCTAATTAGGGGCCCGATCATACGCGGCGCCGGATGTTCCGGCGGGATGTACATGTCCGGCGGCGTACAAGCGCACATAAAAAAAATAACCAACCCTCGACGCGCTATCGTAAACGCCCGGTTCTTCTCGGCGTTCTGTTTGGGAAGGTACCGGTGCCTGTAGGGTATCGAATAGAATTCGTTCGAAGGACAGAAAGCACAAGCCGCACCAATTGGTGATGTGTTTACATTTCTGTTTCTGAGATGAGTCGCTCCAATAGGGTTTTTTTTCCAATAGGCTCAAGCTAGAATTGCAGTGTTAGCAGGATGACATCTTAAAAGTAGGCCCGAGGAGAGGAACGTTGGAATTGTAAGGGTTCAATACTTAACTTCTAGGGATGGGCAGCTCAAGAAACACACACACACATACATAAAACGCCAGCTTCAGCCATTCACACATCGACCACATTGCGCAGAACGTCCGCGAGGCCCCGCGCGGGGTCGTAAAATCGGAAACACGGCACCATAAACAATGAAGTTTGTTAGACTGATTGTTTGTTTGTTCAACTCCAACACCCCCCCCCCCCCCCCCCCCCCCCGGGGTGTTCGACCTATGCCGGGTATCCGGGCGCGTATGGCGGCACGATCCGGTGATCTCTTTGTTTCGCAAAGAGACGTCAATCCGGACGACTCCCCATGCGCGCTGGATGCCATCTTTTCCCCGTGTGCTAGGCGGCCTCCATGTGGAGGTGCGTGGTTTCTTTGGCCTGTTCTCGTGCGTTTAAGTTTTTGTTTTGCTTCAGCTTAAGCTCGTGATCGGTTAGTTGCTCTGGTCGTTGTACTGCGAGATATAATAACCGTGCCGTTGCTTCCTGTTCCTGTCCAAGGCGTGTGGGTTCCAGGCTGCACTGCTGCCTCGGTGAAGCAGGTGAGGAGAGGTATTTGGTTGGCTATTTTTTGCCTGATCCCCTTCGGTCCCGCACTTTACCGCACTGTGGGATGAAACGGTACATCCATCAACCGGCAATGCCTGCCGCTGGGTTGCGACTTTTCTGTGCATCGGGATCACGGGAACACGGGCAGAACCCTCATTAGGTGTCGCCACCACACTCAGGAACGCTCCCAGAAATACCAGCAAGAGTCGACGGGCAGTGAAAGAGAGAGAGAGAGAGAGAGAGAGAGAGAAAGAGAGAGAGAGAGAGAGGGAGAGAGAGAGAACAATATCTTGAATGATGCAGAAAAGCGTGGGGATGAAAAGGAAACAAAAAAAAAACAGAACGATGAACCCCTTTTTTACCTCTCCAGATTGCGAAGGAGCAAAGGAAGCCGCACGTAGAATAAATTGAATCAGATAAGTGACACGAGGTTGAATTAAATTGTCACTCAATAAAAGTACTCACCTTGGGCCCGCCGGTTCACCCGGAGTTGCTCCCGGTGCGTGTAGATTGGTTCGCGCGGTTGCGCTTTCGGAAAAAAAACACCCACCTCCTCCCCCGTTCGGGCTTGAATTATGTAGCTTATGTCGCGATTACGTACGGCGCGTTGTTGCCTCGCGCTGTTGCAACCTTTTTCGGTTCGAGCAGCAGCCGATGCCGATTGTCTGCCCGGGTTTTTTTTTGCTGCCCTTGGTGTGTGGATGGTTCTGTGTGTGTGTGTGTGGACCATATTTTATCGGGCAACAGGGCTACAAGCTTACCGAACGGAACGCTGTTAATCGATGGACTGACACCAAAAGATAGTGGGGTTTTTTGTTCAACGGAGTGCAAACAACAGAAAAAAGCATTTTGCTTTCTTCCTTGCATTAATTTGGAGCCCAGAGTGTGAGAGTGAGAGAGAAAGATAGAGAGAGAGAGAGAGAGAGAGAGAGAGAGCGAGAGAAAGGCAGGGGGGAAGTATCAACCAAAAATAATCTTAATCTCCGTTGCACCAGGATCCGGTAGGGCATGAACAGGGATTGTTTATTTTCTTTCCTTTTTGTACTTCAAATAACTTGGGAAGGGATGGGAAGGGAG
Organism: Anopheles coluzzii; assembly: GCF_943734685.1. Classification (NCBI taxonomy): domain Eukaryota; kingdom Metazoa; phylum Arthropoda; class Insecta; order Diptera; family Culicidae; genus Anopheles; species Anopheles coluzzii. The sequence goes on along the minus strand of NC_064669.1, from coordinate 2,692,395 downwards.
CTCAGGGGATACGAGGGGATAGGTTGGAGAAAAATTTTGAGAAAATCGTAAGCACTGTACGATGCAAACAGTTTTCGCGAACGGTTTCTGTCCGGATTCGCCCCGGCGGATGCGGGCGAGCTTGCTTCTCTATTTGATGAGCTGCCGCCACATACCACGGGTGCCACGGCAATCTTCGCCCGCTCGTCCAGCGACGTGAAGTGATGCACAAAATGAAAATATTGTGTCTGTGTTTATCTTGCTACTTTCCATCCGAAAATGGGATGGTAATGGGGTGCCCGCAGGGGCAATGTTTTCCCATGGCCGCTTGCCGAAAAGCTTCCCTCCGAACGCACTGGCTTGCTGGATGGATACTTGTTGTTGGGACAGTAAGTCTCCGCCCGAGACTGCGTCACTAGGCTCCCGTCGATGGCGTTTTCGTTGCGATGGGCAGCAGGTGTTTTTTTATGAGAAAATTTGTACTATTGAAACCGATGTTGTCAACAGGCTTCAGCAATACAACAGGAATAGTAGGGTCGGTACTTATTTAGCAGGTTGTGAGTAGAGCTCTACGAGAGAGAGATTTGGAGGAGGTTTGGGCAATGGTTGATGAATGTTTCGATTAGGCTTTGGAGAGTGAGGGACGCTTTGCCAACTCCGGTAGAAGTTGGGAAGATCTTCGGTAGGATATCAATGTCGGCAAGGTGATTCCTGATTCCTCTGTACACCAGAATTATGTTCAGGCATTAAAGCTACTTTACATGCAAATTGTTACGTGCTATAGAGGCGTTACATTAATAATAGCGTCCTAGTCGAAGATGATGGATATGGTCCCAATGCTCTATTACCTTCCCAAAGTTTTGCGACATTGACAATCGTTCACTGTACATCTTTGATATGTGTTGATATTAAGGTATTCTTGGTTATTCTTGAGTATTATGCGAGTGTATTACGAGTGTAGTACAATAGCATCTTTTCAACTCCAACCGAATCAAACCTCTAACCTGCATTCTGAAACAGGACATTGGATACATCCGCCAGCTTACGGCTCACAACGCTGACAGTGACAGCGTTTATTAGTGATTGAGTTACCCGTTCCGCACCAAACCCATTTTAATATCATCTTTACAGTGCTTTTCATGAGTGTTCCGATCGCAGGGCTAATCTCGACACTTGTCAACGCGCAGTCACGCCATAATAGCGGCTTCCTTAGGTGATTCGGGTCACTCTCTGTCGCCCCCCCCCCCCCCCCCCCCCCCCCCGCCCCCAAAGGAGTGCCTTAGATTTATGGAACGCGTCGGTTTTCTTCCGAGGAGCTAATGTCGATAAATTCAACACGATTTATTGCTAATCATATGGCGACCACCGCCACGAATGTCGCTAAGGATACTCGTAAAACACGTAGCGGGAGCGGGAAAGTCGGTCCGCTCGAAACCGACCCAAGGTTGCGAAGGTCATCAGGTTGCTTTGACACCGGGGGAAACAAGAGACGGAGGACGGAGACGAGGCGTTTCCGATAGAACGGAGGCAGAAGAAATGGCCGCACCAAGAGCAGAAGGGAACTGGCAAACGATATGGACGTTGCCATGCCATGCCGTTAAAACAATGCGCCACCATCGCCGGTGAACGATGGCGAGAGTGTAATAAACTATACGTGAAGCACCTTCAAGTGTCTCGGCAATGGACGGGTATATGCAGAAGAAAGGGGATGAAAAAAAAAAACAAAAGACACACACGAAACAAAATGCCATTCTGTGGAGGGTTGAGGCGAAGCAAAAGACAGCAACAGCAACAAACAAAAAAAACATGAAGGAAATTAAGCACATTGTGGGAGTTTGTCAGCGACGGTTTCGGTAACGTTGTGAGGGAAATAAAAGGGAATTAAAACAACAACAACTACAAAAAACGGTCCGGCTTCGAGACAACGATCGATCGCACCGAGTCACATACACACACATACAGAGACGGAGAGATGCAAACGGGAAATGGATACTTTTATTTACAGCGAAACAATAAAAGGAGAAAATCGAGACCTGATGCAAAAATAAAAAAAGTCAGTCAATTCTTTGTGCGAGGTGTATCGCTCGAGAGGAGCCAAGACAACGGCAACAGTAATGCTGAAAAAAACCGCCCTCCCTTCCTTGCTCTCTTATACGAAACGAAAAACTTATACGTTAAGACACACATTGGCCACCCAACAAAAAAAAAAAAAAAAACGCCAAAACGGCAACACACTCAGCCGAACCCGTCAGCGACCACGGAAAGGAAACGGAGCACACGCTGTCACGTGGGGTCGCATTTTATTGTCGCTCTAAAAATGAAATACGATCGATATTTTTCGGGGTGGAGTTGTTTGGGGAGGATAACATTTTGTTGTAATGCGTGGGTCTAATGTGTCCGGCGTATGTGTGTGTGTTTGAATGTGCCAAAACCCCCGATGCGACCCTTACGCATGGGGGTGGGGCGCGGATGGCTCGGGAGACAGAACAAACCCCATTTGAGATGAAAGATCTTGTTTATGAAAAAATAAATAAAGCTTCCCCCGTACACTTTACGGTTCGGCGTGATTTAATGGGGCTTGCTGGGGGTTGAAGGTGGTGTAGGCTGGAGGGGGAAGAGGAGAAGGGAAAAGGAAGAGATGAAAATCGAAAGCATGTAGGTGGCGGTGTAAGTGAAACAGGCACTTGGTCGGTTTTGTTGTTTTTTAAACTCGATTAAGCCCAATTGGCTGTCCTTAAGTACGGAGTGATAGTTCGGAAAATTCCTTACAAACTGTAGTGAACTGATTATTGAGAACGGTTGAGAATAATCGTTGTACAGTGAATCTTGTGAAAGAGCGAACGCTAGGAATGTGATGAATATTCTTGTCCATTTTTCTGATCACAGTCCACAGTAGTTGGAACATTCAGCCGATTGCAAAATTCCTTATTTACAAGAACTTATTGAGCTCAGTCAGTACCATTGGTTCATACAGTACCTCAGACCATCTGTCAGAAGTCATTTTTGACCATTTTAACCAAGAATGTCCGGGATAAGATAAATGCACTGCGGAAATGTTTTGCAAATAAGGAAAGCGACATACCTGAAGCAAGGATTCGCCAGGTAGGTTTGAGCTTGGAGGGAAAACAACTAAAGCTAGCTAGACAGAAAAGCAGAGCTAGCAAACCTGGGCATTAATTTTGACAATCTACTGAAATTATATGTACTACGAAACAAACAACAGGCTAATTTATTGATTGTCATAACTATTTACAGTATCAACTGTCAGAATTATGAAAATAGCTCATAAATGTCAAAGACAGGCTGAATCGTATTCGTTGGATTTTAGATTGTTGTCAGAGACTATCGGATGCAGAACTCACATGAATCTTGCATACCTCATTCATCTTTAATCTTATCCAGTTGTGTCCCTCTTAATAAGGAGTATTTCTTATCCAGAATTCATTCTGTCATTCTTCAGAATCGGTCAATAGTTGACTCATCTTTCCTTTTGCAGTCTTATCTTCAACGATCAAGCAAACAATCGTTGAGAAGAATCGAGAGGTTCCCAAATTCCCAGTCGACCCCAACAAGACTTCTGATGCAGATTCTGATTGAACACCTTCCTCTTATGCACAGCCACACACGCTCAGGGGACCCTTCATGGGACATTAAGTCTTTAGGACGTAACCTCGGCGTAAATTCCAAACTCTGCAAATAACGTCTGGAACCGTTGCGACATTGCAAGACACCGTTGTCTGTGGGAGTCCACGGGGCAGAGGAGTGCTTGGGTTCTTATTTACAGCGTAATAAATCTCAATCACGCTCGGCCACGTTTCGGTACCAAACGTAGGGTCGTCCTCGGATTGTGTGTGTTTTTTGTTGTTGTTAATTTTTACGCCACCTCAATGTACTTTATAGCCCCCAAACCCCTCACATTACCGTTGATGAGTTTCTTGTTTCAGCACACATTACGCTTCACTTTGACGGCCACAATTCGCCACAAGTCCTTTCTCTTTGGGTTCTTTGGCACGATAGAGGCTTATTTTTCCGCCGTTTTATTAGCGCGTTGGATGAGTGGGATGGAGTCGAGTGCAGTTTAACGTTTTGGCTGGGCTTTGACCGATGACTTTTGGCACCTGATTGCTTGCGCCCATTCGGGCTGGGTGCATTTACAGCCCCCTGGATTGGATTGGATTGGATCCGGCTCAGACTCGTGACGGCAATGAAGATTTCAGCTAGAAATCAAATGTCCCGAAGGCATTCACAGCGCAGTGCTTTGAAGTCTAAATCCGCTCGGCACAGAAGCGCCAGCCAGAAGGCTGCCCTTTGCTGCTGGCTCGGGCTCCGGAGAAACACGGGAAGAAGATAAATGCGCCCCAGATCGGGACTTCCGATTACGGTTGGGGACCGCTTGTTAGCCTGCACCGAGGCCCACGCCCTTATCCCCTCCCAGCTGAAGCGCGTCTTGCGACACAGAAGGAAGGCTGTTAATTACGCGTGATTGGTGACGACAAAATCGCTCTAATCCAATAATCTTCCTTCTTCGCCCTCCTCCAACCTCCCCCTTGCTCTGTGCAGAGCACTGCTTCTAATCATGAATTATGGCTTTCGCCGTCGGTCAGCATAAATCAGCTGGTCGCAGAGTCGCGCGAACACCGAGGCCTTCGGACCGGGCATGCTTGGAAGCTGCCCGGCTGGCACATAATTTCCTTCTGGTTCGAGGTTCGGGGGCAACGCGCTCGAAATCTCAAGTGATGATTTATCGCTCATTAGTATGCGCATCGCAATGCCAAGACGCGAAATCGGGAACCCCTGCCAAGGTTGAGCTTTCTTTCCTTTTTTCAACTCTCTACCTCTCCTTCGCTCGTTCTTTCTGTCGTTGGTTTGCTCACTCCTACCCAATGCTCGATCCACATCCCGTTTCGCAGGAACTGGATCATTCTTGGGTGTTTTGTTGTTGTTGTTGCTCCAAGTTGCTCTCTTTCTCTGTTGCTCCTGAATATCTGATTCTTTCCTGCAGCACTTTTCTGTCCTGGTTGAACAGCTTTGGTTGAAGGTGGATAGCCGTTACGGGGTTTTGTTCATCTTTTTTCATCGTGTTTCTTGTTGAACGGGATGATAACATTAGAAAACAAAGCCAAAAAACAGTGTGAAAAAGATGCTCTCCCCTGTTGGCACGGTGGATTCAGAAATTGGAGCAACAATGTCGTTGATAGCGTGCGTAGGCAGACAACGAGGAGGAACTGTAGAGGCGAGTCGGGATGGGATATACAGCCATGCATAACTTAAACGCTAACGGGGCCGATGAAAATTACAACAAACAGCCAAACAAATGGAAAAACAAACCAACGCGCCAATAACGCAGCGGGTTTCCACACGGATCAAGCAGTTACCGAAACCGAATCATGGGACGCAGTTGACCATGATTTATCTGCCGGTGCGGAACGCACTAAACAACAGGAACAGCGGGGGAGAACAAAACAGCAATAAAAAAAAACACACACACACATACATTCGATTGCTTAGAAGCGACTTGCTTGCCTCACAGGTGTGCTTACGGGGAAATTTATGGATGCAGCCGCGGCGAAGGAAATTGGAGCTGTTTGCCGAAACGGTACGGAACGGTCGCGAGAGCAGATTGGTGCCGTGACCGGGAGCAGAACAGTGCGGACCGGTGACGCTCGGCGTTCGCGATCGTGGTTGCGCGGAATCTAAACCGGTAATGGCTGTCTGTAATAAAATGCTCGTTGAAGGATGTCCCTTCTTTCCTGCCTGGATGGTGGCCATGGCACAAGGAGCTAGCGGGATGTCTTGCCGCGGCAAAACAAGTGCAAAGCTCTTACATCGCGCTGAAAACGTACAACCCCGCGGGGATGGGAAACAGTACAAACACAAAAAAAAAACAAACACAACAACACTTTTGCTTGCTGGATCATTTGGACAGGCTTGGTCAATCTGGGCCAGGCCCGGGACGGCTCAAGAGAGTGATGATAAATAACACATCCATCCGTAGCGCTACAGCGTTTGCAAACTGTCCGGACGTTTTGTTCCGGAACCGGCGATGAGGCTGGCGAATGTCGTGCTTTCATTAATTAAGCGTCTGGGTAACATTTATCACTGAGCTTGCCCTGCTCCCCCTGGCCCGCTCGCGGGACGGTCCGGTGCAACGCTGAGCTGGCTAATTATTCACAACAATTGAAACGAATGTCTGGAAATCTCGGAAGGGCTCGTATTGCTCGTGAAATGTATACTTTTAAAATTATTCTTCCAGAACCAAGCGGCGAACGTTGGGCGTCAGGTCAAGTAAAAGAAGGTTGTCTGTCTGTGTGTGTGTGTGTTTTGTTCTTCTACCTATCACAAGTCGTGGTAATACGAGTCAGAATGGATTTCACAGTACACAAGGTGTATTTTTTTTGCTGATAAACCTTCCGAGTCGAAGAGTATTGTTTAGTATTTCTTCGAGCTGAAAGTAATGGTTTCATGACCTTTGCATTCAATTGTGGCAGGAAAAACTACAACATTTTCTGCAGTTCTTCAAGAGATTTACATATTCAATTGCATTCAGTGGGATGCCTGTCTGGCTCTGCCAGATGCATGCAAGTCTTCTTCGATACTTTAAAGTCTCTGTTATCTGCATCTTTAAAGAATAATTGTTTCATTAGAACTAAAGTTGCTTAGAAACAAAGAACTTCAAGATTCAAATTACAAACGTTATCTACAGTTCGTTTGCCATTTCTGCCAAGTGGTTTAAACACTTTCAATCGTTAGCCATTAAAGGGCAGATCTTAATGTTTCATCGTTGATTGGTGCTCCCAAGCGACGAAACTCCACCGCCGTAGCTCTGCTTTTACACTAGCAGCACACAGGGCCACAAGCCAGCAAATAGCAGAGTGCGAAAAAAACCGAATAACAACCGGCGATCATGTAAACGGAACCGCTTTCACCATCAAACACATACCGTGCCTGCCCGCCATGCTTAAGCAGCTCCGGACGCGCGCGCCGAGCAATAAAGATAGCTCCAATCGGGAAAACGTTGACCGCATGCGGAAACAGTGATGTGCAAAATCGAAGCGTCGCCACTCTCTGCAGTCGCGCCGCAAGAACGAACACGTAGCACGCGAAAGAACAAAAACGGGCGCACACGGACACAGCCACAGACACACAATGAGTAGTCGCACACGGCACGAAACCATTAGGACCGGTAATTCCCGTGATAATTGAGGCGAACGGCAGGGCATACACACGAGCGCCCGCAACGAGCGCGCGGGAAGGTACCGAACACGGGTACTAAGGGGGCGGTGTACACTGTTCAGGTCCGGCAGTAGTACTCGTAAATTCATTTATCGGCTGTACGTGAGCCGAATATGCGTATCGATTGCCTTTGGTATTGGTCGTTTGGGGAAGAAAATCTCGTTCCCGCTTATGGCAGAGGAATGGTGCGCGTGTGGTGCGAAGCGACATCATGTTTCGTGTTCTGTGTCACCCTCACCGATTGCTCACCGGCAATTGTGCTAGCAGTCGTTTGCGGAGATTCGGGGAGTGTAAGTGCTGGTACCAACAACACGGCCACTACCTGTGGCAGCTGGCAGTAGTGGTCGGAAGCCTCCATGCCGGTGCTATTGCGTCCGGTGCAATTAGTTGAGGTTATTTCCTTGCATGGAAGGCGCGCGGGAGAGTTTCGGGGATCCTAACCTCTTAATGAATTGTAAGTTAAGGCGAGTCAGAACGATAAGTAGTTTATTGTAGCATTAGACCAGTCTGGACAAGCATCGAAGTTGATTTTTGCTTGATTCTGAAATTACGTTGGAATTTACAACTGTATCTGAGCTGAAGGATATCTGTAGAAAAGGATAATCAGGCATCATATAATAATAGCCTGGACAGCCCAGCAACAATATAATAATAGCCTCTATAATGTCTGAGGCTATCAAAGTGTTAGCCGGCTCTAACAGCTCTGGGAAATGGTTGATGAGCTTTATTATACTTTGTGCTTGTTCTTACGAGTCGTATGAAAGAACTACGTCCCTCCAGGAATGCTAATAGCTTCCTTCCGTCTTTCAGCTTAAGCCGCCATTTCTGGGAAGAACCCGACCTAGCGCTCTATAAAAGTATCATCTCCTAGAAAGGTGTGAATCCCTACTGACTGGTACGCCTGACCATCGTGTACGTAAAAAAATATATATATTGACAAAAACGTTTAGTCTACTCAATCGACCGATTACCTTCCCGAACGACGCGCGGAACAATACCGTACACACGGCGGTCCGTCTCCGGCTACCTGGCTACCATACTCGCTTTCCGCTCGCTGTAATCCCCACGACGTGACGAACCGTCGATAAAATCCGGAGACAAACTGTCTACGGGGTGCAAATCATTGCTGCGCACTGTCCCGCTGGGTGCCATTGTTTGGTGCGTCGGTCCCTCTGAACGATTTGTCACTCGGGGTTTTAGGTGCGTTGGTATTTCCTTGTATGTGTGTATTTTTTTTTTGTTTCCTCTCATTCAATACACACACACACACAACCCGGAGTCATCCCATGGTGGTTGGAATTAGAAGCACAAGCACAAAACAAAGCAGCAGCAAACAGAGTCTTCCGTCTGCTACGTCACTGGACAATGGAGGTACTGTGCTAGGCGCTGGAATTGAAACTAGTTGCGCTGGTATGGTATTTCATTCTTTCCCGGGGCCAGAAGTACGCTTTGACCGGGTTGCCGAAACTGTCTCGATTAGATTCGTCTTTTGGTGCGTACTACGGACAGATTGATGTGGACATGGTGTAAGTGTCTAGGGTATTCCCGAGCGATTTGCACAAAGGATCCCTCACTCCATTGCCAGCTATTGGGATGTGTATGACAAAGCCGACGCAGAATAGGAATGTTTGATGTTGGAATGTTTTGTTGGATAGTGTGAGGGTCTTTCAAAGATATTGGACGCAACAAAAAAGAATCTGGATGCAACCAGTACCCCACAGACTGAATTATCTACGATCCTACAATAAGGCTTTGATAAATTGGTTATGTTATTGTAGCCTGTCTTAGGCGTACTTGAATTTCTGAACACACAGCGGTATCTTCGTGTGATATAATGCAGGCTGCCCCCGTATGGACCTAGATACTGTCTAGATATATTTTGATGTCAAGACCTACCGCAAACACGGTGACTTTCATCTGTTGGCGTTCCCAGAGTCACGCTGCATACGACGCGAGATCTTCTGGATAGGTTCCGTGCACGTGCCGTGTAGCAGAAATCCTCCTTTGTCTTAAGCTGATTCACGACTATCGTTTCATCTAGTCATCCCGTTGCCGTCGAGTTACGCTGGCACCTGCCGGGTGAAAGAATCAGCTCCTATCAGCCACGGTTTCGGGCACTGAAGACGATATTTCGAACGAACGGGTCACGGTCAGGGTCGTGCTAGATGAGGGCAGATTTTCCGCACCATTAGCGATCGCACCAGGGGCACGGTCGGGCAGCTCAGGCACGTTAAAACCCTTATTACATTCCGGGGATAGGGGGGAGGATAACGATAGGACGTTGATTGCCGTTGTTAGTCGCTGCCGGATCGAAAAGCGGATCAAGCATTCCTTGCAACAAGGAGCGCTTGTCTGCGATGTCCTCGTGCAGCTGCACTGTTAGGGTGAGCGCTGTATTCTAGCTTTGCTACTTTTGTTGTTTACCGTGTGCTTACAGGGACGCGTTCCGATGCTTTGTAAGCGCTTCGTTCAAATTGTCCGCACCCAGAGGATTTGCCACTACATAATAGCATTTTTTTTATTACTTTCGGGATCGGGATCGTACACAATGCGCCGGCACAGACACTGTGACAAATGAGTTTGCCGATGAAAGCGGACGGACGGAAAACGAAACCGTGCTGTTTATCCGGGCGCGTTCAGCTTTCTTCACGCACCGAAATGGTCACCAGGCACAGCAGATACGCGCTCCTCGCTTGCAGCTTTGCTTGCAGCTCGTTTGACAAAGCTGAAAGCCATCCGAAAGGCGCACAAAGCGTGATGAGGGCAATAATTGTAAGGTTCTTTTAGGGGCGATCTAGCAACCAGCACCGCCAGCGTTAGAAACGAATGCTTGCGAGCGGTAACGAGCCGGAAAAATAAGGCCCAAAGCGGGAAGCCGAGGGAGCGCCCGCCGGTCGCGGTCGGCCAGACCGGCAATTTCCAAGCCGGGAGGTGTTGACTATTCGCGCAACATATCATTTTCACGCCTTGAAAAACCGGGATAATCTCGGTATGCGTTTCAGCGCTGCGGTGGTATGCTCCAGCAAAGGGAGCGGGGACGCGAGAGGCTCCGCTAATGGATAGGAATCATATTTCCACTCCGTCCCCGCGTCCTGCGTTGTGTTGTGTGTGTGTGTGTTTTCTCGCGTCTTTTCTCTCACAGTTACCATTTTGTTGCCATTTTCAAATGAAAGAATGAAAATAACAATAACAACCCCTACTTTTTCCCCCTTTTGTGTTAACCTCATCACACTGTGCACCGACGGGCGCCGTGCAAGGGAGAATGAAAGAATGGCTCACACGCTAATAGCTCGGATCGGCACAAGGCGGCCCCGGTGGTGTGAAATGCCGACACAGCGCTGCACTGATGGGAGTTCGAAGGTCACGCGGTCCGTTTTCCCGATCGACGAACGATTAATGCAACTTTCCGGAGACGCACGGTAACATTTTCACCAACTGGGTACACAACCCGATTTGCGAAGGGTGCTAATGGGAAGGTGTTTGCCGAAGCGGGCCCTTCTGGGTTAAGCCGCTTAGAGCTAGATCAAGCGGGTACGATCGAGACGGGCTGGACCCGACGGGACGGGCAAATTTCTCGGATGACAAATATTCTAAGGCGACGATATTGCACTGCCATTGTGTGGTAGAAGCGCACTCCGCTGGATAGAACGTGGGATAATGTGAAAAACGCTTAATCCGGGTGGATAAGACAAATTCTAGGATTTCATTTTGCAGGGCTTCAAAGTGCATCGTCTGGTTTTTTGGGAGAAGAATGCATCAATTAGAGATGTTGGAAACAAAACTGTACCATTTTTGGAATTTGTTCTTGGTATTTGCTTATAGGTTCTGGGAATGGATGACATTTTTGGCGATTATATTTTGACGGGACAGTGCTCATTGTTGTCGTGTTTTGGTTTGATCTGTACTGCAGTGCGTAATCAATTCTTTCACGTGATTGATTCTAATGAATGTTTCTTATGAATTGTGATTTCTTTTTAACGCGAACATTTCAGACTTATCATCAAAAATATATGCTTTGGAGGCAAACATGAATGCACATTGTAAGAATTGTCAGAAACAAAGATTTAAGGACAGTTGCAAACCTGTGCATAAGAGCCCGAATTTAGCGGTTGACTGTACGACTGTAAAATTTAGAAATCTCGAAATAATCTTGATTTATCCAAGATTTTACTTACTTACTTATCCGGCGCTACAACCGCTTTGCGGTCTTGGCCTGCCTCAGGAGTGTCCGAAACCGCTCACGGTCTCGCGCCTTCGTCTGCCAGTCCGTTATCCCGGCCTTAATGGCGGACGCCTCCACGCCATCTTGCCACCTCAATTTGGGCCTACCACGCCTCCTCTGTCCTTGTGGACGGCCTAAAAAGACTTTACGGGTCCAAGATTTTAGATACACTGAAAGAGGTGGACGATTAATCCAAATTCTTGAGCCTTTATCAGATACACTCAACAAGAATTTGGAAACTATTTGAACTCCAAAAATATATCCCAGATAAGATATTTCGCCTAGAAGATATCCCGATGGGTTCGGATCGTTCAAGTGCTCTACTACCTAGAGCAGCTCAGAGTTGGATTCTGTGATGTATTCTTCCAGAGTTTAGATTCTAACGTAATTTTCGTCAAGTGCACCGTCCACTTATTATCTCAGGCGTAGTTTATGGACTAGATAGATTTACCCATCGACCTTTAAATCTCCCTTGCAATCTTAAAGCTCATCCAGCTCGTTAGATCTCTTTCCATCCCGTCCCCATAGTAGGCAAGCATGCTGTTGAAGCACTTTGTGATATTTACATAATCTACCAGGTGTCTGTCTCCTTGGGGACCGAGCTCATCATATTCGGCAACAGTTTTCTTTTTGTTTCATTTTATTCTCTCAGACCAGAGCATCATCCTCAGCCACGTGCTTCTGTAGCTCGGCTTCTCCGAAAGACGTTTCGCAGCTATTTAGCTGAAAGCTTTCTTGCGTCAGACAGATCCTCCCCCACCATGCCATCTGGTAAGGAGCGGGTGTAGTGTTTTTTTCAGCTGGTGGTCGTGGCGTACCTGTCGGTTGGAATTCCTTTGCCGAAAATTGTTCCCGTACCCCAGACCGTCAACCAGAGCGCGCGCGCGCGCGCTCAATCCCCGCGGCAAACTGTCTAAAACCTGGCGCTCCGGTAGGGAAAAATAATTTTCCCATCCTGCCTTGTTCCTCGGAGTAGGAACCAATTTCCACGCCGGTAGCGATGGTGGCAACAGACACACACACACGCGCAATCGTTTTAATGTTGGCGCTTTTACCACGCGGGGGCTTCGTTTTCGGGGCGTTCTGTTTGATCTTCGGCATGCCCGCCAGGTAGCCGGCCTGGCAATCGCGTGCAGGAGAGTGTATTGTGCCGCGATTGAAGTCACACGTGCGTGCGTGCTTGCGTGTGTGTGTGTGTGTGGCTGCTCACGAATCAAATCGCGCCCCCGGGACGAGCTTTTCGGCTCCGTTGCGCGGTGCTCCGCTTACCATTTTAGCGGAGTCGATTAACGTTTGACGGTGGGTCGGCGTGCTCGCCGGGGAGGATTTGTGTAGACTTAATCTAGAAGCCACCATTCCCACCAGCCTGCGACTGTCTGCCTGCGGGACGATTAAACTTTATTTGGCATCCGAATGGCTTCCGAAGGCTCCCGCGCGCATTCAATTTGCGACCAATCACGCGTACCCATGCACAGGCACGTGTGATGGCGAATCGATGCCGATGTATTTCTTGACTCCCCGGTGAAGCCAGTGTGGACCCATGCAGGCGCGGTGCGAGGGGATGGGGCATTCAAAATTTCCCAGTCAGTGTGAAAATTAGTATCCTCCCCCGGCTTCGCTGCGGTCGTTCCATTAATCTAACGAACTTATTAGCTTGAGTGCATGTCCTGTGGGTCCCGTCCCTTCCCCTCCCCCCCCCCCCCTCTCCCATATCTAGCTCAGGCCGATCGGTAACCCGTTGACTTCAAAGCTTAGTGCGCCCCGAAACAGTACGGCAGCACGGCCCAACAGAGCCCGGCAAACGGAAGGAGAAGCAACACGGGGTGTGTATGCTACCGTGTTGTGTCGTCCATACCGCCTCCCCCCCCCCCCCGTAACTATGTGCGAAGGGAAGGGAAGAGATTTAAATTAAACGCTCCAGGCGGTGGCGGTGGCCTTAGCATTCCCAGTTGCCTAATCAGCTACTGCCATATGGTACGATACGGGGGCCGCGCGGCATCGATAGCGTAGCGTCGGACGAAATCGATTAGTGATTGAATGAGCTTTCCTTTTCAAGACAGCTGCCCCCGGAGGGGCGGGAGAGGGGGAGAGAGAGAGAGGAAATCTACCCCTAACAAACAGCCCGAACCTCACAAAAAAGCAGCCTTTTGTGCAGCGCGTTCCTGAGTCTCTATCTCTAACGCGCCGGTTCACACGTACAGTCTGTTGGCTAGCCCAAAAAGCAGAAGAAAAAACGAGCTCGGCAATAGATTCGACGACCGTGACTTTGGGAAAAAAAGCACAAGAAACAAGAACACGGTTCGAGCGAGTTTGTTCACTTCGATCAGGCGGCCAGCAGGAAGTAGCTAAAGTCATAGGGACGCACACACACACACATGATACGGCTCGCTTGTCATGCTTTGCTAATCAGAATGTTTTAATTACTTTTTTAGACATCAAGTGACCAAACAGTTTGGTTAATCGCAAAAAAGCAGGCCACACGAAGAAACTCATTTCATGTCCGCCGGCTGCCCGGTGCTTGGGGAGATTTGAGGGTCAGAGGAGGTTTTAATTTTGGCTCCGGCCAATGCAGCTGTCATGTTGTGCCTGCGTTGCGCTTTGGCTAATGTGTGTAAACGGGACCGAGCGGGTAGTTTAAAGTTGGAAGATTTCATATAATTTTGAATGTTCTGGAATGAGGAACGAAATCAGAACTGATGCTTATTGTCAAACAAAAAGGCAGCAATAAACGTGAAACTGACTATATTCACCTTCACATCCGATAAGATGTAAAGAGGTTCGTAGTATCGGGCAGTTGCATAGGCAAATCCTTACCACGAAGAGATTGGACCGGTAGAGAATCACTTTGTCCGGTCTAGGTAGGAGTCAACACATCATCGAGCTTGGTAAAACTAGCGACCTTCCACGGCCAAAAGTATTTTCGAAGATTCATTGCTTGGCAGTGTACTATTACAGTGATGAAGTCTGTGTAGTTCAAGCCTGCCAAGAGATATCGAGCAGGTAGGACATTGACATAAGTCTCGAAAGACTGTATAGGCCGGCATGGCCAATTAGTTGAAGAAGAAGAATAAGAAGAAGAAGAAGAAGAAGAAGAAGAAGAAGAAGAAGGACATCGAGCAGTTATTGATGTTTTACAAAAGATTATCCAAGTTATGTGGCGTTGATGATGCCCTGATGATCTCCCACAACTCAAGAATCAGTTGAAATGGTTACAATATTCAATCTTTATGAGGTGTTTCTGTACTAAAATTTGTTTTTGCATACTCCTCCACTACTGTCAGTAACAGTTCGTTATCTATTAACAGTTTACCCAGAACCCAGCACACTAGTTGCATCATGTTCGGGGCAAACTGTCACTGGCAAACTCGACAGAAAGACAAACAGTATCGCTCGTGCAACACGTACCCGCGGGCCACACCAGGCTCTAAATCGTAATGGATAAAGCTGTTGCTTGTGAAGCAACGAAACAGTCGGAAGGAAAGGTAGGATAAAAAAAAATAGCTACCAAAAACTCAGCATCATCGCTCGGAGCGTTCAAAGCTACCAGAAAAGAGGATGTAATTGCTCAGTAGTACCCAGGCCAGGTGTGAATAGGTAGTGCGGGAATTAAAAAAAAACGTTTTTTTTTGCACCGTGAAACTAGGACAGGCATTCGTAGCCGAAGGAATGCGCATTCCGGACAGAGGTACGAAGAGCGAAGGTAAGGGCGAACAGACGAATCGGATGTATCGGTAGCCGAAAGGGAAGATTTTCATTAGCCCGAGAGGACACACTGTTTCTGGCCTATGTTTGGCCTACGGGCATGGAACGAGAAGAGAGGAGGATTATATTTGAGTTCATTTCCGTCATTTCCGGTGCGGGTTTTTTACAGCTTATTTTTTGTTACAAGATTACGGAAAAATCTGCGTGTGTGTGCGTGACATTGCATTGAAATGCTGGAGATTTAGTGAGAGCACATTTGAAAGATTTTAGATGGTTTACGAGGAGGCCAGGGGAAAATGGATAACCAAAAATCATTAAATTGTCAAGCCTGACCCTTGACATCATCATCTGAACAGTTTATGAATGCTGAAGGCACATAAGCTCTTCCTTGTCCAGTGTGTTTGGATTGCAGAATTGCAGTATAGTTTATTGCAGTATAGTTGGATAGTTGATGTTCACAGTAATTACCAACGCAATAAGTCTTTAATTAAACTTCCCCCATAATGTGTGCATGTTTTCCCCATCATCTGCATCTCAAATACAGCCTCCCCGGCGCCTTCTTCAAAGGCAGGCTGGCTGGAAACCATTTTATGCCTGCGAACTCTACATGCGCTCGATCGTTCGCTAGCGCTGGTCCGATCTCTTGGCGCGAAACTATTAAGAATTCAGAACGTGCGTAAACACGTC
Source organism: Anopheles coluzzii (assembly GCF_943734685.1). Lineage (NCBI taxonomy): Eukaryota > Metazoa > Arthropoda > Insecta > Diptera > Culicidae > Anopheles > Anopheles coluzzii. Next base: position 2,676,572 of record NC_064669.1, on the reverse strand, counting down.
AGCACCAGACAACTTGTACCGGTCCGCTAGAGCGTACGTAGAGTGAGCGCGTGCGACGCGGGCCGCTGACTGGCGGGTGTTTTAACGTAAACTCAATAAAATGTTAATTGCACTCGAGTGAGCGGGCGCCCGCGCGCGCTCGCTCATGTACGCGATCTCAACCCCCCGGATTAACGACCTGTACGGTAAATCTAGCGGGGGGAAACGACAGGGCGATGGCAGGTGGTGGTAAAAACGCGGCAAATTAAACTATAAACTACCCGAGAAATCAAAGGCAAACGATGCCGATGCTGATGCGCCACCATTACCGCGCGCGCGGTGGGACCTGCCGTCTTGCCGGTGGACGTCTGCTGGGAGGATGAGCGAGTGCAGAAGGGCACTTAGAAAGCGGGTGGACAGATTTGGTGATTGTCGCCATGTCGCGTTGACAGAGTTCTTTTTTTTTTTGCTTCATTTGCAGAGGTTAAAGGTGATTGTCTGTGGGGCGGCAAGATTTACAAGCCATGAAATGGATATTCAAGTTTGTGGGATAATTACGAGGGTGAGCGAGGACCTGTTCGGCCGGGAAGACTGGCCAAGTGAAGGGACCTGACCGGAGACCCGTTTTTGGGAGGTATTTATTCGCAAGAGTTTATTGCGGTGAACAACTGTCATGTACCTTCTTGCCAGCGATTCGTGGGGAACGCATGTCGTAGTTAATGAGGCGTCATTTAGTATTTTTATTTGCAAATCTGTCAAAAGTGTATAGGATCTGCGTTGGGTGTTGTGCGGTTTATTGCCCCGTTTCAATTGGCATCTCTTTCCTGTCGTGACTGTTTATGACCCCTTGTTGGTATGCGGATTTATGGCGCACTGGCGGGATAGCTGCTTGAGTGTTTTCAGGCTCTTGGTCGTCTTCAACTTCACTTCAAATTATTGCAGACGTTCAATGCTACCCAAACACACGCCACATGGAGGGGAATTAAATCGGAAGATGCACCAAACGCCGTTGAATTGGAAACCCCCCCTCATTAACACCCTTTTTTGATTTGTGCTCTCGTGTCCACGAAAAAAACAAACCAAAACAAACAAACACTAACCTCATACGGTACGGGGTTTCAATCACCCACCGGAAGGTCGAGCTGCTCCCGGGAAAAGAAGCGTCGATGAAAGACGCGAGCAATTAACGACAGACCAAGATGATTGGCTTTGCGGTAAGCCGATAATCAACTGTACGCCAGCAGAAAGCATGCAGCCTGGGACTGGGCACGGTTGAAAAGACGACGGCGTTTGAGATGCTCGGGAAGCCCGTGAGGGTGAGTCATTATCCGCGGATTAGGGTCTGCTCGATGGCGCGGCACTCAGCCACTGGGGTGAGAGATGCTGCCCATGTGGCTGATGGCTAATCGATAATGGGACGCACGCCCGGTGGTGGTCGGCGGCAATCGCGCGACAGCAAACCGTGGTCATCGATATGCACACGCCAGGCATGCAAGTGGTGCAGCTGGCGCCACCATGTCTCGGTGGGAGGTGTCGGTGGTGCCGCTGCACACGCGCGCGCTCGCTCGTGTCATAAAGCGGAGGCTTAAAAATTGAATTAATTATTTGTCTCTTTTTCTGCACGCGCGCTCGGCTCGCCTTTTGGATGGTGGCGACCGTCCTACACACCACGCTAAAAGTGGAACGGTTTTCAAATACCGTACGGTTTCCGTGTTGCTGCTGTTGTTTAGAGGCAGTACAGTGCCGTGGTTTTGTTGCCAATCGGTTAATTAACGGCTGTTGAGCGGTGGGCAAGAAGCAATCCTTCGCCAGGGACTGATTGACCGTGCCTACAGATGGTGCTAGAAATGGTAAGGGCTTGATTGGCTGGCCGGGATTACGGGCACCGCTAGCCGCTCACGATCCGCTACTGGGTGCGAGAGGATGTACCAGCATCATCATCATTTCCGCGTCCGCCACGATTGCCGAGAATGAAGCGGAGAACCAATTTACGGGCTGAGGATAATCACTATTCCCCGTTCTTGCTTTTACCGCTGGGCGGGCGAAGGCAACCATTCCTTGGGGAGTGTTTGCCTTTTAAAAGAGTTTAGTGAAGCGATGATGTTAATCTTGACATTTACAATCTCTGCTGGGCGCCAGCAGACGGTACGGAATTTCTGTGTTGGTCGGTTTTGTTGCTAAACAACGCCTTCTGCTTGCTGCCACCGCTATAGCCGTGCGGTGTAATGGCCGTAACCGGTTCACCAAGTGTTGAGTTCGAATCTTGTTTACCACCGAGTAAGGTTGTGTCTGATTTTTCAATTTCCTTGAACACAATGGTGAAAGACATGAAAATAAAAACCAAATCTGGAGCCGGTTGCGTGTGTGTGTTGTGTATGTTTTGTATATAAGGTTATGTTGTTGAGGGACAGCGCGTTTTTTTTATTTCCATATCGATGACACCTTTCCTTCTCACGGGGATGGGGGTGCTTCGTGAGGCCGGTGATTTGATTTGACATATATCTTTACCAACTGTCGTGCGAAAGAAGGGACAAGTTGGCGGTTGCAAGCTGGAACTCTTCTCTACTTAACACCCTTGCCCGCCCTACCTACTGCCGCCTCCCTCGGTGACCTAAAGTGGGGTGATAAAAGTGTAGGCTGGGTGCGTTTTTTCCCCCCCCCCTGTCCCTCTTGGGAGGCATAAAACACACGCTGTTCCTTCGCCCTTCCGACCCACCGTCGTTTGACATATTTATAGCTGACAATTCGTAACAGCTGCAAAATATGACTGCAGAGTGCGGGTAAACTTTTTGCTCATCGCTTTCATCAATTTTTATAACCAACCACGTTGTTGTGTGTGTGTGTGTGTTACACTGCTGCGTCGTTACCATGCCAGGCGCTTGATATTAACGAATGCTTGGCGGTTGTTTTTGTCGCGTGATTAAAAACACGTTACAAGCAGATTTGGCATGCGGTGCCGTGATGTCACTCTTATCACTCTTCTGTAGTTTGTATCAGCTCTTGGATACTCCAAATGGATCCAATGATGGTTAGCAAACAGCAAAATGTCGTGTAAAAGGAAAGAAAATAGTTTTAACTAACTTCAAATTGAAATACACTGTGCGATAAGCTCTTAAAGCTCATGGAGAACGGACCCAAAGGAAGAAGCGCTTTTAACCAATCAGATTCGTTATCTGCTCAATCGGAACCTGCTGAACAAACACCGATTCCAATGAAAGGACCTGAAGCAGGCTGAAACGAACGGATCGAGTTTTTAGTGGCCAATCTTAAGAGCTATATCATTCTATCTCTCTCTCTCTCTCTCTCTCTCTCTCTCTCTCTCTCTCTCTTGCCAATAGTCCCCCCCCCCTGACACACCGTTCCAGGCAGCGTTTTGTAAATTAATCTAACGGCTCTCAGGGCACCGGGATCGTCCCAGCGATGTCCTTGCGGCTTTTGCTGCTCAATCCTTCCCCGGACCTACGCTCACCGCACGCCACTAATAGATTCGCTTTAATAATACATTTCGAATGCGTACGGTAACGGTGCCGGTGGATGAATCCGGCCGACCGGGTGGGAAACTGGGGGCTGAGCGACCCCTCGCTTCCAGCGTTGCAACGAGCGGGTGGAAATGCATTGTTGCAGCTAGCAGCCAGAGCGATGGCAGTGTGCACGAGCAAAGCGGAGCCTCTGGGTGTGCTTCTGGAAAATAATTTATTTCTAATCCCAAAGCAATCGAGCCCCGAGCCCGGCTTGCACCGATCCCGGGGGCGCGCGAGGGAGTAGAGGCAAAAAGGCTCAACAGGGAAGGCTGGCAGCGCACGGAAATTGCACCGGCTTACATTGCCCAGCGTTCGATTCGATTTTATTTGCGCACTGATATTATTATCCGTTTGGCAGCAGGATTTTGATTGGTTGCCGAGGAGCTGATTAGGCCCGGGGTTTCGAGACCCCCCGGCTGCCGGATTGCATCAAGCAGGGCAGCTCTTTTAATGCTTTCGCTTTTGGTGCGGCGCTTAATGCGGCACGATACAAAGCACTGACAGGCAGGCACCGTCCGGTTGAATCGAAAGTTTAATTTAATTAAGCCTCGGCATGGGTTTAGAATGTTGTGTGTTGTGATTCTTTCGCTGTGCACACCACTGTATTGTTTTATAATTAAATCTATGATTTTCGTTTCCTTCGTCTGTGTTCGGTTGCACTGTTCTATTGGCCTTATGTAGCAAGTTTTATCCATTTATTGCGGTACCATTTTATTTATTGTTATAGTTTTATTTCCCTCATTTTCTTTTTCGCGGAAGGGCATGCTCTAGCCGAAGCACTGCAAGGCTACGGCAAGACCATTTTATAGCAAAGAAAAATGTAGATCAGCACTCCCTTTCTCACTCTCTCTCAATTTCTCTTTCTTTCTCTCACACACACTCGTTCTCAGCATCCTTTGCGATTCCCTTCTCGTCGATCGGCTAGAGCCGACAAAGGCATTTGAATTTAATTACTGGCAAACAAAATGAATTTTAATGAGTCTTCGGTGCACCGTTTTTTTTCTTCTTCTCCTCTACTTCACTTTCTTTGTTCTATTGCTTTCTCCTCGTGTTGGTTGTTGCTTTTTCTTTGCTGCCTTTCTTATTTGTTCTTTTCTTTTGCTTCACTTTCGAGACTGAATGGAAAAGCTTCTTCAAGGACGGCCGAGGACAAGGTTTTCCTTTTTTTTTGATATTCCATTTGATTTTTGTTCCCTTCCGTTCGTTCGGCACTTTTCTTGAGCGCTGAAATGCGCGAAATGGGGTAGCGGAGGGTGCGCTGATCAGGGGAAAAGTTCACCATATTCCATAAACACTTCATTTAAGAAGCCAAAACAAAAAAAAACAAATAAGGTTCACTACATGAAAATGCATTGTTCTTTTCTTTTTATAGCGCTATTTTTTTTTTTTTTTTGCTCGTTGCTCCATTGCGTACCCGGCGAGCACTCAAGCTTCGACTTTTCGCCGTCGGGCGGTTGCGGCTTTCTTTTTTGCAATCCCTTACCTCCTTATCGCTTAACTGCTGCCTCCATAACATGCGTGCTTTTTACAGCTGTGAGGGGAGGGGAGTTTTTCCAGATTTTCGGTGCGTCTTTTGCGCCCGAAAAGCGGACACCGTCCGGACTGGTCGGCGTACCGTACCGGTGATGGATTGCTGATGGATGTTTAATTAAACTTCAACCGATTGGATCCCTCCCCGGTGCTGTGGTGCCTTTTTCGATCCGTTCCCTTTTCCTTTCTTTTTGTTGTTTTTGCCCGCTGCTGGTGGGAGGAAAAGATGGGAGCCTTTTCCCCATTACCAGAAAGGGGGGTTTGGAGCCCAGTTTTGCATTTCCATCTCAGGTTTGCTCTGGCTGTGGACAAGGGAAAGCATTTTTCCCATCCAAAGTGTTTAGTGTGGGGCAAGTTTTGGGCGGGTTTCGTTCCAACTGCTTAATGATGGCTGGCCCGGCCCAGTTCGATGTTTGAACAGTTTGCAAATAAACAATCTCCTAGGAGACAAAGGAAAAAAAGGAAAAAAAGGTTTGAGATCCGGTCGGAAATCGACCTTCAAGTTCAGCAAATGGTCTTACGTTGGGACGACGGGTTAAATGGAAGTTTATCAAACATTTACTAGCTGTAGGGTTTCTTACTTTGTATTATCTAAATAACAACTCGAAATTGTAGCCAAAAATGGAATGGATTCTTTGTTTGCTACATTCACCACAAACAGTTTAATGACATTTTTTTAAGCAACAATTCACACGCCCCGTTCTCACGACTCTGCTGCTCTAGTAGTGTGTGGGTTGACATAACGAGAGTCCTTTTCGGAACAAAAGAAGCAAGCGATTGTCATCAATGAATTCTGTAGGATTTATCCGGCGTTTTTTTGTGTGTTTTCCTTTCCCAAACCGAACATGACCGGGTTCGCTGTCTGTTTGCAATTTGCAAAATCTTTGAAACCAACCTAGCCTAGAGTTGCAAAACGTAGGTGCCTACCTGTCCGACTGCGCTGGGTGTTGTCATTGTTCTTAAAACATTTTCTTTCCCGTTAGAAACAGAAACAACAACAAAAAAATACATCGAAACAAACGCATCACAAGGCAACGAACGATTGCCGCCACCGGAGACACGCTGTCTGGTGCGGGACAGTCGCACCCGATAATCGGACGTTGTGTTGGGCTGTGCATAACGAGATGTGCATGGGTTCGTTCGGGATCGGCGCATTGTTCGGTGCGGGTGCACACCTTCCCGGGAATGTCCTTTTTTTGTTGCTTCTTCTGCTGCTCCCCGGGCCTTCCGCAAGGTGTGAAAGTTTTGGGAAAGACTTCCTTACCCAAAAGAAAAGCCGCTGGATGTGCATACACACGTACTGTTTTTCGGCGATAGGTAAAGCAGAATAGATGAAGCATCGGTTCTCGATTCTTTTGGTTCTCCCCGGTACTACCTGCACCCAGTTGGAGGTTGTATTTGTTTGATTTTGCATCAGAATAACGGTGAGATATCTTTTATTTTTTGGTGCCCCTTCGATGCGGCAGCCCACTTCGATCTGCTGCCTGGACCGACCCTTGGTAACGGCCAGCTTCTTTGCGGGGATGTGCCAGTGTTTATTTGTTCCGCCAAGAAAGACTTCGGAGCGAGCGCATGATTACGTGTGAAACTGGGAACTGGAGTCGGGGAGGTTTTTTTTTTGATTATTATTTGAGCGTGAGAAATTCACCTTTTTTCAACATAGAAAGCATTGTCTAGTTGCAAGCGTATGATGGAATGGTTTTGCGATCCTTTTTTTCTGTGTACACAACTGTTATGATTGTTTGCGTTTGGGGCCCCTTAGGGTCGAAATGCATTTATTTTCACTCCGGTAGTGACTTTTCTGGAATCTGCTGATCAACATACGCAACTTCTGGCCAACAATAGTGACATGCAAGTAAATTCTCTGGAAGTTATCAGTAAACCTTCCCCAATCGAACCTTTTAGATCCAACTGTTTCTTTTTCAAACTGTCAATACGCACGTTAAGATGTTATTTGTGCATGAAAAACTAGACTTGGGCTTAATTTGAAACGTACATTTAACAACATATTCATAAGGATTTCAAAATGCATTCAGAATGAAATCCAAATCCAATCCAATGATGCCGGATTGAAGATTTTATTATTTTTTAAAGATAGGAACTCTTAATATACGTCCATGAGTGAAATGACTCAGAAAATGACATGTTACGACCTACTTCAGGTTTCAAGAAGAGCTCTCCAACAGTTCCAGGTTCCAAGGATGCACCGCCTACCGTACCTATATGGACGGTCGTTTTTCGAGATTTGCTGTGTATTAGCGACGCGTCTTCCTCGTCTTATCAATGCGTTGCTTATGGGAGAATTTCAAATTGGTATTTCCCAATGTTCAAAAACTCGATAAAAGTCCTCTACAAACTCTCTTCAGGCTCTAGGAATTCTGTTGGAATTGACGTTTCACCAAGAGTTTGCTCAGGTTTTCAATGTTATAAAGTATGGTAGAACATACAAGAATTCAACGAATCATTTAACCTTTCTTAAAAGTCTGTGTACACTCAGATACGATTGGCTCTTGTCTGGAATGCTGGGACCTCAGCTATAATCAAGAATATACAATCAACCAAAGAAAAGTTGTATAAAACTACTGAATTTGAGGAAACTGTCTGGAATTAATATCGAACAAAAACAAAAATCAAACCAAGAAAATAATTCCCCTATTATTCGCGTATAAAACAACTTCACTAGGTGCTTGACATTAGGAGCCCTCCAGCGGTTTAGCTTAACGGGCCGTCTTGCCGGAGAGTGAGGGCTGTGGGAGGAGTGCAAAGTATGCAAAACACCGACTCCCGCCGTCACATTCGCCGAGCAAGGCAACACGCTTCGCGAGTGAAAATTGTGTAATTCAATCTGTGCCCGGGAAGGACACAAATGGGCAAGCGAGCGTGGAGGGTCGAAAACACACTCGCCACGACGGTCGCACTGCGGGTTGGAAAATTCTGCACGGCAAGCAACAAAACCTAAAACGCAAAACGAAACAAAAAAAAAACAAAAAAAACATCCACCCAACACAAGGATCGGACGGGGCGGACGGGATGGCGGCCGATGCTAAGGTGCGACGAATGGAAAACACGCTCGAAAACGTCTATTTTCATGTCACAAAATCTGTTGCCAGTCGTCTTCCACCACGGTTCCCTCCGTCCGCCTGTCCGCCCGTTTTGTCTCGAACATGACGAGAAATATGAAAAGTGCACACAGCCCACAAGAAGATGGCCGAGCGATACACGGGGGGGGGGGAGGCGCGTTAAAAATGCTCGACGGTTGAGCGGGCTGGCACACCGGATGGCACTTTTGCGAGCTGCAGATCGCGGCTAACGCCCGCCCGGCATTTGTGCACCTTTTGCCCCGCGCCGTGCCCCAGCCGTATGCAGTGTGCGAGTTTTTCACGCAACACATTCAAATCGTCACTTTTTCGGAACGATTTTATTTCACTTTGTCGTTTCGCACCTCGTTACCGTCAGACGAGGCGAGGGGGGGGGGGGGGGTGCGCAAGAACGCGCCTGCTTTGTCTAATATGTTCCACCCGCACCATGCTCCCTCCCCGCCCGGACGGTGAACGATTTTCCGTGGCGACGCACACGGTAACATCTTGGAACATGGTACACCGGGGTGGGTGGAAAACTTTACCCTGCACGTCTTGGTGTTTCCGTGTTTTTTTTTTCGTCATCTTGTTCGTTACACATCGGGTGCCTCTGTTTTAGAGAGATTACATCGGAAGTTTGCCACCTCTTGCTGGCAGATACTCTCACGAGAGGTGGTGGAAATAGGGTTTTGAGCTAAACGGCAGCGAACCCAACGACGGTGGACAGGAAATATGGTGCGACATGTGCGAAAGCAAAGATAAATTAAAAATAAGAAAAAATAACATTGATTTATCAGCAACATAATTGAAAAAAAAAAAAAAACAACAACAGAGCGGAACGAGCAGCGCAGTAACAGCACGGTGAATGTGTTGCATGCGTTGAATTAACTGCTTACAAGACGGATAGTATGTTTTTGCTTTTTCTTGGAGATCCTTTTGCATTAAGAAAAAGCATTTATCAACAATCAATTACGCATTGTTGGTTTCAGTTATTGGTTTCAATGATTGAAAATGTTTGTACTACGAGTACTAAACTTGAATAAAATAAGACTTTAAAAAAGAAAACAATTGTCAATATGTTAAATGTTATAAAAAATCAGGATCATCCATCAATAAAGTAACGCTTATAGGAGAAAGATAGGGATTGTCAAACGTTACGAAACTAATAGAAATCTAAGTATGAATAAGTGTATCATTTATTGGAAATCTGTGACATAAATCATTTTACTTTCAAAATTACTTTTTGGTTGCAATACGACAAAATCGTCCCTCCTGAAATAAAAAAAAATACTTCTTGGTCCAATAGGGGAGAAGTTGGCGGGAAAATTGCAATGCTTGCGTTGCGTAACTGATGGATGAACCCTCGTACGATACTGATCCTACCCCAAAATCCTGTATGAAGCTGTGCTCTAACTTCATTTATGCTACAATTTTCCTCTTTCCAATTTGCTCCCGTTGCAAACCCTCCCAGCGAGAAGAATAAAGTTCCAAACTATTTTCCTTCTATTTCATGACGCCCCTGCCGCGTGACAAGCTCAATTAATCAGCTCCACTTCTCCCGAGCGCCCTGGCAAAGATTTATGGCGACCAATTCATCGTGCAGAAACAAATCCCGCCCCCCCCCTGCGACCATATTGCAGCCCAGCACACCTTCCCTTATCAATCTCACCACCAGCACCAGGCGGGTTCATCGTTACGATCACTCAACTACGAACTGCAGCAGTAAATCGATGTGGTGTGATTAAAGATGCCACCCAGCGCAACGCCCGGATGTCACCGGGCAGTAAAACTGAGCTTAAAAAACAAAAAAAAAAACAATCCTAATCATCGTACCACCCCGGGAAATGGGATGCGGCACCAAAATTGGACATCGCGCACATCCGAGACCACACCGAGATGAAAGATCCGATGAAGAATGGAGGGAAATATTTTAAGTTTTCCTCCCTCGCTTCACCAAGGCGGGAGGAAGAACAGGAAAGGCAGCGAGTAAGAAGAAAAAAAAACTACCCGCGCACGTTGGTGGTCGCTGGCACAGACCCCAGAATGTGGAAATGCAACTCCCGGCGTTGGAATTGGAATTTATTTTCGGTACGGGCTGCAGCAGCGAGCGGCGTGGATCATAAAACTGTCGAAACGTGAAACAAGTGAAACGATTCACATTTCCCACTGCGGCTGTTTTTTGCTCCTTCGCCTCATTCTGATGGGGGGAAAATGCAAGGTGTGTGTGTGTGTGTGTGTGTGTGTGGGAGGTATTTTCCTTGCTTTTCCCAAGAAAAACTCACCGTCGTTTGATGCATCGTAACGTCCGGCGTAACGTTAAACGAAACATGAAAGTAAGATGAATTGTTGGTGTGGCGGCAGAGGTGGCGAGAGTATGGGAGGGTGCAAAATAAAGAACAGAAACAATAAAGTAAAAACGGTGGAAAGGCGCAGAGGGAAAACCGCCGGCACCGAGAGCAATCCGATATCCGGGTGCCATAAATATGAAACGAGCGCAGGAGCCCATCATCACCAGGGGCCACCAAAAATTCGTAGAATACGAGGAGCGGAAGTATGCGCACGGACCTAAACGTGGGGGGGGGGGGGGCCACACAGAAGCAGAGAAAGAAAGAAACAAACCTCCGTGCGCCTGGTAGGCGTGCAATAAAACGGTGCAGAGCAGCTGTGAAAACGGGCAGGACGGAAGAGTAGAAAGGAGCATTATTATTTTCATTTATATTCATGCAAGGAACGCGAGAATCGGGCTTTCGGAAGATATTTACGAACGATTGCTGGAACTCGGGAGAAAGAGGTGTTCTTGGGCAAGTGTTTTGCAAGGAAACGGTGCAAAGTGCAAGGGTGTACAACCTCAACTTTGAGTGATATCAGGCTTACGTTCACAATCTGATCCATCAGTACTTACTTATTGGTATCAGATAACTGACGGGATCCAATAGACTGAAAAATCACATTATACATGACGTGATCATGACCACAAAAATAACCTAGACAAATGTCTAGATTCAGGACATGAATCTTGAACTGATGTGGTCATATTTTAAACTAGAATTTTGAGATATTGAGACACTGGATAAGATCCACTAACTAAGACTTATACAAGTAAATGTTCTAAAACTGTAAATGAATAGGATACGTGGTCGAAATCGATGCTATGTAAAGATGAAATTTCACACAGGCACACGGTTTGATGTTTGGGAGTTCCATAGGTCTGTGTTTATTTGGGCTAGGCTTCTAGCTCGCCTCTGCGTCAAATGCTAGACTACTTTTTCCCCCACCAATACCTGTATGAAGGTCTTCCATCCTCTGAACGTACAGTTCATCGGATATGATAATCGTAGGCAATGTTCCTGAGGATTTTCGCTGCTGATGTCGTTGTATGAAGTTTCAACGGTTTCAAGATAGCCGAACTCGTCACTCACTATGAGGATGTCTCTCTACTTCCCAATCCGAGTCATCACTAACAGAACATTTGTCGAGAGGGTACTTTGTCTTCGTCTTCTTGATCATCAAACCAATTCTTGCTGCATTTCGTCTCAATAGGGAGTAGATATTGGGAAGATGTTGAGACAGTTAGTCAATGTATGTCTAGATATTGGCATAGATAAAATAATAAAACAAGGAAAACATCTGCTATTAAACACGAGTTCAGGTACAGTGATAACTTCATGAATGATAATCATAAGTTGGACCATCTCTCACCCGGAAGTCTATTGAAGCTTTTTATATCCGGGTAGGTATCCTTAAAGATCTATTTCGCAACCAATTAAGCGACATAAAATCTCATCTCAGCAACAGGACATCTCTTAATGATAGGAGCAATGATTGATACTTTAGAACACCAATGATTTCAGAACATCTGTAGGTTCTGGCGTATGTTATACCACGCAGATGCTTATCTCTTATTGAGATATAAGCTTTTGTATGCCTCAAACCATAATTTGTCACATTTTGTATTTTTTTCCTGAAAACAACGTAATTATGTATATAATTCCTTGCTCGCGTTTCACACATAACCCGGGTTCGACACGCTTGACACATCCTTATCGCATCATCCGACGGGAATTTCCTTTGTTTCATCACCTACCAAAAAGGTTAATAAATAAACACTTTCCCAACCGCCCGGCGAGACGAGGTCAATAAAGCTCACACCCGTTTTGCGGGGAAGGGCGTGAGAAGCATTCTTGCCAGCGAAAAGACCGAGAAGCCTGATGCTTGTTTGATGTACGTCCCGAGAGTGGGTGATAAACGCCGAAAACAGTGACGCAAGGCCCGCTAGCCAGCAGATCTCGCCGGACGGTGCGGGCAAAAGTTTACGAGCCGGCATCTCGGGCAAACTGGGATTCGGATGGACAGGTATCGTTAAAAGCTGGTTGTGAGAAAGGCTACTGCGGCTGCTGGAAAGAATAAACCCAGTTACACCCGCGTGTGATGGTCGCCCTGGGAACGGTCACACTGCGTGACGTCCGTTGCAGTCCCTTGCCGTAGCATCCGGTAAGCGGGCTGCGATGATGCCGGGCTGGATGGTTTTATGGCGCGTGCATTTATCCGCCATAAACGAACGAACCCGCCCGAGGACTAGGACTCATTCAGCAAATTTCGAAGTGCCTTGGTACCATATACCTTGGTTCGGAGCTCTAAATGAAAAATGAAGAGTCGTCCATTACGAGGCGGCACTAATTAGCGATGTTTTACGAGTGTTGCGATGTCGCGCTCTGAGTGAGTGGAGATTTTTGGAGCTATCGAACCAAGGTCATTGTAACGAATCCAGCATAACCCGGTAGTACGTTCAGTACTCCTTTCGGAGTGCAAATGAAGCACCCGCATAGTCCGCGAAGAATAAATTTAGTATAGCAATGAATCACAAAACGGCAAGAATGTAGGAGGCTTCGCCAGTTTTTTTCCAGAATTGCTCGAAACATGATCAAACAGCTGTGTTTAATTACCGATAACATCCTGCCAGTAGCGCCATTTGTTTTTTTTCTCTCATCGGCATAATCTCTGTACAGTTTGTCTATGAGTGCGTGTACATGTGTGTGGTTTATTCTTTAGCTCGCTAGGAAGGGGATAAAATCGAGTTTCACAATTAAGTCCTCTCGACTTACGCGGTTTACCAACGCGGACCCTGAGGAGGCTGCAAGTGATGTCCCTTTGGCCAGAGACAAATTTAATTTACATAAATACACACACACACACGCGCGCTCGCATAGGCTCATACATAGACGCGTGTGAGTGAGACAATGTGTGCCTGCCTGCAGCAAATCGGCAGCACGGTGTCTTTTTTCTGGCGTGTCCCTCCTCGAGCCCGACGGTGACAGATGACATGTTTTACCGAGCGTTCGATTGTTTCAAGGCTATTCTACCGACTAGATCCCTAGGCTTGCCATCCCTAGGGCAATCTAAGCTGGGAATCGGTGAACAACAATGGCGAACAACCGAGCGAAAGGGAAGCATAAATGATGGCTGGATCCAGCCGTTTCGGGCGAGGAGAAATCGGTGCGAAGATATGGATGAGAGATGGATGGGGGAATTAGATGTAAGAGTGGAAGGATTAGAATGAATCACCGAAATTAGCTTCATAACCCCCCTCTCGAAACATTGGTGTATTCATAGTAGCTTTAACAAATTTGTCACTCAGAACAATAGTTTGTTTTGTTTTGTTTAATGTTCTTTTGAAACGAGTTTCCACAGTTTCTAGAAATAAGAAATCCGGTTCGAAGGACCAAATATAAGTTTCTATGGCACTTGTTTATTTTCTGTCTCTATTTTCTCAATTTTGTTCATTCAAAGTCCTTCAGCATCCAATCAATGTCTTTACCCTCCCTGCTCTGCGGATTCTGCCCTCCGATCGCTCAACAAAGCATCGTTTAGCTCGGTTCCTTTGTAGTTTTGTAGCGTTCTTGCGCAAACGTGTATACACTACAACGAGCGGCGTACAGTTTCCCATCAACTCTGGCAACATTTCTGCGTACGGTTGTGTATGATGCCGTCTCCAGAAGATGTGCGGCTTATGCGTCCCACAAACACGCGCGATTCGCGTTTGAAGCGTTTTGCAAAAGAAAAAGCTTATAAACACACAAATCCTACACGGAAAACTCAGACTCGAGGTTAACACTCGTTGCAGTGGCACAAAGCCGGGCGGAGACACGGCGGAGACAAAGTATTAAACAACAACAACCAGCCATTCTCGTCCTCGCTCGTGATTCGTGCATCCTTTTTGCCAATAACAAATTTTGCTTCGAGCAATTTGCAAAACAATCTGTTGACGAGCCGGCGCACACCCCACCTACATCCTGTGCCTTGCCGAGCGCACGGGGCTTTCGTGTGCGTTAGTTTGGACCGAGTTTTTGTTGGTGGTTCCCTCTTTCCTTTTTATTTTTTCTTTGTTTTCGCTGTCGTGTACCTCGTGTGTACCTCATGCGCTGGCGTTACGTTTTGGATTATCCTTCCAATTTTGCAGTTTCCCCTGTGCCATGTCGCAGGGGGATCAATGCTCGTACCACACGGCCACACGCTACGTGAGCAGATTGCCATCGTCATCTCTCGTTACATGTGTGCGTATGTGTGTGTGCTTAGGGCATTACTTGCACATAGTTGGCGGGGGGGGGGGGGGGGAGGGTGGTTCTATTGCGGAATCTTTCTCGTTTTACTCGCTCAACACACACGCACGCACGCACAGGAAACTACATTGTCAACCCGTTGTGGCGGCAGTTCCTTTGAAGGATGCTGCAAGGGGATGAAGATTACCCGGAAGCGGCCCTCCACGAATCGAATGTACGGCAAAGTGTTCCCCTTACAGAAAGGCGACACTGTGCTGCGTGTCCTTGAGGCTAAGGTGGTCGTGAATCGTGACCATACTTTTGATTATGCTTCACGCTAGCTGCGAAGAGCGCTGCAGCATGGTTTATTAGTAAGCAATTTCTCAACCTTTTTCCGTATAGCAGGGCAAACAGGAGTTCATATTTAGGAATGTTATGGAAGGTTGCTTTAGATTTTTTTTCAGAATGGAACGAATTTACACCCATCATTGTGTTATTGTACTGCAACTCACCTGTACCGCTGTATGATCTGTCAGAACGCGTTCGATCGTTACGTAAACTTGTAAGCTATTTTCAAA
The DNA here is from genome assembly GCF_943734685.1 of Anopheles coluzzii. Lineage (NCBI taxonomy): Eukaryota > Metazoa > Arthropoda > Insecta > Diptera > Culicidae > Anopheles > Anopheles coluzzii. The sequence goes on along the minus strand of NC_064669.1, from coordinate 2,661,351 downwards.
CATTTATGAAAGCGATACGAACACTAGTTGATGTTTAAAGATATCATCCAATGCTGGATAGGATTCGCATCCTTCGATGTGTAACTTTAATGTAACTCAGTCGTACCGCTGTATGGTCCGCTGGAATGCTTTCGCTGTTTCCAGAATTAACAACACATTTTTACGGCGCACAAACAGGAGTTGACGCTGTCAAACATTGCCCAAGGTTGCTTAGGATATTTTGGAGAAGAAAGCAGAATCCATTTGTGTGTTATTTTAATGCAGCTCATCCGTACCGCTGTATCTGTCTGTCAGAATCCGCTGTTCGCCGTTACGACCAAACCAACACCGACAGATATGCACAGGCAATCCCAGCTCCCAGGAGATGTTTCCCAGAATTCCAGCAATGAGGGTGCGAGATTATTCTAATTCCTTCCCTTCTTCCCCAGTACGGGTCCACTGGGTTCGGTCCTTGGATTCCGTGCACCGAACCTGGATGCCTCTGTATCCTGTCAGAATGAGTTAGCATCCATGGTGGGCACCACCGTCCGTGTTTAACCGTTGCGGTGCATTTCACTCTGCGCTTCGGCTGTGTTGGCACGTTGGCAAACGTCAGTGCCCACACACACACACACACACACACACACACAGGACAGCTGCTGCCGAGACGGCGACGGCGGTTTGGTTCGCTCCCGCAACGCCCGGGCGCATCAACCAGCGTTGTTCGGGTTCGCTCGGGCAGATCGTTGGAATGTGTCCAAACGGTTGGGGTTGCCCGCGGGAACCCATTCGGTCTCGCGCGACACGCACTCCTGCACGCACCATGGCCCATGGTCAGCCGGAGGGAATTTACCACCCTGTTCAAACCAACCCCCCCCCCCCCAGCCGAAACCCAACCGAAAATCTGGCCGTGACGGACGACGGTGGCTTTTTGTGGCACCGGTGCAAAACCCATTGTTACCGCCGGCTGTGACTGTCCGCGGCATCCTGGCGGGCGCGTCAGGTTGGGTTGGTGTTCACGCACTGATAAGCATCCTGGCAGCAGGCAGCAGCGTCGGCCCGTGCTGGCACAAAGCACTGCACCACGGGCTCTAATCGAGCGTGACAGCGGGCCCCGACTGCTGGACGCTCCCAGCCACGCTCCCAATCGATCGCCCGCGCGCTGTTCTTTTTGCGCTCGGGTCACACTGGTCACACCCGGGGCCACCCGTGCTGGGGCCAGCAGATGGAGTTGGGCCACCAAAACTGAGCAGAAGCCGGCCGGAGGGTTAAAGAACATTACAAATGCAACATTGGGCGAGGGGAGCCTACCTTTCCAGCAATTCCGGTTAGCAAAGATGGCCTTCGAAAGGATGTTTTGCACCACTCAAAACACACACACACACACACACACACACGCGCACGAATTCGTTGCGTTGCGGAGGACTTTCTTTTTGTTTTCGATTAATTTGGAATTTTTAATGGAAGAATAATAGCTGGCGCAGTGTCGCCGGGCGGCAGTGTTTACATTCCATTTCATCGGATCCCCAGACCCGCTATTTTCTCTCTCTCTCTCTCTCTCTGCTTCTACTTTCCTTCTTCTCAATTTTTCCGCAACGGAGTTGGATTAAGTTGGGATTGGTATTTGCTTCCGTTCCGATGGCTGCGTTTTCGGGTTGGGAGATTGTTTGGGTGTTTGGGTATGTAAATGGCAAACGGGGGATGGGCATCAAGGCGCGCGGCAGGCGCCGATCGGTTTTGTTTCTGTGCAGTTTTGCAATGTTTACCAAAGCGAGCACAAAAACAAACAAACAACGCTCAGACTGAATGCTATCTGTCTGCCAACGCCCTTAACTGGACGCTGCGACAAGTGTATCCGGTTCGAAGGACCAAAAGAAGATTTGCTGGTGTTCATCTTTCAATAAATGGAACGTGCTATGCAGTGAGAAAAACAAAAACCTGCAAAGATTTAAAAGACAAGCAGGTGCCACCTCATCCACTGTAGTCAGTATGGCGATACTAAGTAGCTCAAATGTGTAGCACTTACTGCAAAGGTATCGCATTTCAAAGGCCTCCGCATGGAGAACAATTAGAAATGCTTAGTCTCGGCCCGTTCGAGCTGGAAGTAAATCGGTTTAAAAATTGCACGTCTCCAATATTAGTCCCTCCAACACTCTCTTCTCCCACCCCTCCCACTTCAAAAACAGTTTAGAGCGCCGGTCAGTCACGGGTAGGCGGATTAGCCGCCGAGCCGAAACATTGCAACTCTTTGCCACGTGCCGGTCATTATGTGCAGCAATCGCAAATTAACTTTTATTCACACTTTTAACGCACTCACACACACACAAGCACGCTCCTGTTTCCTTAAAATACACTCTCACGCCCTCGTGCTTTAGTTGCTGTCTAGAAGGCAAGCTTGGATCACAGGAATTGCCTTAAAACATTGGCAATAGACCGAACCCACGCATACAGGACGCACAGGATGTGCAGTCGGAAGACTGGTGTCCCGTACCGGGACGCGAAGGAGGGCGAGAGAGCCTCCGGGGCCCGGGGTAATGCGCATCCCTTGTTGTTTATTACATTTTATTGTAATTTGGTTCATAAATTACGGTCCCTTGGCCGGCCGGGAGGGGTCGAGTAAGCAAAGCGGTTGCCTGATTTTATCACAAGAAGGGAGCCATCGTTTTTGTGAGTGTGTGTGTGTTGAGAAGTAGGAGGAAAAGTGTGGAATGGTGAAGAGGAGGCAGGGATGCTGGCTGTGTATTCTCGCTCCCTATTCTGCACTCGTGGTTGCGCCCTGTGCATAAAGCGAAAGTGACATCAACTCAACTCACACAGCCATACGCATACTCTCTGCAACATTGTCTCGGGGGGAATTGATCAGCTTGTTCGCTTGTTTCGCTGCCTCTTGCCCCTGCAGCCTCGCGCACACTTTCTATCACCCCCTCAAAACGGATATAAACGGTGAAGTGTGCGAAAATCATAAAAATAGCAATTATCCACCCGGAAAAGCCGGTTTTCCACGGGCGGTGAGTGATCCCGCAAGCAGGAAGGACACGGGCATGCCATTTGGCAGCATGCGAGGGCTCCGTGCGTGTGTGCATGTGTATCTGTGTGCTGTCACAAGTGCTGCCTAATGTCAGCAATGGCACGCGGTGGCGTTTATTTGATTTTCCAACGCCAAAATCGAACCTTCAATCGTGTGTGTGTGTGGTAAGTGAGGGAGAAAAGCAGACAAGGCTGGCCAGCGGGGCGGGGGGGGGGATAGAATTTTTAATTTTATCGAAAAACACGAAAAACGTCGCTTCCGATCTAAAGCAAAAGACGGGAGGAGGGAAAAGGGAAGATTAAAAGGCGCAGCGGTGAAAAAGTTTCTTGTCAGTAAATATGCCGCAAATAGGTTTAAGCATACAATGTTTTAATACTGTAAAAATAGTTTCTGTTTATTAACAAAGAAGAACTTTTTGATATTGTTTGTTAGAAGGCGTTGCAATACGTTAAAGGGGAAGAAAAAAAACAAACAAAATATGAATAAAGCTCCGTAAATAGTACAATTTGTATAGATATAGAAATCCTATTATATTAAATAGATATATTTTCATATGGTGTTTGAAAGATTGAAAAAGAAAAGACAAGTCCATAGTTACAGAAAAAAGAACAGCCAGTGCCGTAAAGTTTCACTGTCAATGTTATAAAAAAAATCTGACTGAAAATCCATATCAGCGTCACGTACTCAATTATGATAATCAGAGGTGACACTCAGAACGATTGGTGTGACCAATACATGCTCAAGACATGTTTGCGACCATCGCTTGGTCAGTCACTATGTCACGACCTTTTCGCTGTGATCAGTTTTGCAAAAAGTCACTGACATAGTCATGACAAATTCCGGCTGAAACAAAATCAGCGTCACGAGCTCTACTATGATGATCAGAGGCGCTGAAACAGTTGGTGCGACTATCACATGCTTTGTGACATTTTGTGCAACCAACTCATGGCAAGTCATTTGGTCGCGACATTTTCTGTCGGTGATCATCACGGTAGTCATGATATGCAGTGCTTGCGGGTGGTTCCAATAAACAAAATGAGCATGGTTTCTCACTCTGTTTGACCCGCCAGACAATCAAACCAGACAGAGAGAGAGAAAGCATACACATTTTCCAAGAATGTCGTGATTATCACCGACAGAAAATGTCGTGACCAAGTGAGTGACCAAGAGTTGGGTGCTAAACAAAATGTCACCAAGCATGCGATTGATCCATTATCTGTTTGAGTATCACCTCTGATCATCTCAGTTGTGTACGTGAGCTGATTTGAGCTTCGTTTCAGTCATGAGTGGTAGTGACTAGAAAACAGTGACATTTCGCAGCACTGTTCACAGCCAGAAAAGTGCATTGGTGCTTTTTACTGTCATGATGACGACGTTAAGCTTATCTTGTGAGTCAGAGTTTCGCGTTTGACTCAAGCACTCGTATGTCTTTTGCGGCATGTCATGACGCACTTTCATTGAGTATCAGCAATGACCATCAAGCTACCACGGATATGTTCATTGTTTTCGTTGGTGAAAATCTCGTGATACTCATGACATTTTGCAGCATTAAGCACAGCTACTAAAAGAGAGCAAATAAAAAGCAATCTGAAAAGGCAAATGTTCAGAACAATACTACAAAAAATAAAATATCAAAACCTAACCTCAAACGAGTGAAAATGATTTAAGTTTTACAACCTTTCATCATAATGATGATGGTAGCATTTTATGCTGTGTTAGATGTTTTAATTGGTTGATGATTTTTTTGAGTTCTTGATATCAAACTGTTGCAATTGTGTTTATATTACTTTTTGAAAGATTTATGGACTTTTCATTACTTAATCGCCTTTCATAGCAATTGTTTTTTTTCTATTCCTTTCAAAAATCGCTCTAGCTCGTTTGTACGTCTTAGAGAGAAATAAAGAAAGAAAACAATCAAGCTTCAAATTGAATCTTCACCAAGCTGTCGCTAACCATAAGAACCAGATAGCGGCCATTGTCTGCTCCGGATCCCGCTCGCTTCATTCGATGTCACTTGCATTACAATCCGTTTCGTTCGTCTCCTAGCTCGACGATAGCGCTGCAGTTCGTGCACCAGTACCCTGGTGTGCGAATAATCATTGCAGCAAAATATCACTCAAGCGTGCCCAGCTGAAGCACTTACACTTTGCTGGAAAGAAGAAGAAGAAGTAGAAGTAAAAGCTGTTTGCATTCGGCATCAATATTGATTGGCTTCCGACTGCGCTTGACGTGGGCGGGTTGGGCGGAAAATAGTGCAAAAGTCGGCAAAGAAAAGGTCCTACTTTCAGGGGCTGCACAGCTTTGCAGCCTTTGTAGAATGTGTGAGTGTGTGTGAGTGTTTAATAAGAAAGAAAGCAGATTCCATTGCATCATTACGCGAATCGTTTGCCATTGCGCGAGCGAATTGTATGGCAGGATTTAAAAAAAAAAGCAAACGGTCGCCCCTATCATCAACGAGAGCTCAGAACACACACACTCTAATGTATTTGAATCCATTTGAATATCTAATAGAACACCATAATTATGTTTTCAAAATTGCAAGTCATCTGTCGGTGCCGGTGCCGTGCATTACAATATCTCTTTCGGGCAGGAACTTCGGGCTAGGAAAACTCTCGCTCGCTTTTTCTTCCAGCGGGCGAGGGAGTTTGAGTGATGAAATGAGGTTATGGTTTGCAGTTTTTAGGCCTTTTCCGCCGCCGGGCGATTGAGCTACCCATTGCTCTATCTCTCTCTCTACCCTCCCGGGGGAAATGTCGTAAATTTCGGGCATCGCAGCGTCCTCCCCCGGGAGAGCAAAGAGTGAAATACGAAAACAGACAGAGAAGGTGTCGCCGGTAGAAGATAGAATTCCAACTTTTCCCTGCTTGCACAGCATCCCTCGGGAAGGAGCGTTGAGGGTTGAGCGGCGACCAAAACCAAATGCACGATGTAAGGTTTCGGCACGGTCAAGAACCCTTCGGGCAAATGGAGGAGAGCAAACCGGGGGAATGGCGAAGCCGGGGGAAAAGAAAAAGAAAGGAAAGCGCCGGACGTTATTGTGAGAGTTTGTGATTGCTGATTTAATAAATGTCATGGTCGGCAAAGCGAAAGTGTGCCCCTTCTCCCCGTTCCCCCCTCAGGCCGGAAGCTGTGCAATCGGGCACGGTTGAGTCGCATCGAAAATTGCCGATGACGAGGCTAATAATGTGAGATGCGTTTTGCTGCTGCTGATGTTTTTTTTCTTTTTTTTTTTTTTGGTGCTCTCCCTTCTGTGTTTCACCCCAGGGGCTGCTTTCGTTTCATTTGTTCTGATGTTTTTCCACCGCTGTCCGTTTTTCGCTGCCACCCGTTTGCCACGGAGAGAGGGGGAATAAAAACGGGATGTCCAGCACGGGGCGGCCCCTTTGTTCTGGGAAAATACACCCAACCATACAGGCTGTAATTGCCACACGTTGCCTGCCGGGAGAGAAAGCGGCAACATAACCTTTACTAAAAGTGGGCAAAAAGAACATCACTTTATGGCAAAACATCCTGTTACTGATTCCCCCTTTTTTGTTGTTGTTGTTGGTACCATTTCCTCCGCCTGTGTGGAAAACTCGCCAACACGCCAAGCAAAAATAAATTAAGAGGGAAATGCGTGTGTTTGTGGGGATAGTTGTAGAAGAAAGTCGTCCCCTCAAAATCGGCGCAGATTAACATCGAAGTCCTGGCACGGCCACGGACCTGGCTGGACACTAGATAACGCTCTCTGGCGTCCGGTCAGTGACCGCGGCAGTACGGCACGAGCCGACCGGGGCGAAAGGCAAGCAAAGGCCCAAGTCAAACCCATGCCAAGGACGCACGCACGCTTCCGGACGCTCCTGGTGGAATTCGATTTACGTTCCCTTATTGGCCAACCTCTCGGGAGCGTGCGCTTCCCCGGGCCCTCTTCCGGACATCAATCAGGAGCGGCTCGGTGCTGCACGCCCCAAAGACGCGCACACACACACGAGTGTAGCGCAAACTTTGCGCGCGCCCGGGTACCTCGGCACGGCAAGTCAAGAGGCGGAAAAAGATACCCGAGATCACGGTGATGTAAGGTAAGTGTTTTTTTTGTTTGCCGTTGTTGTTGTTGCCTGTGTGCGCCTCCCGCTTACACAAACTCATATCAGCCATCTCGAGCACGTGTTGGCAGCGGAAGTGGGACGCCGGGGACGAGAGTTTCGCGAAATTCGAGATTGAAGGGTAAATATTCATGAGAGCAATATCTGGCCGGAGCTGGAGCACCGATTGCCGACGACTCCGCACGGATCGAGAAACTATTGGATTTGATGATTGTGGACTTTATTGGTTTTTTCCCCTCTATGTGTGTGTCTGACTGCCTTCCACTTTTTACAGACACTTTCCTCACAGAACAGGGGGGGGGGGGGGGAAGGGGAAGCTTCAAGTGGACAGATTGGATGTGGTCGATGATGGTGGTGCTTTTTTTTATCTTCTTTTATTTTCCGTTGTACTTTCTCCCTTGCTGTTTTGTGTCAGCGGGGCAGGGTGTGCCTTCTAAAAGTTGGGAAATGTTTTGAGTGAAAGCATTACTCATCGATCGATGTCAAAACTGTTTGCTTCTGTTTTCTTGTCTACGGGGCTTGTTTTTGATACGGTGCCCGACATCAAACGGGAGGAGGGCACAGTTTCGTTGAAGTGTTGAAAACCTTTCGACAGGCTTTTGACGTTTTACGCTCAACCAGAGTGCTGTTTAAACAGTTTCCGTGCGTAATTGTGGTAAGATTTTTGCTGGCTTTGAGTGGCATTGTTCGTCCAATGATTTTAATCAACAGTTGCTCAGCCCAAGTGCAACGGGTACGAAGAATTCAAAGTTCTTTTGTTTTAGCGATCTAATTCGTTCGGGACATGATTTTCTTACAACGCGTATGTATGGTAGCAAGTAAAGAAAGTGTAAAGCAGATGTATCTGCTGTTTTAAATTAGACAAATTGTATTTTAAAGAGTTTTGCAACAATATTAGCTGTCAAATGTTAAACTCCGCACACACAAAAACACTACTTGGAATTGAAAAACCTTCCAGTAACCACCTTTTGCAGGGAGCATTCAGTTATTTGATATTTAAACGAAGAATTCACTCCTTCGCACTGTTTGTTAACGAAGTGCACGCTCGGAGACGTGCTGGCAGTGACGTCTGTGAACTCCAAAAACGGAACTACACTCTGTAGGGTCTTCAGCGTCCCCGTCACTACCCTTTCGTGCCCCTGGCTTCCTTGAAAAAGGCCTGGACGTAATCGAGCGTAGCTCAGTTCTTTTTACACACACACACACCGACACACTGTAGAGCACGTATTCCAGTACGATACCACATGCGGGATGCCACCGGCTCGCTTTCCTCCGGGACGCTGGACGTCATTTGAATGTCTTTGGGTAAAGGCTGCCTGCTGCTCCTGCTGCTGCTGTCGCGCGAACCGGTTGCTGGGAAGCCGGCGTGGTGGATTGAATGCAAAAATTAGACCGTGCGCACTCCCAAAACCTCCCTTCGGCCCGGTCGCAGCGCTGTGCTGTGCGAGAATTGCAACAAATTGCACCGAACCCCGTTTGTGCTCTAGCCTGGCTCTGGCACTGTTCCCGCCCGCTGGCCTTAATCCCCGCGTGCGACGCGGCTTGCCGGGCAGCGAGGATGCCGGACGGTTGCTGGACTTTATCCCCGGGTTTCGCAGAATTGCTGCACCCCCCCCCCGTGCCCTGCACGTACGCTCGGGCTTGGTCGGTTGGCTGGACCGTATCGAATTGAAATTTATATACATGCTCCGGGGCGTTCTAGTCCGGCGCTGGGGGATCCGGGAGCATAGATTCTTCGGAGCGGAAGCGAACCGTTGTGGAGAGGCGCAGCAGTGGCAGCAGTCTCGTCTAGTACGTCTCACGCTTACCGCGCTCATTTGCAAACCGAGCCGGCCCCATCGGGTGCATCGGGCGCAGAGTAGCTTTTATTTGATTTGCGCTCTTTTTTCCACTGCGCTCGCCTTCTCTTTCTCGCTTTTCTATATACATACATATTTGCTTCTTTACAGCTCGACAGTCCATTACATTCCAGTGCTTGCAGTGCCATCGGCGTGCTACGAGGGAGTGTGTGAGATGCGGGTGTCTTCGCCAGTGCCGCTCAGTGTCCAAGTGATTAGAGACCGGAACGAACGGTTACCGTACGGGTACGGGTTCGCTGTACCGGATAGAGAAAATAGACAACGGTGTAAAATATTTCAAACCATACCGCCCCACACCTTCCGACTATTGTCCGTGCTGCAACTGTTGCAACAACGGGCACGGTGGCAAACTCTCCGAACCGATCGAAAGAGCATCGAGCACCGGACGGATTCGGTACGGTCGGCAACTAACCTCTGCCCGCACGGTTTTCTGAAGCTTCTCCAGTCTCGATGTCTCGTTTGTCACTACCTCGGGCAGGATCTCTGGACAGAATGCCGGCATCGCCGGGTCCTCACGGACAACCCGAACGCTGGGACAGTAATGCACGCGGATCAGCGTTGGCGGGTGTGTTGGTGTGTGAGCGTGCGCGTGTGCACGTCATTAGATAGTTGCAATAAATCTAAATAAATGAAGTGAGTACTGGAACTAAATGATAAATAACACACCGGTCGTTAGATGCTGCTCCAAGTCGCGCGAGGCAAACCAGTGTGTCTGGCGGGATTTCAACTTATTAATGGGGTTGGTTATCTGCACAGGTGGCATCGTGGCTGGAGGACAGCGAGCCGTGAAGACAAAACATACGAAACGAAACGAAAAAAAAAAAAAACGCAGAACCATTGCTCGATTGTGTGACTGTCGCCATGCCAGAAGGGAGTAATGCGACGGTGTAAGCGATTCTGAACCGGAAACGAACTGAACGGGAGTTGCGAACGGAACTGGCTGGGGCAAGCTGTTGTGCTGAAAAATTGCACATTCATTCGAAGTCGCGTGGCAGCGTGTGAGGGCGTCGTCAGGGGGGGCCGACGTAAAAGGACTGTGTCGTTTGCGCTGCAAGCATTGCAGGCACAGTGTCTCGGTCGGAAAACGAGATTGGAATGCGGTATACTGGACCAACAATAGAGTTGGATCTGAATGAAAACGGAGAAGCGCTTGGAACTCTTTAGCTGATATTCTTAAAAAAAAAAATCAAGATTTGGGGAGATATTGCCAAAAGTTTGGAAGAGTCCTTGAGATCAGCCGAGATGTACGAAATTATCCAAATGGCTCCAGAAGTTAGGAACAAAAAAGTATCGATCATCTTGATAGAAACTTACACAGTGACGTATCTGAAAGCAATCGCTATGCCTCCTTCAAGGCTTAGGGTCTCATAGTTTTCAAAATTTTAGTACTCTAGTTGAGGTCTCTGGACTTAAAGCCAACTCAATCCTAGCAATCATATTTGTGATTACTACTACTTACTACAGCTTCTGAACATAATTGCAGAAAATCTGGAGATCTACAGATTTGGTTGCAATAAATATTCCAAATACTTAATTACTTAAGCAAAAGCCAAATGATATCTGATGTCACAATTAAATCGCTGCCTTGTTAAGCACAGGTGCGTTGTCATACATCTTGTTGAAGTCAGCAAAGTCCTCGCTTTTAGGAGTTTCTGAGGAACTCGCTGTGCGCATCATTGGACAAACAAGAAATCTCAAAACACAAGTTCCGTTTACAAAACCCAGATTCCAGATTGATTTTAAGTTATCCTTTATCTTCCATGCTCGAACGCTCTTCAATCATTTAAGATGGTCCTGCCAAACTCTCCAAAACGGTCTATCATACGGATACTCACTCAGCTCGGCAACATTTCAACCGAAAAGCACTTAATCTAGGTGAATCCGCATGATTTATAGCTTTCGCAGAAAGGCAAGCAGCCAGATGGCGTTGGGAATTTCGGTCCCTGCGCATTTATCGGCGCAAAGTTTGGAGGGTTCGCTGAAAGGAGCGGCACTCTATTGAAGCCGATAATGGAAAGCAGTGAAAGTACGCGAAGGTGCCTTCGCTGGTACGGCTTGTTCGTGGGGTTGAAGTAGCTGGCGAAATTTAATTGAAGGATTCGAGGAAGTGTTGCTAAACATCTAGAATAGTAAGAGTTTGTCTTTATCCGGCATTATCTCTGCACCGTGCATCTGGACACCCTTCCAGCATTGCCATTTCGCTGCTACTAGTGGTAGCAAACGTTTGTCATATCAGGTCCGTAGGTTCGTTAAACTTTCCCCATAGCCCATGCCCAGAATCAGGTCCGATCGTCCAAGAAGCCCATTCATCTTCGCAAACGCATCATTATAGGTGTGACGGCGCTCTCGTTTTACTTCGTAAGTGAGCCGCGACATCCAAAAGCGAAAATGTCTCACTTCCCGATAACGAGCGGTACGTGTCGGTTTTATAGAAGCATAGAATAAAATATATACGAAGGGAAGAGGAAAATGAAACCCTCTGGTCCGCTCCCGCAAGGACACCCAAAGGACACGCGGCGCTATCGCGCAAGGACATTCGCAGGCGTCCCCTGTTGCAAAGCGTGCGAACGCGTGGTACTGCAAGGAGCATGATTTATCGTACTGGCATTTGATTAGCTGGTGGTGGTTTTTCGGCGTTCAGCAGCTCGCACCGGGACTCGATTTACTACTCCCGCAACCCTCTGGGAATTAGTTTCGGTTTGGGAAGGGTCGCGTGAAGATGAAATGAGCTCACATTTGTCACGGGTTTGCACGTCGTGTCCGCGTCCCTGTGTGTGTGTGTGTGTGTGTGTGTGTGTGTGTGTGTGTGTGTGTGTGTGTGTGTGTGTGTGTGTTGTCGAGAACGAATATCCGAGAGGCTGAGATTCCACCGAAGAACGGAAGGTGTTAATGGAGCTCGTGTTTTGACAAATTGAGTTCGGCTCCCTTTTCTACCGAGCGCGCTAAAAGTGACTTATGACGGGGTTTTTTAGGCAAAGGATTTTTCTCCTGGCGTGTGTGTGTGACTGCTGTTTGTATCAAATAAAAAAGCATAACACCCGATCAAACCTCCCATATCAGAGCACACAGGCATTTATTTATGAAGCGTGCAGCCCTTCATCTCTAAGCGTATATTCCCCTTCGCCCGATTCTAGCTGCAGTTGTTAATATTTCATTCCACATCCCATATCTAAACTTATTATTAGCTCACATACCCTTCCCTACCTCCCCTCTCATGTGTGCCGCACTTTAAATGAGCCTAGATTTATGTTGTACCGCTCGCTTCCGCCCGGCACCAACCTGGCCCCGGCAACTGGCTGCAGTTCTAAGCAAAAAACCCAACCCATTACCGTTACGGAACGCTGGCGCCGCAGCGAATAAATATGAAAGTGATATTATTGATAGGGGACCCAAGTTGCGATGCACGCGCGGCACAAGTGCAATTCGGATGCAACTGCAACCCGGGAACCATGGGAAGGAAATGGCGCTAATGGAGTGCGAGAGTGTTTTCGGGGCTGTCTTTGTTATTGCCTTTTTTTTTTTGTTCTGGTACGTGATTTATGGCGGACATCTTTCAGTACGGCAACAGTGGTTCCCCGCGGGAGTTTTGGTAGCGTTTTCTCTTACGTAATGCATGGATAACCCCTGATGAAATGGATGTTTCAAAATACGTTTTAAACGACACTTTTAAGAGCTTGAAAACTCCTGATTTTTTTCTTTAGGAGGAAACTTCAGATGTTTTCTAATGTTTTTCTAATGTTTTTTTTATTCCGGAGGAACGGTCCGATAATATTTTATTTTTAATTTAAAAGTAAATTTTTCATAATCTCATTTACAGACAAATTACACGTAAAAATAATGTAACTAAGAAAATAAAGTTACAGCATCAACAGCATCACAACATCATACGTTCAGATAACGAATCAAATCGCCCTCAGTAGCCTCGAATCTGACCTGCAAAGTACTCCAGAACCCGTTTTCCCTTTTGCCCGGAATTCATTAGTCTACTGTTGCTCGAAATCCCGGTAGCGTAGCTTGAGTCCTCTTTACACACACACACATACACACACACAACATACAGGAAGCCGCGTATATCCGAGCCTGGGTCGTTTCCGGGCAGTACAAGTTCCGCTGTTCCGCTTGCCCGTGGGTTGGCGAAATTCCACCAGTGAAATCTGAAATTTTAATGATGCTACAAAATTACGAACAAGAAGTGGGGTTACTTACTGCCCCGGTATCTTCCAACCGGGCGGAATCTGACGCATGCGAGAGGGCCTCATCCCACCGGGGACGGAATGCGTTGCACCTTAAGTGCTTTCGAGCAAACGGAACATCGGTGCACGGACGATCGGACGTTTTGAGCCTTCCGCCCACTTGGGGTGGTGTGGAAGTAAGCCCAGTCTGCATCGGTTGTGCCTGTGGGTACGGATGAACAGTGCTGCCTCACTGGGTAGCTGCCTCAGAATTTGTCGAACATGTGTGCCGCTTCGCCAAGCGAGCCTGTACACATCCGTGGCGTCCTTGAGCCAGCGTGGTAGAATTTTTTTCTTGTTTTCCACCAGGGCCTTGGGATTGGGAGATGCAATAGTTGAGAGATACTATGGGTAGCCTTGTGGGTTGTGATTGGATGTAAAAAAGTTTTTGAGGAACATCGGGAATAATCTTTCAGGCAATAGCGCAACATCTTTCACCGAGAGCGCGACTAGTGCGGAGGTCCTCGCCAGAACACAAAGATGTCAATATCTTTGTCAATTCTTTAATAATGATTACCAAACGGTGAATTAAGCTCAAGATCCAATGATTCGGAGCTAAAAAAAAAAGCGCAACAAGTGACAGATATTCCTAGAAGTAATATGGACATTGACTATCCTTTGCAACGAATGTAATCAGGGTTTCTTTGGACTATCTCAAACCCATACTATACATTTCCATCATTTCAATCGCAGTTCGAAAGATATTAAAAAGAACATTTCGATGACATGAAACGGATAATTAGTAAAGTTGAAATCAGATTACTTGGATTCAAGATGAGGTTTGCGGAGTGTGGCGGCTAGAAAACGCCTGTATTACATTGAAATTTATCTCTTCATGCCAATTGCTTTAACCCATTTTACAATAAAATAAAAAATGTCTCAACCACTTTACGGCATATCGTAAAAAGTGTTACCGAGAACACTACATTCTACATTTACACAACACCTCAATTCCCCGTAAAAAAAAATCCCAAAGCTAGACATTCGAAGCTAATCAAAAGTTGAGTGTCACTATTTAAACATGCATAAATAGAAGAAGATGCTGTTTGCATCGAGTTACACATCCGAACAGACACATATCAGTGATCACCCAGGTGAGAGGGATGAAGGTCCTTTACAACGGCGCTGGAGTCCTTTGTCAAACCCGGAAGACTTTTGTTTAGAAGGTGCAGCAGCAGCAGCAGTCTGTTGAAATTAATTTACCGCATCGTATATGTGTTTGCGCTTCGAGTTAGGAGGAAAGTTGTTGATTTTTTTTTTCTATCCCTCTCTCTCTCTCCCTTCCTTTTTGTCTACCAGAATCTGGTCGATGTCGTTCGGCACAAGTATACTGGACGCACCCAGTAACGGTGCGCTCGTAAACAAGTGTCCAGCAGGCGCACTGGAGCATAAATATTGATAAGCTGTAACGAGCCCGGGGGAAGCTGCCGCTCGGTACATTTGCTAGTCTTTCTCTCTCTCTCTCTCTCTCTCTCTCTCTCTCTCTCTCTCTATTTCACTGTGTGTGTGTGCTTTAAATGGAGCCGTTTCATGGGCTGCACAGTTGGAACAATGCGTTTCGGGCGCCTCGGCACAAACGGGCCAGAGTCCGGGATGGATCTGGTTCGGAGGCGGCTCATTAGTGTTGAGTTAAAAACTGCTCACCTTCCCTTCCGTTGGTCCGAATTTCGGCTTCCGCCATCTGTCGGCTTCACATCAAACCCCCCTTCTGACACACACACAAACGCGCAGAACCGCAGTCGGGGCGATTTGAAGTTGAAGAAGTCTCGGACGTACGCGCGGACCGAATAAAGACCCCGTGGCAAAGAGACGCCCGCTCAAGCGGGAAGGAAACGGTCCCGGTTGCCTGCGCTGCCGAAAAGGATGCCTGTGCCAAACGGGTGCGGGATAGGAAAACGAGAACTGCACTGCATCCACCGAAGCTGGCATGGGAGGAGCGAGGATCCGTTCTCGCTGCTGCGGTGCAGCATTCTCGGTGCAGCCTGCGCCACCGCTGCGGGACGGGAAGCGCGCTCGGCCAGCAAACGTCTGCCCGCAAACGCAACGAATCGTGGCCGCGGCAACCGCAACCGGGCTGAATTATAATTATATGCATATTGAGAATGATTGACGCATGAATGGCTAGCATCTTGTGCAAACAAATAAATAAATCTCATATCAATTGAATAGTTTCGCCCACGGTCCCCATCGTGCCGTCGTCGTCGTCGTTGCCCGCGCAGGCCGGCTTCGTTTTCGCATCCTTACCGGAGGCCGGAGTTTCCTTTGACTTTCCGCTGCGATCCCATTCTTCAGCAGCAGGTTTCTGTTTTGTTTTTGCTTTGCGCGCGGCGGTAAGACAGCGGCCCGCCCGGGCCAATGTGCGTTGTCCGCCTTGCGCTGCCGGTCACCTTCTGCGCTCGCGTCACTTGATTAAGCGCAATAATCGCAATGCGTATGCACGCGATGCAGGAGGACGCCGAGGTGGACGGCCCGTGCAGAGCGGAGGGATTGACCGGTTTCGGCCCTTTCGGCTTCTAAGGGCAGTTTGCCGACTGACAGCCGACCCCGGGACCGGTTAAAATAGATCCCAGCACAGGAGTGGGCGAAGGGCTGACGGGGGGGGCTTGGTGGAATGGCCGGAGTTCTACGCACGCGGTACATCTTTGGAGTAGAGCAATGGACGTGAAGAGGTAGGGTGGGGTGGTTTCGCGTACAGTGGAGGGAGGGGCAGGGGGCAATTACTTTACCAAACGACTCATCGAGCGCAATCGATTGCAGTAGAGGCGAGAGGGCTGGCGGAATGAAGCTCAGGGAGGGTTTTGCTTTACAGGGGCATTGTTTTCTAAGCAAAAGAAAAGAAATACAACAACAACCAAACTGTCAATACATTTAAAAGTAATCCAAACCAACGGTTTAAGAAGAAAATTATACATAGGATGGAACAGTTTTAAACAAAATTCAAACTAAACAGAACAGAAACAGAACATATACATCAAACCAAAAAAAAAATGATGCTCCAAAGGTAATGGAAGAGGAAAGAAAAACATAAAGAAACTGAATGAATAAAGTAAAAGTAAAGAAAATATAAAAATGAACTAAATGAACAATGCAACAAAACTTATAAATATAATCTTTTTTGCAATCACTCGTAAATGAAAAGTGACCAATTCAGATTGTAAAGGTCATCTAGTAAATCGAGCTTCAATTTGATAATAATGGTTTTGGATATCAATGCTCTTGGGAGATATTGTTTTATTTATTTATTATAAACTTAATATTTTTTGGGTATAGTTTTAATATTTCATTCTGACTATGCTATTACTTCTTTTTTATTTTGCATTTCTAATGTATGTGTTATCTGTAGAAACCGTTTTGTATTCCTACAACATACAATATTTGATAGATTTTCGCTTTCGTATCGTTTAATCGTTTAACATTTTTTGGTGTTTGAAAGTGAACGTCAAGTTCACTTTTCGCAAAATTATATTTTGTATTTAAGTACTTTGTGATAAGTTTTACAATATCAAGTTAAAAATAATGGTAAGGATCAAAGCATGAAAATACTTTTTGCTTACTCCTTTGGCAAAATTTCAAATTATCAAAGTAAACAGCTCATCATGCAATATCATGCAATATCATTGCACAGAAACATAACGAAGAATCCACCAAACCATCAAACACCGTACAATGCAACGGATGGCATTCAGGAAGTAAAGAACGGGGGCAATGTTTTCGCGCCGATCCCTTTGCAATAGAAGAGACAGTTCCTTTTTTTAAAGTAACTCGAAACAAATCTATCAGCACAGACCGTACGGCGCGGGGTTAAACAGCTTTAGTTTACAGTTCCGGCAGTTCGGGATGGTTCAACTTTGCGGCTAATTAGCCCTTTTCAACACGTTCCTCTAGCAGAGCCGAGCCAGAGCAGCAGCAGCAGCAGCAGAAAACGGAAGCACTGGAAGGCGGAAGTCGGATTTCGTGCGTCGCGGAACTGAGTTCCGCTTGTCGCTTTGACCTGCCCGTGCTCGACGCCTTCAGTGTTTCGATCCGCATGAGCATGTGTTTGCGGCACCTCGCCGGTGAAATTAGAGCACATACCATTGGGGCAAAATTTCAGCTCAGATAAGCACTGTTCTTTTGTGGTGGTTTGCAGAAGCGAATAAGGAAATGTGAAAATTAACAAATAGACTGAGCAAACATTGGGTAAAAATGTGCATGAGCAATGACGCGATGCAATGGGAAAGTTTTTGTATTTATTTCAAACAGTTAGCTGAAGCCGTTAGAAAGTGCTTGCCAGCTCGTTTAAAATTAAAACCGATTTTTTTACTGCATTTTTACCTCATCCGCAGCGAAGCCGCAATTTGTTCTCGTCTGTGGGAAAACGAAAGAAGATAGCAAGGGAGCGTAGATTGCCCCTAAAAAAAAGCCTCATCCATCGTCCGTGACGAAAGCAAATGACAACTCAAACCGTCGTTAAAAAGAGGACATGCATTAAGCACAATTAAGCGTACATTATTTATCTGCTTACGCATCATCCCGATGGCGATATAAAAAAAAAACCGAGTCCCCGAGTACAAACAGTTCCATCTATTGTCCTTTTTTTATTTCAAAATTTTCAAACCCGGCGCCAATCGTTAGCGCCAAGACGCATGATGATTGAATTTAATTTCCCAAGCGCAATCGTCAACGAACCGCAAGGTAGATGTGCACAAAAAAGGAACCCGCCCATCCTTATCCTTACCGCTAATGGGCATTTGATCGAGCTGTTTTCTTTTTCCCTTTTGTGTGTGGCTCATCGCCGACCCTCCCGTGCAAACTCATTTGCTTGCACAGCTGGCCACCCTTGCAAAGCGCAACTGGGAAAAAAACACATCCCTACAATAACATGCTACGGGATTGGATTATGGCGGGAAAAGCTCGCTCGTTGCTAGCTCCGTGTGCAATCCAACCTTACATCCAACGAGCTCCACCCACCAGCTGCCACAGGGTTGCAAACGCTCCCGCTGGCTGCAGCAATCACCCATGAAATTGTGTCCTCAAACCCGCTCGGCAGGTCGTTGCCTTATTAGCGTTTAAATCCTAAGCAACATTCCGGGGCTGTGCCGGCCTGTTTTTGCGGAAGTTGTTTTTCCACTCTCCCCCAACACCGAGACTCACGCAGTGCAAGGAAAAACTAAGATTGAACAGAACACGCTCTCTCTCTCTTTCTCTCTCGACCCTTTTTTTGTGAACCGAGTACACCACCCGCAGGTTAAAAGGTCAGTGCCATGGTGCGTGAAATAGCTTAGCGATGATTCCATTTAAATCGTTGGGTGGTTTGATTGCTGCCATGTAAAAGGTTGGAATGGGAGGGGGGGAGGTGGGTGTGTTTATTTTGCCACTGCAATCGTAGCGCACACTTGAAACACAGCCAATACTTCAAAAGGCAATATTGGGCTGCCGTCGCCCGAGCGTAGTTCCTGCGAGGGGCTAGGCTAAATGTTATTAGTGTGTGCAAGGGGTGTGCTCACTTTTCTGCGAGTGTAGAAAGACGGTGATGCACAAGGATTGAAACTAAATACGAAATTTGTTTCAAGAGAGGCACCGAAAGAATAATAATTGCGATCGCACGGATTTGTCCGGTTCGTCGCTTAAAGTTTTTTGTTTCTTGTTTTTTTTTTTGTTACTCAATAATAACACTTTTATTTTTCAACAAAAAGAAACTCTTCAAACACATTAAGTATTTTACCGGCTTTCTATCAAAGCTTAATATAATTACCAAACTCTCTCTCCCTCTCTCCCTCTCTTTCTCTTTCACGCACACACACTGAGCGAAAAGGGAGAATAAATCATTTACTTGGCTGCTGCATCCCGCGGAGCTTGGTGCTGGAGGTGCCGTAAAGTGACAACCCCGGTAATGATGGACGTTCCGAGTCCGCACAGCACAGCAAATTCGCCCGGCTTTGACAGCTGGTTCGGGCCGATTTGCATAAATTTGTCCCTCGCCCGGGCTGCCCGGGAAAGGGTGCAGGCAAGGGTGCATTAGCCGGGCGCAGAACGGCCGTCCGCAGGCACACCGTTGAGACACACTCTCCGCTCTCCGAGCGGTTTACTTCTTCGCTCCGACGCCGTTCCCTTCCAGTCCGAAACCGTGCCGATGCCGATGAGCGATTGAGCGGAGCAATCTGTCGAACTGAACAAATATGCCGTGCGGTGAAGGATTTTATTCCCCCCCAAACGAGAGCATATGCAAATTTTGAAGGATGCATCAAACCACTGCCGGGCACTGTGTGAGTTTCTTTTGGAGTGTTTTTTTTTCTTATTGTTGTTGTTTGGCTTTGTGCTGCGAAGAAATGCGATCGAAAGTACAGCACAGGGGAAGAGAACATATTCCCAAAAACGGTTACTGCAAGTCAAGTTCAAATGCAGTGCGTTTAAAAGCAAAGCAAAAGCTGTAGCAGTGCAGCAAAACCGACCCACAGCAACCATTGGGTGATCAAACAGAGTCAACACAATTTATTAATCGCGGCCCGCTTGCCCGGTCCCTTCTGGAACTATTTTTGCGCCACCGGAAAAAAAGAATAAAGCTACAAAAGCGATCAAGGACCGAGGACCGAGGAACGCTACCAGAAATGTCGCTTGCGTGGCTGCGTACGAAAACACGGGCGGCATTCTTAATCAAGCCCTCTGTTTCCCGGGGTCCTACCCCCCCCCCCCCCCCCGTTTTCCACCTGTGAACACTCCTGTCACAACTCTGTGCATACGTACGCGTGTGTTTCTGTTCCGAGTGCCAAGAAGGGCAGCAGAGATAATGTATTGAGGCATAAATACTGCCTGCTATATTTTATATTAATGAATATTTAATCACATTTGCATGCATAATGGTGCATCGCGCGAAATGATAGCACTGCTGCTGCTGCTGCACTCTTTCTGTGTGTTCGTCTTTGGAGTTTCCCCTGCCAGGGCAAACCGGAGAAAGGGTGGTTCCGGAGAGTCGCGTTTTTATTTTTGTTGCGTTGAGTTTTTTTTTTGTTCGCTTTCCGCGAGGCCGACCGACGAGCGCCGGAATGAAGTACGCTACACTCACACACACACACGCAAAATACAAACACCCAAACAGACACTTCCACACACACACACACACACACACACACACACACACATGCTTTTGTTGTTGCTGGTGCTGCTGCTGCGTTGCCCTTCGTACGGTGTGGAAAAGTGTAGCAAACGGAAAACCCCTTACGGGCGGTGCGGGCAGTGGCGAGCGGGGGAAGTGCAATACAAATTGCGGGACACGCCGGGACGTGCAGCGCGGTTTCGCAATCAAACAACGGGAGGATGAAAAATAAAATACAGCTACAAAACTCATAAGCGGTTTTGCTCACATCCCTCAGCTCCCTTCAACCTCCATTAAACGATTCCTCCCATCGGTGGCTGTGGGGGGGGGGGGGGGGGGAGGGGGAGCTGCGCTGGGTGTAAAGGTGTCTGGCTGGAATGCATGGCGAACTGTGCCCATGGTCGGCGCGCGTTTGCCAGCGTGCACGCGGAACGAGCGGCGAAACGCGCGGCCACCGCGAGCGGCCCCGATTTCGGCCTGCATTCCGGGCGCATTTTATGCTCCCTTTTATGGATGTGTCGGTTGCTGCGGACGAAGAAGCAGAGGTGTACGCGAGCGAGAGAGAGAGTGGCAAGGCTGGTGCAGCAGGTGGATCTTTTATGTTTATTGTTATGCGCGTAATTGCAGGGAGCAGTGCTGCAGCGACCGGGTCCCGTGCGAAATGATGGATGGATGACTGCAGCAGCCCGGTCCGTGCACGGCCCGCGCCAATGATGACGATGGGGCAGCGGCTGATGCGGAAAAAATGAGGCACGGGAAAGAAGGAGATAAAGAGAGAGAGAGAGAGAGAGGTAGGAAAAAAGAACACAAGAAAATCAAAGCGGCAAAACAGTTCACATGTGGAAATTAAATGAAGAATGGGGCGGCTACTCAATGAGGCAGCGAGCAGATTGCGAAGCAAATAGGCATGCCAAACGGGGAGGGAATGTGGAGCAAGACACTCTCTCCTTACAGAGTGCGGTGCGATTAGATAGTAGGTGCCGGGTAGAAAAGGGTGCTAAAGGCAGCGCCAAGGCGAAGAATTTGGTCGGCAGTGCGGTGTTGTTTTTGTGCAGTGCTTGAATGCATCGATCGAATCGGTTGATCCGGATGAGCTACCAGCAAAATCAATTACTTGAATTGTGACGAAAAGTGCTTCGGATCTTGGGTTCAAATTAGATTGTATGAATCCGGGATTAACTAAAGCATTGTTTATACTTAAGAATGTAACAATGAATCAACAATCCTTACTAAATTGTCTTCTTTGTCGCTAACTGATCAAATGAGTCAAAAGTGAATTTCAAATTAATTTGTTCTCATCGGCTACGTACAGTAGTTTCCTGTTCAACATACTTCAAGCAAAAAAATCAATATGCTGAACTACCTTCTACAACAAAAGAATGAAAGGATAAACATGAGCTCTGTTTTTGAGTTAGATTAGTTTCGTGTACTTTCTTCCAGAAGCATAGTTTTCCGATGACTTAGATCCGATGACTTAAATCAGTGTTCTATCTACCGTACGCTAAGTCTATCTAAGTCTAAGCCTAAGTCTCAGTCTGTGAGATCATTTATCGAGATATAGTTCTACAGTGCGACCTCACTGATGACTTGGTAACTATTGCCTACAAACAGGTGGATTTGCACTCGATAGTAGGGTTGCTTGTCAGACCGCGGATGTGATGAGTGGTCTTGGTTGCTGCACGCTAAGTCACATCATTACGATGTAGTAGGTTCTTCATCGCACCACTTCTGCAAATTTTTAAAGTATCTTTGGACTCTGGCACTTTTCCTGACGTATGGAAATCGTCAACTATGTTCCCAATGCATAAGAAAGGTGACAAGTGTATCATTGAAATCTATCGTGACATCACATTCATGTGTGCTGGAGCAAAACAAAAAAAATCGAAATTGCTGTTCATAAAGCTCTACTAGAAAAATGCAGATCGGTTATTTCGTTTCACCAACATGGTTTTGTTCCCCAGCGCTCTACCACTACAAACCTGTTAAATTTTGTATCATCATGTGTGCGCTCCTTTGACTGGCGGCTTCAAGTTGATACGCTTTATACCGATCTTAAGGCGGCCTTTGATAGTGTTAACCATACACTACTTGCCTTGAAGCTTCTACACATTGGGTTTCCTCAGCATACAGTATCATGGATAAGTTCGCATCTCGAAAATAGGCGTTATAAAGTCAAAATTAAGAACAGAATTTATTAGCTCTTCCGGTGTCCCGCAAGGCAGTAATTTAGGACATCTTATATTTATTACATTTATTGATGATTTAACTTATTGTGTGCCGCCCGATAATTGTTTAATGTCTGCTGACGATGTCTTCGTGACATTGTCTAATGATATCTAAATGCATCATCTGAGTTGGTTTGGGAAACTAAACAAGAAATATTTATGGCAACACGTGAGCAAAAGCCATTTGAGGCCTTGCGCTAAACTACTTTTTGAAGAACATATGTTTTTGCTGTCAGCTTCAGTCCTTAAGATTTCAATCGTTCAGGAATGGCGTATCGCGAAATTGCCTTATTTCATCCGCTCATCTGAATGCGTCCGAAGCGTCTCCAGATTTCAAGCCAATGAACTTCAGGATTTTGAGATGTTGTGCTAAGGCAGTTCGAAGACGTCAAGCAATTCAGTTAGAACGAATTCAAGAATCGTTTTGTGTAAATTTGGAACTGATTGACGAATTAAGCTGAATTGACGAATGAGTTTTGAATGTATTGAAGTGTCTTTCGGGTCTGATGCCAACGCAAACCTCGCTCCATGTGCTGTAACAGTCTATCGATAGCAGATTGTTGAGGCTGCTCGAAATCTTGGACTCTCTGGAAATCAGTAGAAAAATAAAACTTCGAACAGTATCCTCAAACACACAATCCGATTTGATCGCTGACAGTGCTCGCTGACCCTCGGACCCGTTCCGTCCAACTTCCAGCGTCACCATCCGGTCGATCGTTATCGTTGTGTGGATTTCTAGCCGCGAATCGCACTCACTCAATCGTACTCCTTTCTGCCATTCCCCAAACCAAGCAGCAACTAGAAGAGTTTCAAAAATCGTGCACTGATGCCGAAATAAGCCGGCAGCTAGAGAGCCAGCTCCTCCTCGCCATCAAAAGCTCAGATTGGTATAAGCTGCTTACCGAGGAAACCCCACAAACGACTTTCGCACCAACTGGGGAGGGAGTAAAACAAAAAAAAAAGCAGCTGACAATTGTTTTCTCGAGCTAGCCCCAAACGTCAACCCACAACAACAGAGCCGATACTCGGACTGCGCGCGTCACCTTCGACCCTGCCGGAAGGGTGAGAAAAACATCATAAACGTTAAAAAAACACACACACAACACAAAAAACTGTCGAAACAAGGAACCCTTACGTACATTGGCATTGACCATTTTACGGGAACTCACCCTCCCGGGCAAAACCCACCGTCCCGGGCTGCAGAAGTTTTCTCTCATTTTCATCTTCAATTTAATTTTATGACCAATTTAATAAGATTATCTCTACGGAGCCGGTGCTCTCGTTCGTCCGTTCGCTGCCCCTTTCTTTCGCTCCGGTTGTGATGTTTGTGCTGTCTGTGTGTGTGTGTTTCTGCTTCTCGTCCGTCCCTCTCCCATGCCCGTCTGCGTATCTTATCTGCTAGCACTCCGTAGCCTTTGCCCTTCCTTGCGCTTCTGCTACGTTTTGCGCTACTGGGAAGATTGTTGTCTTGTGTGCTTGCTTTTTCTGTGTTTTTTTTTTGTAGTTTTCACACCATCTCTCCTCCACGAGCGGGTGGCGAAAGAACGCAGCGCATTGCACGAGTGACCGTTTGGTGGGTAGTGGACGCTTGTGGACGTGCTTGACCCTTTTCGATGGTCTTGTGCATGTCGAGGTCAGCTGAAATTGAAAGCAAAAAAAAGAGAATCGTTTGAAAGCACAAAACAATTATTCAGGATGAGGGAAAAGGAGGACGAAAGGAAAAGGATTGAAGTAGGAGTCATGTGAACATATTTTACATTTTGAAATGAATAAATGAGGCGAAACGTATCGGACCGAACAAGGGTTAGCTCAATCGGGGCTTTCGATGTTTCTTGGCGTATACATTGAGTTGTATTTTTAGATATATCTTTGATCCTTGTTTTTCTTCATCCTTGTGTTGTATGTAATTGATTGCTTTGATGAATTATTGTTTATTTTATACATTTAAATATTACTTCATGAACATTAGACACACTTGAAAGCTCAGTAAATATCAAATTTGTTCCTCAAAGGATCCGCTTAAATCCTTTCCTTACCTCATAATCACTCACAAACGGTTCTACGGCTATTCCAGCGGCTGTCGCAGCTGACTCGGCACGGAAAATCGTTGCCGTAAGCATCGTCTCAGTAAAGCATTTTCCATCCAATTTCCCACAACCGAAGGCGCGGTGCTGCCGTGTTGCTGCACGACCGCAAACGACACCAAGGCGCACGGCGGGTTTATCGTCCGTGTTCGCTTCGATAAAATATTTGCAACAACTCCGAAACACCGAGCAGTGGTGGCTCACAATAGACTGTCGGGCCAACGCTTTTCGCTCGCTCCCAAGCCACGCTTTGCGTTCTCATTGTCGCTTCGAGGCGCATTTGTCAAATTATTGGCCGCTTCAACCCGCCATCGCCAACCCCGGGCTAGGGGCTTTGGATGCGTGAGTTTTGCTGATAAAAAAGGCCTCACTCGGAAATTGATTACTCGTCTCCAACCCGAGACGACCCACCGCACCCGCTGGGGTGGGCAGAAATCGTGAAGCGTAAATAAGCGACACTCGGGCGACCGGGGGACACCTCGGTTCCATCTTTCCGGTGCGCCATTTGGTGCCAAGTCAAATGCTATCGGCAGGAGTGAGCCGGCACAGTTTCACAGCCGTTCAGAGTGACACAAGTTTACAGTCAATTTGAGAACAATAATGCCGAACCGAAGTGCGGTCGATTGCCGCACGGCAGGTTGGGAGGGCGGGAAGAGTGGGACGCTTCCGAGTGCGGTTGCGGACAGCAAGAAAATCGGAACATGAACTTCAACCAGTGTGAAGTGTCCTTGCCATTCGTGCCAATTGGAGGGAGAGGTGGGAGGACCGTTTACAATTCGAGAGGGTTTTGTAGTTGAGAATTAAGTTTTTACGGCGTTTGCTAGCTACAATAATTGAGCAATCTACAGGGAAATATATTTTAATTTGATGTTTTTTTTTTAATGGATTCACTGCCTGTTCTTATTTTGCATGTTTCATGAATATGAAGAATGCATGATGTTTGATTGATTGATTGTTTGAAGATTGATGCTATGTCTATCCAAGAAGTTTGTCTAGAGCCTAGAAATCCTGAAATAGCCTAGACTATTCTTCAAATAGTATCCAAAGACAGTTGATACCGATCTTGGAACTGTTGCTGAACCAACACCGATTATCTGATCTGATCGAACTGACAATGAACCTGTAACCAGGAATTAATTCTTAACCCATGTTGGATCTGGAATTGATCCTAACCTCGTGCCAGTCCTTGGAACGTGGTTGAACTCGTACTGCTCCAGAAATGGATATCGAACTCATCATGGACCTGGAACTGTTCCCGATTCATACCAATTCTAGAACTGATGTTGAATCCATGGTGGTCTAGGAATAGATCCTGAGCTCATCATGGCCCTAGAACTGGTTCATAGCCCAACTGGTCTTAGAGTTGGTTGCAAAGCAAAATCGGTCCAGAAGCTTACCAAGGACCCATGCCGATCCCATCCATGGAGCTGATTCCGACTCCGTATCAGAACAGGAACTGATTCCTGATTTATACCTGTCCTTGAATTTATACCGAACTTAAATCGGTTCATGGAACTGGTTCCGAATCTATATCGGTACAGGAACCTATCTAGGAACCACATCGATCGTGGAACTGAATCCTACTCCATACCAGGGTTGTAACTGTTACTGGTATCTATACTAGATACGGAACAGATCCAGAATCCAAACTACTCCTGGAATAGATCTTGATCCCATACCAGCCCTGAAACTAACAAATGATCCTTACTGCTTCTTGAACTCATTGCGAATCCGTTACGAATAATAGAAAAAACCTCCTGCTATTGCCTTTGGAACTGATTTTAAAAACAATACCCGCACCGATCCTGGAACTGATCCTCTTTTTGTTACATCGAAGTGTCTACACTATACCCCCAGCCTACCCTTGCAATGCTGGGCCGGTCTCATGGTACAGTCGTCACTCACACGAATTAAAAACATACCCGCCACGAAGACCAAACGCCGTACGGACCGTGCCTTCACAAAATGGTTTACAGTTGGTTGGCAAGTTTGCTCAACGATGCTTATAAAAGTACATTTTATCGAAGCAAAAATCCTGCAAAAGATAAAATCAAACAATGCACCAGCTCTCCCTTTTCGCTCTGCGCTGATTCAACCTCATCCCGCTAGGCGCTGTTAGTTCTGGCTTGATTGGTAGGCGCTGAACGCGCCATCGGAATTTCGGCATTCTGCCATCGCCGCCATCAAGCACATCCACTGCTCATTGATCTATCCTTCATACCGGCCCGTATGTACATAAATGCCTTCTTATGTGTGTGTGTGTGTGTTTGTGTGTGTGTGCGTATTTATGCTCGGTTCATTGAAGTTGCGCTGCTTTGATTAGCCCGTGCAGCGCTCATTGTTCGCACTCCGAGCCTGAAAGGCTTTCCGGCGTGGCCATCGTTTGATCTTACCGGGCGCGCACAGGTTTTGCAACACCAGCTTCCACATCCGGTCTGCGTGTGTGTGCGTGTGTGTGTGTGTGTGTGAATGTGGGAATCGCAAATCACGGTGGCAAACTTTGGATGCCAAGGGTAGTTTCCACCCACAGCCCTCTTGCCGTCTGCTGCTGTGTGTGTCTATTTTTCTACCGTTGTTGTTTTTTTTATGCGCTGTTTCCTCCGGCTTCGGGCTCTCTTTTGTGACGGCTAATGCTTCCGATTCAGCCCCGTGAAATGGTGAAAGGTTTTGTATCCCACACACAATGTGTGTGTGTGTGCGTTTTTTTTTGTTTGTTAAATGGATCAAGAGCAACATTCAGATCCTTCCGGCAAGCTTTATAAGCTTACCTTCCTTTTCCAGGGCTAGCAGGGAGGGCAGAGAGATACAGAGCACATCCCGTTGGCTGAATGGTTGAAGATTCTAGCAGCTCAACAAAACTTTAACCCAAGTACATGCCAGCAAACACAGCAGACAACAAAAACGGTGAAGAAAATAGGAAAGCAAAAAAAGGTGGAACGTCCGTTTTACCATCATATCGATCACAATGCGCGTGGAAGAGCTGTGCCAGCGGGACGAGCGGGACCAACGCAAAAGGTTGCCGGTACCTGGACATCTCGTTACCCGAGCCAGGTCGCGGAATAGGTAATGTGTAACCAGCCAACCCTGAAACAGCAAACAAAAAACAGGCGAAAAGGACCAAAAAAAGCTAATTTTGCTAATTGAATAGTGACGAAATACAACAAAAAAAAACCCAGTCTTTCTAGCACGAAGAATGGTTTCTGCAAAGGTCCGGGAACACACGCTGAGCCTACGGAATCAGCACACCACGCAGTATACAGTATCCTCGGAACCGACCGAGCCGAAGGACTATCAAGCTCATAAAAAATCTAGATTGATTGAACCAACAAAACGAACCGAAAAAAAACAGACTGATGTTAAGCCCTGCAAAATCCTTTGCCCGCTCGATGGATTTCATTCTTTTCCGGGCTAAGACATCGTTCGCCGTTCGTTGCCGTGTGTTGTTCGCCCTTCCGGATGCAGAGACGCGGAGACGCGGTAGTTTCGAGCGGCTAATCCCCTTGGCCCGGTGGGCAGGTGGATCACGGCGATCGCCGGCTTCGAGAGTGTGTAATTGATTGTAATTTTAGCCCGCAAGGAGCTGCTGTTTGTTCGAGCGCCTTGCGACATGGTTAAGCTCCGAGCGGGAGCCTTCGCGGGCCGTAGCCAGCTCCAGGGCGGAGCATTGAGCCTTAAGCCATTGCACGGACGCTAAGAAGCGACCAGTTGTTACTTTTCTAGCCAGATCAGCAACGTTTAACCTGTAAGTGGGAGCAGCAGTAGCGGCCAAAGGTCAAATATCAAGTCGCTTTGGAGGATCTTTTTTAAGTTATTCTTAAAAGAATCTTCAAAGTAATGGAAATGTTAAACACTATTGTGTGTACACAAAAAATGAAGCCCCCAAAAAGACGTTTCTTGAGACATTTCCACACCTCGAAAAAACCCCTCAATATTCCGATGGGCGTAGCTCGCAGACGACGAACCCACTCAGACGAAACTTTTTAATAAACTCCAGTCATTTACATTTTAATAAGCAAAGTGTGAAAATGCTCATTAATGTCACCTTTTTTTTCATATACATGTTGTGGTGTACGAACGAAAGATGAAGCAAGATACACACACACACACACACACTGCAAAAAAGAAGACGATGAAAGGACCTTCCCGGAGAAACTTCACGTAGCCGAATGTGACAAAAAAGGGTTGTACGCACGGTGACACACTTTTCTGCTGACGTTTTTGATGTTCTTCCTTTTGGGTGGTCAGGTTGACGGAAATTTCGCTCGGACTGTGGCCCCTTTGATCTCCCCAAACGGGCACAGTGCTGTCATCATCAAAATGACTCAAATGAAGGTATTGGCAGTGAAAGTGACCTGGAGTTTGGCGCTAGCGACTCGGGACTTGCCAGGAGGCTTTTCGGTTGGGTGCTCTGTACCAATGTTGTGTCCCAGAGGGTTGGCAGGAATTGTAATTAACCTACGAAAGGAATTATTATTGCATTCGGCGGAAAGTTTGATGTGCTGGTAAGTACACTTTGAAGTTGCATTCAGAGCATGTAACGATGGGGAAGTAAGTTTTGTTTCTCCAGGATACTTGGCGGATGTGACATTGCTAAAGCCTAACAGCTCAGTGCTGGAAACTGCGCCACAGAAATGTTCTTTGACTTGCTCCAATAATAATGGAATGATGTGTGACTGTAGATCGTCGTGGAAACTTGCAGCACCCACGGTTCGATTCCGGATTGCTCAAGAATTTTGGTAAGACCCAAGGGGTAAGACAGGGTTCGGGGTCGATGTGGAATTGGGTCAAACCAAGCCCAACTCCTTTCCAGGCCGCGGTCCAGCGAAGCGCAACGGAAGCGACGGACTCCTTTCGACCGGATCATCCTCGGACAAGAGGCAACCGGCCGCCCGAGACCAGGCGAGGCCAATATCCAATTACTTCACGTTCCGCTGCGCCCGCGTGAACACCGGCCGCACTCGAAACTGGACACCCTCGGTGTCAGACCATAACCGGTGCGCTCCGTGCGCTCCCGTGTGCATGCCTGCACGAACGTAACCTTTTTTTTCTTTGGCCCGCGTCCCTGGCCGCCGAGAACGTGACAGGCGGACGTGGATCGATTTCGCGGACGGCGGGGCCAGATGCAATCACACCGTGTACCTGACCCAACATCGATCGATTTCGAGGGGCGAAACCTGTTGACGGGTTTCTATCCCTTGCCGGGCCGTCCCGGCACATGAGCAACGAGCCTGGAAGCAATATTTTGACAGGTGATAACAAGTGTCTAGGCAAGGCGAGCATTTGTTCGGGGCATCCCGGAATAGTAACACGAAACCTTGAGCTGGAATGTGATGTTCCGGGGTACAGTTTAGGTGGAAAAATAGGACCAATCAGAAGCTCCACCGAGGGTAAAGTGGGTAAAGTTCCCAAGAAATGCTTCCCGATCAGGCTTCACGAACTCCCAAACGAAGAATTCCAAATGTTCGCCTTGCAGTGGGTTTAAATCAATTGGAATGTTTTCTTGCGTCCTCCAGCAACTGTAGACGACATCTCCAACGGATACGCTACCATTCCGGTATCGATCGAGCATGTGGCCCATAGATTCCCGAGTCCTGCAATATTTCTTCCCAACCGTTGCCTCGGGGGCGCGCGCGCGCGCTCGAGCGCGTTTGCTGATCGGATCAGTTTCCCCCTTAACAAAAAAAAAAAAAAAAAAAAAAAAAAACATACACGCATCCAAACCGGGCCCATTTATGCCATCATTTAGTCTAATTTCCTCCAATCTCGCTCTGATGCCAGGGTGAGATACCTGCCGAGGTGAAATACCGAGCGCAGCTCTAAATACACCGAAATCCCACCGGGCGTGCGTTCTGGCTTGCCAGTAACACACTGCCTGCTGCGGAATTCATTGGGAGTGTTTTATAAAATTTGATACTCTCCTCATTCCTTCTCCTGCGACTCCCCATCACGTCCCCGCCAAAAAGCAGTGTGGATCGTGCACACAGATCGGCATTAAAAACTCGTCATCGACGTTTTTGGACAAGCTAGCCATATTTTACTCCCGCCGGGCCGGGGTGTTTGGTGCTGTTTTGGGTTTCTTCCTGTCCTGTCCTGCCACAAAAAAGGAGAAAGAGGGGGGGGGGGGGCTAGGGAGGGCATTCCATCACTCACGGTGCGATAAAGATCACGTAACCGTCCAGTCGCGGCCATGATTTAATCTGAAGAAACCTTTTGGGTCGGCGCAACCAGCAGGAGCAGCAGGAGCAATGGCATCTCTGGCAGCTTCTTCCCGGTTTCCCGCGGGCCGCCCATTACCATCGGATGGATGACGATTGTGACGATACAAACACACACATACAGACACACACACACACACACGCAGAGCAATACGAAGGTAATAAAATAAAAATAAATGCAATAAAACTGTCTCACTGTGGGGACCATCGCTCTCCGTTGCTCCGTGTGGTGTTTGGGGTTTTTTTTTTGTTTTGTTTTGTTTCTTCTCACTGCATTGTCTCTTGTACGTCTTAGGTTTGCTTCGTTTCTAAAACTCAAAATCTGTTCGCCCGCTGTTGCTGCAGCCTGGAAAACCATAGTGCACCATGCAAACCCCTTCTTTTTTTTCGGGAGTTGCTTGCACCACCCGCGCGCTCTTGTTGATCCGTGCAGCGGCGGGGACCAGAATGGGTAGAAAAATGGCGTCATAAAACTCCAAATAAAACCGTACACCGGAGCAAAACAACACCATTTCACCCGCTGCGCCGTCCTACCGCCCAGGGAAAAAGGGGGGGGGGGAAACAGGGGAATTGTCCATAACTCATGCATCGATTACGGGCGGGAAGGGAGGGGGAGGATGGAGCCACCACGGCGCGATGTCACCGATGGTCACCGAGAAAACCAAACCCCAGCAGAGGGAACCGCACCGAAAAAAGTGATTGACTGGCGATTAAAATGCGCGCGCGCGCTCCTCCCCATGGCCACTCGATCGTGGCGGCGGCGGCGGCGGTGATGTCTTGCTGGGTTTTATGTTCGTTTTATTTTATCGTAAGTATTCGCCTATCGTCTTTCCCGAACTTACGAATCGAACGCCTTTGGGCGGACCGGTGATGGGGC
Organism: Anopheles coluzzii; assembly: GCF_943734685.1. Classification (NCBI taxonomy): domain Eukaryota; kingdom Metazoa; phylum Arthropoda; class Insecta; order Diptera; family Culicidae; genus Anopheles; species Anopheles coluzzii. Next base: position 2,629,698 of record NC_064669.1, on the reverse strand, counting down.
AGCGTGATAAAAATCTAGAAAATAACAGCACAACAGCATGTAGAAACAAACGCACATAAACCGCCCCAGAAACAGCGGTGACAATGTCGGAGGAAAGTGAAACAAGAGGAAGGCCAAAAATATTCACACACACACACACACGCACACACTAACAGGGCTCGGTTTTAGTAACTGCAGATTGATGAACGTAAAGACGGCTGCGGGCGCCCACGAACCGGCCGCAGGCTGATTAGCTCGGACCAATGAAAGAGAGAGAGAGAGAAAAGGAGAAATACAGAGAGAGAGAAAAGAGAGAGAGAGAGAGAGAGAGAGAGAGAGCACACTCGCGATTTAATTCGATCCCGGTCGGGACAAATTGACTCAGCGGGCGATCGGACGAGGACCCGGGCTGCGCCAGCAAGTCTCACCGCCGGGCCTTCGGCGCACCGTGTTGTGGGAGGAAGCAGGAACTCATAAAACTACATCACTCTGGCACTAATATTCACTTGGTGTGGTATCTTTTTATGATTTGTTATAAATAATTTGGAGGTTTTTGCGAAGGTTGTTTGGTAACCATTACGACAAATCTGCTTGAAATTAAACTTTACTTTCACTTTTTCTTTTTCTTTTTCTTTTTTGGTTGGCTTGTGGTTGTTTTTTTTCTCTCGTTTTATTTCTTGTTGCAGTTTTATCAGCCTACAACACACATTTTAAAGGTTTGTAATTTTCTAACGTCGTTTTTTCAGTAGTTTCTGACATGGGAAATTGTTTTAAGCACTCTTTTTAGGTTTTTGAATAATGCTGAAGCTTACTTACTTACTTTGGTTGCTTCCAAATAATGAATTTCGTATTCCTTTTGTTGTGGATGGTGTGGATTTTTTTTTTAAAACAATTTAAACTTTATCTAATAAGTTAGCTGCTTTCACTTATCATCAGTTATATTTACTGAAATTGTGATTTATTTGACAATTTTCAGCAGTTTAGAGACTTCCTTTGCTACTCATATACATCGATGATATTTTTGGAACAATTTCATTTCAGTTCAACTCAACGGAAAAAAACAACAAAACATTCTTCAAGCATTCTCCTACATCACCCCACTCTAGCAGTTGCAACTGAACCAGCTCCTTCTCTCCCGATCTTTTGGCCTGGGAAATAGGAGCGGCAAGCACATCGGGACCGGGTATGAACATCCGCTACCGGATGCAAGAACCACACAATTTCCCTTCTCGCATGGCCTAGACGAGCAAAGACGGGCGCCCAATATCCGATTGATGAATTAGCAATGAGAAATACGGCCGGGCCGGTACACCCGCTCGGTCGGCCGCTCACTTGCCCAGGCAAAGCCCCGCCGGACCCCGGGCCGGTGGCTCGAGCCGGGACTAATTTATGCTAATTAATATTTCACCTGCACGAGCGAAGGAGCAGCGGCGGACCCCGGATGCTGGGACTGAAGCGGAAATTGTACACACACACACACACTGTACACATTCGCCCGTTACACCGGCAACCGATTCTTCCATTCGCAAGCGAGGAGCGAACTGCAGCACTCCCGGGAGAGAATGGGGATCCGGAATGGCTAGAATTATAATCCTTTTCTGCGTTACTGTACCGGTGCCGTATTTTCCTTTCGACAAAAACTTATCTTCCAACGATGGCCAAACAGAGCGAAGGGTACGTGCGAAAACGGAAGCAACGGCTATAGTTACAGCCGTTTTTTTTTTTTTTTTTGATAAGCAGTCTAAAAATCGCTTTCCCATCATCCACGCTATCGCAATCGAGCCAAGCGTGGCGTCCCGTTACCTTGGCGCTACTCGCCCCCAAAATGTTCGTCACAGGACGCATCAATGTTGGACGCCCCTCGGGGGACTGCCTACTTACAGCGTCTAGCACCGTGACGACCCCGTGGCGTACGGGGCAGCACAGGAAGTTGAAATCCGAACATATTGAACCTCTTTGCCACAATCTCTGCTCTGCGCCGGGGAGAAAGACAAATCTATGAAATCGAAGTAGCTCCAGCCGGTCGGCTTGAGGTTGTCAAGTAGGTTCTGTGCTGGATGAACGAATCGTAGTAAGTTGGATTGAAATAATAACTGAAAATCGTACGCATTGTGCTTATTAGTTGAGTTTTTGGTGTGTTTATTGTAAATTACTTTTAAAGCAACATTTTAATACCGTCTTCGAGGAAATCGCTTCCATTTTTGTGCCAACCTACTAAAAATCTTCTCGCAAAGCTGGTGTCACAACACGATCTGCCCGGAAGAAAGTGAGTCAGACTGTGCGCAATTGAAAATTTAATTTATTTCCCCAGCGCATCCAGCCCGTGATGGCCGGTGACGGGCTGGTACGGTTAGCAAGGAGGTTCCATCCAGTTGAAACCCTGTCATCGGAAGGGAAACCCGATCGAAAAGACAAAAACTATTTCCCCCAGTGTGTAACGAACAAAGAAAAGCGAGAAGAAGAAGAAGAAAAAAGCTCCGCACTGGAACCGATAACAGTCAAGATGAGGCGTGGTTCTGCAGTGCTCTGTTCCATTTTTTTGTTATTTTTTATAAATTTTCATTGCACAGATGCTCCACCGGTGAGGATATCTATTACAGACAGCTTGTCAAATGAAGGGAAAAGGCCCGCCGCGCTAGCCTCCGGTCTGATTCGGTGCGGGAGCCAGAAGTACCTAGCTGTAACAATCGAGAGCGTTGTACAGATCAACTTTGGTTGCGCTTGTCGGAGAAGATTTTTTCGTGGACAATTACAATTCTGAGATCTTAAAACATATTATTTTGAACTTTGTTTTGATGAACGAAACTACTAAAACACAATGCTGTCCTACATCACCAAACTCGAGCCGCCCAGGCAAGACTACCCCGAAAAGCTCTGCCGCAGTTCCTTCACTGCCCGATGCAGCATCGTCGCTTCCCGACGCGTAATCGCATTTGCTACGCGGTTCTGGTGAGACCTCCGCCGAGGCCGCATTATGGATGAGAGATTCGCAGACGATGACGGCGAACGCCGACCGCCGGCGACGGTGCCCCGTGGGAGCAGTGCGACTAAACGTGCAAACTCCATCGGGTGCAAACCGATCCTTGCGCAAAACCTCGCGCAGCAGTGCAATCGGACCGACTTCGCTGGTGGGCTTCGACCCACTCCCAGCGGACAATTATCTAAGTGGACGTCGTCGGGGTGGCAAGACGTTCTCGTCTCGGCACTTAAGCCGAATTCGCAAAGCGGCAACCAGTCAGCCGCCTGCCTGCACTGAGCGCGCTGGTAAATGATTATTAATGCATTCCAAACCTGGGGAAGCCTTGCAGTGTTGTGCGAGTGCGTACTGGTGTGGCGGCGAGAGGAGAGGTTTATAATAAATTCCATCCCTTTCATGGACATCATTATTAGATCAGGGGGTCCCTGCTACCTGCTTGCTACTTGGGTGCCCCTGCACGGTGTGCAACGCTTGATTCCGATACGCACCGTTGCTGAATTATTCAAATGATGTCCGGCTGCAAGCGAGCATGGGCAGGAATTAACTTTGGAGAGTAGCATTTGCACGGCATGCCCGATGACTTGGCTGTGAGATGAATCATGAGCCTGGCTTTGAAAGATCAAATACAGTTTTGATTTTGGAGCAATAATGTCAATGCTCTTCGCAGTAACGTCATCAGAGTACATCAATATCTTATGCGTTTGGTAGAATCTTCCCAGGTTTGCACCACACGTAAGAATAATATTAATGCTCTTCTTAGAGTCATGTATCATTGATGTCTCAAGGTTTTGATGAGACCGTTCCAGTTAGAATCTGCATTTAGACGACTCAAACTCTGTGGAAGTTCGTTTGGTAATTCTAGTATGATCTCTAAGATTCCTAAGATCTTTGGGATTTTAATAGTCTATAAGAATAATTCACTTCCAGCTGTACTTTCATGCTCTGCTTACAGGGGCACACTGTCTTAAAAAGTTAGTGTAGATCCAGTTTGTGTAAATATGCGTGTAAGTTGTACAGTCAATCTTTTCACGACTTCGCATACATCATCATATCATACATGATTAACATTAATTTGAAAGCCTTTGAGAGCTGTAATCACTTAGAGCTTTGAATGAAGGGAATATAACGCGTCACACTGTACCCATTACGAATGTCGATATTCATCTGCAAACCGTCAGATTCAAGCCGTTTCCGATAAGTCCGCAACCGACGCTATTAATATCCTGCTGCAACAAACCGACACATTCTCTCCCCCAGGCGCACCAAAACCCGTCTCAACTAATCCCCTGGTCATGGTCGCGATGTTGCCCACAACGGAAAACGAGTGGGAGCGATTGAAACCGCAAATTACCTACCCTCCGATCGATCCATCCATCCGATCCGTCCGACGTGTCACTCGGTCGCTGCTCGCGTCGCGTCGCAATTGGATAAATGGCGCATCATGACGAACCTGGCGGCAGCGGCGGTGGCGGCAACTGACCACCGATCGGCGCACAAACAAATAGATGTAAATTAATTACAAGCTTAAGTTCAAATTATTTCAACTATCAAATCAATCACGGTGCGATGTTAATCAATTATCGGGCGGGACGGGGCGGCGTTCGCTTCGGAGCGCCGCAAGCGTCAGGAAGGGGTGGAGTGGGCTTTCACCCTAGTGACATCCCGCGCCAAACGGAAGGGAACCAGCGAACTGACAGTTCATAATTTCAAATCTTCGTGTTGAGAAAGCCCGCGGACTTGTTTCCATGCTCCATGCTGGGACCGGCCGAGACTCGTACCTCGGGAGAATCCCGCCAGCTGGAATGTACCGCTTGTGACGGGGAGGGAGGGGGGGTGGGTGGGGGGCGTCTCACCGTTTACTGTGCGAAGGTTTTCGAGGGCACATTGCGATACAGAGCAGAACGGAATCGGATCGAGTTTGCGCCAGCTCTGGAACTCCCGCAGTTTCCGTGTCCCGGTTTGTTTGGATTTCTGGGCTGCTTTGCAGAGGGCAGAGAGCACCCCATCGGGGAAGGAGGAAGGTGAAAAATATAAGTTGTGATGCCCAGGGTTTGCCGCTGCGCTGGTGGTACAACTTCGGGAGTGGCGGTTTCCCATGATCGTGCGATAAGATGAAATCATCATTATCAAGCTTCACAATCTGGTCCAGGTTGGGAACCTAGTGCGTGTGTTTAGAATGATTTATCGATTTAAGGTAGTGGATGGAAACGAGACGAGTCTTAGATAGAACTGGACAGTGACAGTCTTTTAATACCTATCAGTTTCAGGAAAATTGGAACAATTAAAGCGCTCAGGTTTAAAAATTTTGATTCTCATTCAGTTTTTGATGTTTTGAGGATTTAGAACTTCACGCTATTAACACATCTTCAGGAGACAACTTCAACTAGTGAAGATTCTAAAAAAAAAGGTCCAAGAATTCAGTTTTCTGAATTCTGAAGATCTCACAAAATACTTCAACAGTCTTTAGACATTTCCACTTCATTTCAATCGTTCATTTCAATTAGAATTGAACAAAGGTTTTGCAATAGAGCTTACGTCTACAATTAATGTTTAACTTTAACATCTTCTTTCAAACCGATTCACAAAGCATTAAGAAAGGAACTTGACTGACCATACCACCCGCATCTGACATCACGTAAAGCCTGACCCGCCAGCAGGACAACGACCGTGTGGTCTGCTAATTGCCTCAATTACTTCGCTCGCTCACACTTTCGCCCGAACCTCCACCATTATCGGGCTCGATTGAAACTTTTGCAAACTCCTGCGGTCCACCTCGACCAGCCCGCAGCATCGTCCCGGCTGCAGCTGAATGTGACTTTTAACCTACTTAGCGCCGCTTGGGTTCTTAGCGCATCCACATGCTCTAAATCATAGTGCAGGACGCTCCCACCATCCGCCCCCCCCCCAAAAAAGCTGCCCAAGAAAGGTCGAACCGAGGCCTCGATTATCGTTCGCACATCCTTCATTTTTATTGCCTGACCGCGGGCCTCGTACGCCACGCCAAGTGCTAACCGGTGGGGCACATAACTCATGCCAAAACCGGAGTGCCCCCATTTATAATCGCCATTGGGAGCGTGCGTGCGTGTGTGCAAGCGAGAGGACACCTCGGTGTGTCAAACCAGCCAAGTTCCCAGTGTCGCAAAACGTTGCGAGGATGCTCGATTGGCTGCAGTGATCGAATTTATTGTACCCCGGCGAAGTGTGTGTTGCCGGTGGATTCGATGACAGGCGTGCGGTGGGGAAACATGGTGACTCGCCCTGCTCTCTTGCACAGGAACATGAAACCAATCAAACAGGACAAAACGTACCGGAAGAAGACGCTCCCCAAATGTGTACATCCGGAAAGGCGCAGTGCTTCGCCATCTCCCGGTGGCAAAAAATAGAGGTTAGTCGCTTCTGTCATTTATTACCCAACCCGGAGGCTGCCAGATTTATGCGTCCGATTTTTATCGGCTAGCTGCGAGTTTGCTGCGGTACGGGCTGCTGGACATGGAAATAGGGTTGCAGTTTGGGGGCGTGAAAAACAAATTTTCATATGAGCTCTGTACTTGCCCCTTTCTCCACCGGGGACATATATTTGCGGCGAGAAACCGACTGCGGTGATTTATTGCGTGAGTAATTGTTAGCGTCTTCTGCTTGCTCCTGCAGGGCGTACTTCAGCACACTCCAGCAGCAGCAGCAAAGAGGCAAAAGCCCCTTTAACCGTCTATTAAGCGCTAATCGGTACTCGAGCGGTACTGCGCTCAGTGAAGTGCGTCCATCAAAGCCTACGCGCGAACCTGCGAGCGCTGCTCCAAGCTGTTGACTTAAGCCTGCCCATTTGGAAATGGAAAGACGCGGTCGAGGGAGGAAGCAACACAAACGACCCACTCCAGTAGTTTGTGGCTTCCAGCGCCGTTTTGCGGTAAATCGACTTTCTTCGGCCTTTGGGTTTCTCTTCAACCTGAAGTGGGTGCGGAGAGGGGGTAGGGGCAATTCCTGTCCCGGACTAGCGACGTGAAGCACCCTCGACAGCCGAACGGCCGATTGCCAGCGGCCGATAAAAAAAAAAAAAAAAACGGTCGGCACCACTACTTCATCCCACTTCGGCTAGTTCTAGCTGATCGCTATCTGGCCGCGCGCCCTCGGTACGCTTGGAATTAAGATTACAAGCTACAACGGTGCGAGCAGCCTAGAAACACCCATTCCAATCTCACCCAGGGGGAAAAAGCTTTTTCCCGGCCTGGCAGCTGCCAACGATTTGACGGCCCGTAAACCCGCCCGGAGACGTCAGCCGTTTTGGACAGCGGGCATTTTTTACTAGTTTGTTTCCTGGGGAAACCGCGAAATGGAACTGGAACACCGCCCGTGTTCTTCGATGTCGGTTGTGCCGTTGGAGATAGACAGTGTGTGTGTGTGAGAGAAAGAGAGAGAGAGAGAGAGAGAGAGAGACAGGGAGAGAGACTCACTAAAACAGAAGGCTGGAGGCTCACTATGTTTACTGCCAAAGGACTGCCAAACCGGCCCCAAAGAACCATATTGTGTCCAGCGAGCCAACAAGATGCTTGACGTTTGCTCTTATGGACAAACACACTCGAGAACTCCTGAGCATCTTCAGCTCGGTGTTCGTCAACGCGGCCCTAAGAACTACCGGACACGCCAAACACGCCGAAATCCACAACTTCAAGTACACAACGTAGCAATGCTAAACACACGCGCGCTGGGAAAGATTGATTTTTATCTCGAGCGCGCAGCGCACATCACACTTCACAACACGCCCTCGGTGCTGGAGGGAACCTACGGCGCGCAGTTCGCGGCTTACGATAAGATAATCTCCCACAAATGGACACCCCATCCCAGCCGAGCGCGTGTTGGTGTGTCCACGGTGGCAGCGCGGGTTCGTGACTGGTAACTTTAAACATTTATCACTCCCCTCGCATCGCATCCAGCAAGTTCAGCTTCCTGGGGGCCAGTGTTTCTTGTCGCGGCGGCGGTGGGCAGCCATGATTTCCACTCATAATGGAATAATCGGGCTGTAGGTTTTACTTTCTTCGTCATGTTCTTGCCTCAGCTCCTGTTTCTCCTTCCTCCTTCCTATCGATATTGGCGTCGATGGCGACGGCGGTGGCGACGGCGCTGTGGTTGATGTACGACTTTAGGAAGCAAACGAAGAGGGGGCTTAATGTTGAGACTTTAATTCTTTGTGTTTGTTCGAAATGGGAAAGATTAAGTGCGTAACAGATGATCCACGGGAGATCTAGGTCCGTTGGCAAACAACAGCGGACTCCAGGCTAGACAATCGATTCTTGGAGCTTCATACAACAGTCAGTGTGTATGAAGGGATTTTGCAGAAGCAGGGAAGACATCAGCTTTTGTAGAAGCATATAAGACATCAGCTAAACAAGAGGAAGAATGTTGATTTAATAATTACTGAAGTAAATGATCGCTCTACAAAAGATAATTCTTAATGCCAATAAAAAAGGAATTTTACTGCGTAAAAATATATGAAAAGCATTAAATAAGAAATAAATTTGTAAGCTCGTAATAAGAAATAAGTTTCATAGACTCGTGAAAAAGAAAAGGGAAAAGAGTAGTATCAAAATCATTTTTAAGGATAAACAAAACGTGATTAATTAGGACATAAACAACTCATTCACACTAAAGTACAAAGTACACAACTCTAAAGTACACAAACACTAAAGTATTAAAGAAATCAACAAAACAACGATAACAAACAACAAGTAAAGTAGAAACGAAACGACAAAAATAATCTATGATCAAAGAAAACATATGTGTAAACTAGTAAGAAAAGGTACAAAATGATAAAAAAACCTAATGAACTCAAACAAACCAAACAAAGATCACAGGGCAATGTTACAATAATTTCATTGAAAAAAGCTAAAAATCATTTCTGAAAAAACAAATATTAACAAAGTAAATAATTTAACACTAATCCATGAAATCAGTCAACAAAACAACGAAAATAAACACCAACGTAATGGAGAACAACGAAACAACCACAAATAATGGTCGAAACAAGTGTACAGCACGAAAAATAAATGTAGAAAAATAATCTGAAACTACATCACCTAAATGTGGGAGAGCGAAAAGAGACATGTGGCTTTTGAAACTAATCCGCGAAAAACACACACACACAACCAAAACAAAGCATAACATTGACGGGCTTTTTAAGACATTTCGCCAACGAAGTTTGGATCTTGTAAGCCGTGTAGTTTACTTTTTGTTTATACGTCATTCCCGCTCCGTTTTGCTCCCCTGTGTTGGCATTGTTTTGGCGTGGTAATTTGCCGCTCGTTTCCCCCCTTACCGGGCGCTGGAGGATTACGTCTTTTACGCGTTTTTAGTCTGGTGAGGATGACCCCCAAAAACCACACCAAAACATTCTTCACTCAGCGCTTTCCGGGGGGGCACGGGACGCGGCCCAGCCAAACACTGTGATGGCGAGATATTTTTGTCAGGATTACGACTTCCGGCTTTTGCTCTTCTGGGGCGGGGTTGTCTGGGGGTAGTGGACCACTCTGGCTAAAGCCGTTGATAATGATGCAGATTACAGCAAGGCGAAGACGTCTTTCTTATCCGAGGCGCGGTCCCTAGCCCAAAGCTGATTAGCGAAGGACAGATCCAGAGCAATACATCCACACACTCACACACACACACACTTTCAATCTTGATCTCGGAACTCCAGTGACAGCCAGCCGTTGCTGCTGGATTTAATTAAAGGCCCATCCGTGACAGGTCCTCGTCATCGGCGGGATTACCGGAACGCTTGCGATGGGTTGTTGCCTCGCTGCCTGACACGTGTTGCACGTCGTCAAGTGGCACCACTCGTCCGCCACGGTGGTGAAGTGTGTCGGAAAGGAAGCTTGAGGTACTGCAGTAAACTTGGACCAGGCACACATTTCTTAAACAGAAAAAAAACGACCGCCTGAACACACTTGTGAGTGTGTGTTTTTCTAGCTTCCATCCGGTAAAGCTCCAAGTGTCATCGTGTGTTTAGAGGTTTGTCGTTATTTCTCGTCAGATTTAATCTCGTCACTTTTGTTTTTTTTTTTTTTCTGTGGAGCTTAAACAATGCTTTGGCTTTATGTGTGATTTGGGGTATGTAAAAAGGGTATCCACAGTTCTTTAAGCAAAAAGAACCATATTCGTATACTTGTTCGAGAACATTTACTATTAATATACAGTACGGGCAGGCCGTATTGCTTACAAGTAATGAACTCTAGGTAAACTAACAAATATATCTTCAAATCCTCCTTCACTCACAAAAAAAAAGAAATCATTAAATGTATTCATCCGTTCAATTAAAGCTTAAACTCTGACGCGAAAAAAACCCGCCAGCGCCTCAGCAAACACGAACAATGCCCGCCCGGTGCAAAGGTTCCGTCCTCCAGCTCGCAAGCAAACTGCCAGCACCTGATCCTGCACGGTAAACAAGACGCCGAACGAAGGCGCACCGTTAGCATTGGTGAAATTTAAAACCCTCCAGGCGTTACGATCCGCCAAACAGCGTGGGGAGTGCACTTGGGCGAGCCTGAAACTGGAACGTATTCCTGCCAGTGGCAGGTCCTTCTCGGCGAGAGCGAGAGAGAGAGAGACCTTTCCCATTTCCCAGCAATGCACGCGTTACTTATCTGTTGGCTGCCACGCTTTTCCCAATTTTCCCCTGCGTCTTCGGCTTCTGCGACTGCAAAGAATGTACTTGATATTCAATTATTTTCATTTCAATCAATCGCCCCAGCTAAGGTTGCCAGATAAAGAGCCTGAGTGGGTGCTTCTGGTAGGTGTACGCGCGTGTGTGTGTGTGTGTGTCTGTGGGTGTGTATAAGTCCTAAGCTTCCTTCGTCCTTTTGGTTAAGCAAGTCACTGAAAATTGAAAGTGGAAACCTCCGAATCGGATTCGTGCGGTGTGCTGCTCGCAGTATCACTTTCACGCGAGGATTACGAATTGGAATGGCAGCGTTTTTTTTTTTTTTTGGGGTGAGTGAGGGAAGGGGACGTGATCTTTCGATTCTTGAAAAATCAAACGCCACGGTCAAGGGTGAGGTTCCCTCGTTCGCGCGAGGGCAAACAACAGGCGCGAAGTAAGCAGCGGGGTAGAGCGAAATAGCGGCGGAATAAAAATACTGTCGAGTGTTTGAGTATCGTGATTTTATCTTTTGCCCGAACCGAGCGCCCTTTGGGCCCAGCAGAAAGCACACACACACACACACACAGACACAAGGATGCATCATTCGGGCGAGTAAATTGAAGATTCGGTCGGAAGACGTGAACATAAAGCCGGTGAGATGTCGTTTCGCGGGGGCGTTGGGTTGAGCGAAGCAGCGAGCGAAGCAAAGGGACATCCGCCGACCAACTTCGATAACGAAATTATCTCGACCCCGTGGAGAGGAGGCGCTCGAGCGAGACTGGCGGGGAAATAAAATAGGATCGAAATTCGGCGTACTGTTGCCGGTTGTGAGATGGTTTGCCTGGAGTTGATTGAACTATTAGAGTGTAAAGGGAGGGGAGAGGTTGGGTATGGGCGCGATTCGTTTGTTGGAATTGATAGATACTGGCGAGGCAGTAAGAGGATTGCAGTCGTTTGATGCCTTCAATCTTTCGAAATAATTCACTGTGTGCACAGAACTGGCGAAAAAGCCGCATGGGATTGTCGGGAATACGAATGTTGATAGTTTGGCATGATCGAATGACGTAAAGATCCTGAAAAATATAAAATACTGTGAAGTCTGTAGTGCCTAAAGCATTTCTGATGTATCATCTTCAGAATAATGGTTTTTTGTTTTTATTTATCAGTGTAAGATTATGGATGTTCCAAAATAAACAGTGGACTTTAGCATTCGCAGCCTGTTCTTCCAGCAACTGTCTCCAGCAAAACATAAAAAAACCAACCCTTTCTCCAGTATGAAGTTTCGTTTCAGTTCATCGGTTCATCCCACTCAACCGAACGGTCACACGTCTCGGGAAGCGCCCGGCAATAACGCAATCCGGCGGTAGAAAGGTTCCCCATTTCCAGCCCGGGAGTGTGGACAACTTTTACGCTCGTAAAAACGAAACGTAAAAACTCCGTAAAACGCATCCGAGAACGCATCGCCCGGGAGGTCACCCGGGATATCCCTCCCCCCCCGCCTGTTTCCCCACCACATCAAGGCGATTCCGTTTTCGGACGGTGCAAACGGTGCATGGAACTCATAAACCGACTCATAAAACAAGTGACGCATAACGAGCGTCATACGCGTTTTCGGAGTTGTTTCGGCCGTTTTGGGCAGAATGTGTTGGCGCGGGTGGCAAACCATGAAGGTGGAAACCGTAGCGGTGTGTATGGAGTCATCGACAATCGTAAAAACACACACACACGCACACCAGGGCACAAAAGCACGGATAGATGAACAATCGCAGCGGTTCTGGGCGGCGACACTGTGCGTCGCTTTCTTTCCGGTGCTCGATGTGCGGCATCGAACCATCCTAGGATATTAAGGGCACACACAAGGAAGGCCATTAAACAGTTTATCTGCTTTCGTAGGTTCGGTTTGGTACAGTTAAAGTTCACAATTTGATTGCGATAGACGCTGCAAGGCCAAAGAAATAAGCGCAACACTGCACATTACAGCAAGCAAGTAAAGACAAGTTCAGCTCATGCATTGCCATTGCATACATAAATGAGTATTGAGCCAGATCATACGCCATCAAGAAGAACGATATTGTTGCATGAAATCCATAAAACCATCGGAATCCCGCACACCACATCAGCCATCAGTCTTAGCGTGCACCCTTCTGCCGTACAGTGTGTTTACAAGAGGACTTCATTATTGATGTCTTTATCGTTTTGTTTTCATCGCCGTTCATAAGCAAGGCCGAGGTAATCTCACGCGAAAGGCGATTAGCATCGCTTCATGTGCTCGTTTCCATTTTTTTCCCCCGGGGGAGTGAGAGGGATTCGTTCGGGGTTTATGGCTTTCTAACAGCGTAGAAATCAGTCCCCTTTCGGGACCGCATTCGGCAAGAACCACAATCGCAGCGCAAAGAGCATAACAAACTCATAAATCCCGTATCCTTTCGTGCGGCTGCCTCGTTCCCCGGCAGGCAGGCGGATTAGAGACAGCAAACCCCCGCGGCATCGGTTTCGGAGGAAGCGGGTACTAATTAAAAAATAACATCCCCCTGTTCCCCAAAACTGCTCACGAAGCCAAGATGGAACTACAGTACGAACGACGGCAAACAGATCATAATCGGGCGCTCACTTGGTACTTCTTGGAGTGTATGGTGTCGGTGGCATTTCTGTTCCTGTTTTTCCCCCGCCTAACTCTTGTTTATTGCACCCCAATTCCAGGGAGACGTTCGAATTGTGGCAATAAAACTGAAGGGTGACAATTTCGAATGCGATGGCAGTAGAACGAACGATGAGCGGCTAGACGGCACTAGACCAGCTGCGGTCCGAGGTCCGAATCTGATGGATCTTTCGGATCTCATTATTAGCTATTCTATATGCGTTCCCCGCTGCCATGATCTATTATAGCTCCCACTGACAGACGGATGAAGTCATCCGGCGAAGAAGTTTTCGTTTTTATAGATTCATTAAGTTGAGGAATCAGCCTCAAGAGCGTTCGGCTGCGGTCGGCGAGTTTTCGATTGATGCTCCGGTGCATCCAATTTTTCGGCTGCCCGCATTCCAATAAAATCTTCCCAAAACTTAACCCCCACCGTTAAACGTCAAACTGCATCACAAACATTAGCCCCTGTTTTATGATGCCGAATGCGATCGTAAAAATCCCGGAACGGGTGAAACGATACTTCTCTTTTTGTGAATTATTTCAAACAATCATACACACACACACATGCTGGTGCATCTCGTTTACCGAGAACTTCGGACGAAACGGAACGTACGAGATGCAGCATTTTAATTTATTCCATTTGGCGCAAAGTCCCATAAATCAATGGCCGGCCGCGGTCGTCAGTAATCCGGACCGAGGGCCACTAGTTTCGAGGGAGCTGCAGGCGGAACCCCGGACGGTGACTCAGATTCTTTATTTGCGATTTAAGATTTCTGATTTTAAATGCAACCTTCCGCCCCTGGGGCTTTGCATCTGATACAGTGGGTTGGAATTAGCTCCTGCAAAGTTTGGGAAAAACTTCCCTACGCTTTGCTGAGGATCAAATCTTTGAGGTACTTTACCCTTCGCAAGTCAGTAATACTTCGTAACTATCTACTTAAAACCATCTGCAATGATGAAAAAATATCTGCAAGTACTTTAGATTATGTTGCTTATTAAAACAAATAATATTATACATAAATAAAACCTCAAAAACCGAAGCTGCAGCTGCCACGAAAATTTATTGGACTTGTTTTTTTGGACGGTCTTTTGCAAGCAACCGAAAAAAAAAAATTACACTCAAGCTGTGGTCAATTATGTAGAACAAGCGTACTCCATAGAGTACTTCCGTGGACCTAAAACTCAACTTGCAACAAACGAACTCCCAGTACGGTTGAACGAACGCTTTAATTCGTACACCATGATTCGCACCCTCCTTTTGCTACACCTTTCTTGTCTTCGTTTTCCTTTTTCGAAATCTCGGAAAGACAATGTATGACCTCGTCACCGTCAGGGCGAGGTTATACTTTTGTCTTTCGAAAACCACAGTCACCCCCGCCAAGAACATCTTGCCGATTGGAGCAAGGGAAGGACAGCAAGATAGAAGCATAAGTCAGGCACCAGCAAAAACTATTGGACCCGGAATGCGGGAAACGGCGGACCGTGCCCTCGCTCTCTCTCTCTCTCTCTCTCACACACACACACACACACACACTCTTTCGCACTCTCGCTGTGTGTTCCACAGGGAAGGTAAGGGCAAAACCCACGCCACCACACCCACACGAGGGCACACAATCGCGCTACACGCATCGAATGCTTCATATCCGCGGGTCCGATGTTGCACCGCCCGCTGGGTTGTATCAAACTCACCCTCCCATATTGCCTCCCTTCGTTTACCCGTTTCTTCCCGCAAACCCGCGTCCCGCGTCATGCCCTGGAGCGTTTCCGGCAAAAGTTTCTTGGAGCAAAAGTGAGTGCGCGAGCGCGCGCGCGCGACCGGCTTGAATATTGTTTACACGATGTTTCTGCGAGGTCCTAGAGCGCTTATTTTGATGCTCAGCTTCTCACTCCGGAGCAGGCGTAAAACTCCAATGACCCGATCCAGTTTGGTTCTATCGCGCCACCTTCCCCTGCTCCAAGCTTGAGCCCGTGCGACCGTCTGGGATGAGAGTGTCCTAGTTCGGGTGAGTTCGATGCGAGCCCCACCCAAGCGCGGCGAGCTTTCGACCCCTCTGTGAGCGGAACACTCAACAATCAAAATCAAATAATAATTTATAGTACATTGTTACGTACGCCGGGGCACAAGCGTGGAGTGGCGGCGGCGGCGGCGGCCGCACACAGCAAAACATGTGCCCGTCCTCTCACCGGCACTGGCTTTTAACCGGATACAATGCCAGCCGTTTGGGAAGGCCGGGGAAGGGGTTGGGAGGTGGAGGGAGGGTTGGCGGACGGAACAACCCAACCCAGCCGGTGCGCGGGTTTTCCGCGTACTGTCAGCGTGGGGTCGGCCACCTCCGGGCCGGGAAGCGGGAAATAATGTATCCGTAAGGTCGCCGGGCAAGATGCTGTGATATGAGACAAGGAGAAGTAGGAGGGGGAGAGGGGGAGAGGGGATACGGGAAAGGGTTAGAGGTTGGTTTTATGGGGAGGGAAAAACAACGGAACGCAACAAGTCAGAAGAAAACAAGCAAATGTGCTCATTGAATTGTGTTGCGCTGAACGGAACGGGCTACAGGCTGGGGGAGAGCATGAAAAAGAAAGGTTGTTTTGGCGTTGTTGTTTTCTTTCGCCGAGGATACAGCACTACATCCCAGGTTGGGAAAGCAGGGACCGACAACTCCAACGATCTTCACCGAAATCGAACTCCCCCCAAAACGTAAAACCAGCCGCAACGGATCCAACACAGAAGAGGCGATCAAGGGCACACCAATTGTTAGGGTTAGGTTCTTTGGCGCAATTACGGGAGGGCGTGTCGCCGCCGGCAGATAAACGCTTGCTAATATGCTGGCGACGACTTGGCATCTTTGTATCGTCTTGCTGGTCGGGGCCCGTAAATGTCAAGGAGTGTCTTCAAACTCGGATGTCTGTTTCATGATGGTAACTTCAGCCAGGCTCTATTGGAATTTGGAGTTGCAAAAAAAAATTGTAAAAAGCCTGAGTAATAAAGCGGAATCAGTGGAGTCATCCTAACAGTTGAGTTCTCGTGTGCAAATGTTTCCTCCAGTCTCGTGTCCAGAGAGTTCCCGAAATATCTTTAACAGCATGGTGCTCTCGGACCTCGCAAACCTTCAGAATTCCTAAGGTCACTGCTCTAAACTTCCAGCAAATCTTATTTCTTGAAATTCGCTCACTCAAACTTTTACTGCATACTTTAAGATAGCTCATTAGGCTTATGTCATAAATGGCATTTTGAAAGGTCGCAGGCAGCTCAGCACCTGAACCGCTTCGGAAGCTTCAGAGTCTCCGCCCAAGAGAGCCTCACCTCAGCCAGAGATTCCTAAATTAAGCTCCTTCAAGCATGTTTTATGACCGTGCGCGCACACTGCTTAGACTGCTCCAGTCCTCCAAAATCGTGCTGCTAGCGAACTTCAAACACATGGAGGAGTGGGGGAGGCGGGGTGTAGTCATCAGCCCCCATAAAACGCGCTTAGAATTGGATCCCGCACACCCACCTTCCGCGTGCGTGTGCAGTGTTTTCCCCCTTATTGACAGGTTGGCGTTTAGCGGAGTTGATGGAATTGACTCGCTTCACGGACTTCACGCTTCGTTCGCTTATCACTCGTCCGAACCGTGTACCGCACCGTCCGCACACGATCACCTGGGATCCCAGTATGGTCACCAACCTCTCCGCCGTTGGTTCTCCGCACAGCTTTGATAATTGCGTTTTTTTTCTTCTCTGCATCTCGCTATTCGTGGGCGGTTGCTGTAAGCTAATCGAAATTTATGAAACACTAAAAAACACGGTGCAGATGCGGCTAGTCCCCCCCCTCCCAGCCCTCCCCTTCTTTCGTCCCGATAGATGGGAATTGGAAATGGGCAAACCGGCAAATAGTCGGCAACAGCGACCCAAGAAGCTGTTTGCTGCCGCAGCGTTGTCGTCATTCCGGGACGGGCTCTTTATGTCACGTTTTTTCGCTACGGTGGTGCCTCATTTTCACCCTCCCCACCCGTTCCCTCGCTATTTCACGACAATTAACACCTCGCGCATTATAAAAGCGCAGCACCGAAAGCGCAGCGACAGCGATCTTCTGCCTTGGAATGTCTGCCCAAATGGGATGAAATTAAATAGCTCGCGAAGCGACTGCGCGATTTCCCTACCCCCTTTGTCATGACCTGCACTACTGCTCCCCTACCCCCCACCAGTCCAGTGTGCATTGGTGCCGTTTAAAGGTAGGTGCGCGAAACAACCAACCCGACCGTCCAACCGAGACCGAGTCTCCCAGGACTCCCCATCGTTCCCTTGAACGCGAGCGTGCAAGTCTCCGTTTTCCCATAACGTTGTTTTATTTTAATGCTTCCCCCCCCCCAACTCCTTTCTCCTCAACACAGCCCTACCTCTACACACACACATAGGCACTGATTTTGCATTAATGCATCAAGTGGTGGAGCCCCCCGTTCTGCCCTCCCTGCTTCGCTCAAAGAGCGCTGGGGCCGGGCCGCCGGGTGTGTGTACGAATCTTTAGCAGGCACAATTAAATTAACACTCAAACGATTTGTTGCGCACGGCAAAGGGCAACAGTATTGAAGCAGTGTGAGTGCGGGGGGGGGGGGAGGGGGTGGAGGGGCGTGAAGTGGGGTATTGCATGACGGGAATCGGGATGCATTGATGCATCAATTTTTGCCGGGGCTTTTGGTGCCGGCCGTTCGTGCATCGTGTTGCCTTCGCACGCCCTGCTTCGCGCGGAGGACCGCGCGAATAACAAAGCACCGCACAAAGCCTTGAAAGGTAATTTGGTGTTTTTAATTGAAACTCCTACACCAACGCCAACAGCATCAACACATTCCCACTGCATTTTCACCCATCTGCTTCCGCCTGGCGGTGCAGCAGCACTGCAGCAGTTTCGAAAGCAGTTAAACTGTCCCATTCCCATCCCAGTCCCTGTTGGGGTAGCAGCATAAAGCTGAAGAAATAATACAACACCACAAAAAAACCGTCACACTCAGCCCACCCTCACCACCCCCGTAGCTCGGCCGGCGTGCTGTGCAGCAGGCAAATCGAGCGCTCTGTGGCAACAATGGCGGCAACAAACCGTGCCCGAGCGATAATGAGGAAAGCGAGTGGGCGAAAACGCGCGCGCGCGCGCTCGCACCCTCGCCCTAGTGCTGGAGGCTGGCGAGGGCAAGCAGAAGTGTTGAGAAAAATTTAAATCTCGATAACTACGATGCAATTCATTTGCAACAACGCGCCCGGCCCAGCTCCCTGCTCGTCCGCTTACACACACACACACACACGCGCGCTGCACGAGCAGGAGGATCCTGGCAAGAGCGCGCGGAGTTTTAAGCTAGAAATAATGAGTTCAATTTATGCGAGAGGGTTTTACTGTTGTTTTGTTTATTTTTTTTTTTTTTGCGAGGAATGCCGGGGAAGAGCTTTTCATAATTGAACACTTTTGGTTTTAAAAAGCGTGCTTTGCTTACAGCCTCAAGAGCCACATCCGTACTTACTGTTGAACAAAAACGAAACAAAGCATCAGGTTAAAGGTAAAGCACATTAAACGATGCCCATTGATTCCCTTATTCGGCGACACCCGCGTTCCATGCCGCATGTGTAATGCAAAAAAAAAAAAAAAACAAAACAAAAACAAGCCGATCCACACACTCACGAATGCACAACAGCTTAAATGTGCAACGGCGACGAACGTGCGGGTGATGATCAAGATCATGGTGAACAAACACACGATTGTGAGGAGTGGAAAGGATTAGGAGGGGCACGGGTGGAATGGAGAAGAACGAAAAAAAACACTCAAATTTGTACATAATTAAAGTAAACACTTAGCCTTCGTCCCGACGGGTGTGGGAGCGAAACGGGAGTGAGATTTACATTTCGCAGTGGTTGTGCATTAAAATAGACACACACACATACAAACGCAAAGCAAACAAACGTAATGCAGCGGTGAAGCTGGGAAGGAAAATGGGAAATCTCGCGATCCCTCGCCTTCCGTGCGCGGTTTTGTTTCCCTCTCCTTTCGTACAATTGACCACGGAGAAGGGTTTTAGAAAAGTGGGGCGTGGAGAGGGTAAAGGTAAAGAACAAAAGTTGCTTCCTTTTCCCAGTGGCCGGTGTGTGCGAGGTGAAGTTATTTTGCCCATTTCGGACACGCGACTCCCGGGTGACTTCTTCCCATTAAATCGATCGAGTCGATACCTGCCTGCATGGCAATCCTGTGTGGACATGAGAGGGGCCCACCTGAGGTAGGACAGGGGAGCTTGTACCGTGGCACTTACGCCGACCGTTGCAATTTCCCTTGCGGCCGTGCGGTTACTTAAATGCACATTAAAATAAATATTCCTTCCCGGGCCGTGTTTGGTTTGGGGTAGAGCCTTGCATGCGCTACCAACATTAGCACAGCAACACACAGTGTGAGGGGGATAGAGAGAGGGGGGGGGGAAGGGTCAAGATAATGCGGCACTGCACTCACACGCGACTACATGATCACACGAATTAGTAGGCTTTCGGTTGAGCGGTTCGCGCTGCCTTCACTATCCGAGGGCAGGATCAATCGGGCTTCGGTTGGGCTGGGCTCGTCGCTGGGCTGCGCTTTGGGAGCCTGTTTTGCCAACGAAATTCTTCGCGGCGTGGTTTGGTAATGAAGCCCTCCCAACGGGGAGGGGGGCAAAAGGGGGCAGCAGACGGTGGGATGGAAGACGAGCTGCTCTGGAGCATGTAAATTAATTCCAAGGAAGCGGCAGAACTTTGGCACGATCAGTGACCCTTTGGTTTCTGCGTGGAATGTCACTGGAGGGTGCACGGCATGGTGCTGTGGAATGCTATGGGAAGTGCGTTGTTGGAGTTTCAGGTGATCAATATGAGGATTTAATACACAACTGGTAATGTTCAAACGGCTCAACGAGGTTGGAAATAAACCCGTTCAGATGGTTTGAAAGCGTCAAAGCAATTGAACAACAACTTAGGTCTAGTCCCTAGGAAACTGCTAAGATATTCGCGATCGATGTAACAGTCTGTATTGAACATCGGATGTTGAGGCTAGAATTATGGATAGATGTTCATGAATGATATCTAGACATGTGTAAGCGATAGATCCTGCGTGGGACAAGAACATTTAGTAAGACTTAAACTGGACCTGGACCTCCAGCTTCTATGGCAGCTTCAGAGCGCAAGATCCAGAACAGTGAGGCTAAAACAACTTAAACACGTTGTACAGGTACAGCTTCATAAAGTTGTTATGTAATCTTCCAATGGCTCTTTTTGCGACTATTAATAGTGCCTTAGAAAGGCATCCTTTAATATCTACAACAACTCACTGTAAGGTGTAGTATTAGCAGACCAAAGATGTGGGAAGTGGGTGTGTTGAAGCAGTTTGAAGTCATCAATATCAGTATTTTCGAGACAACTTGTGATCTTCAAACGGCTCATCGCAAGTCCGGAATGATCAAATTCAGACGTTTTTGCAAACTTCAAACTGAAAGAATCGAAACTTTGGACTCAAAATAAAGCTACCAACAAGGATATGGGCTTGAAACAAAGGCAGATATTAGGATTTAGCCCTAAGAAATAGCTAGAATATTCGCTATGTAAGGATATGTTTGGAGTATTAGATATTGTTACCAGAGTTATGGATAGATGTCCTAGGATGATATCTGGACAAGTGCAACTGCTGTAGCTTATGCGGGACGAATTCAGATTTTAAAGTTACTTCTACGAACGACATCAATTTCTAGCGCAAGTTCAGGATTCAGAACGGTAAGAAAACAAAAACTCTTTTTAGCATGCACACCTCATCCTCGCAGTGTCGTTGTGTAACCTTTCAAAGGAACTTTTTTGTTGCTCTTGTTTGTGCAAGTCCTTCAAAAAGGCATCCTTTAAAATCTCCAAGCTCCATTCCTGTCAGCATGTTGGCTCCAATGCCTGAGCGATGGCAGTTACAGTAACCCTTTGCGAAAAGAAAACAGCGACGCTTACTTAATCATTCCGTTCCCACGATCCTTTTTCTTGGGACGCAACTTTTCACCCTAAAAAAAAAACACACACACACACACACAAAATCTGCATAGCAAACAAAGCAAAGAATCGAGCACCGATACACACGCACGCACAGACAAAAAAAAGCTTCATCGCAACTGTCAGCACCGTGACACAGTGTCCCGCACCGGTTCCGGGCCTAATTAAGCGGAAGTTTGCTGCTTTCTTTTCCGTCTGCATTGTGCTCCGACGCGGCCTTCCGGCGCTTTCGATTTTCTGCCCGAGCCGCAGCCTGGAACCAATGTCCGCCCGGCGCGAACAAGCTTCGACAGCTCTTGTCTGCGCGCAAAAAAAAACAAAAAGGAATATAAATCCCCAAAGCGCGGGAAGGCGATATGATGAAGGATACCCGAGAAGCAAACTCGGGGGAAAAAAACGCCCTCCCTTAACCCTTATCATAAACTAGTCACGGGAAGGCCCCCACAGCCACAGTCACTCCAAGCCGAGGAAGGTCAAGTTGGGTTGCATCCTTTTTTCGTCTGAGCCGGCTGGCCGCCTGTGTGAGTGCGTGATTCATCCGTCCTAAAGCTGAAGGACAGGTTGTGCTTCTTTTTTTTGTGGTGCGAACCGTTTGTCTGGGTTCCATTTTTTTTTTTTTTTGGTGGGCAAATGGAACGATTTGCTGATTCTTACTTCCGAAGGACCTGGGATGAAAGCGGCGTGACACTGTGCAGTAGATTCTGGGAAGGAGTAGGACAAACGTGTGCAAAGCTGCAGCAGTAAAAAAAAAAGCTCCCGCTCAGAATGGTAACGCTCCGAGCGACGGAAGGGCCAAACACGAAGGAAAGTTAAGGCGGCGAGCATGCAAATACAATCCGATCCTGAAGGACACCGGCCGCCTCAGTGAGTGGAGGTCCTTTTTGAATAAATAATCCAATCCATTGGGGCAGGGAGCGGATCGTTCGAAGCAGCTCGAAACGCAGACACAAAACGGTTCGTGACCCCTGGACCCACAACTAATGATGGCACTCCGACACTCAACACCCGACGCCCGATCCATCCATCATCGGGGCAAACGTGGAGTTCGAGTCGCGAATGAACCGGTCACGGAACATTACTTATAGGGCGAGCGGAAAATAGCTCGCGGACGGGCGTACTTCCCTCCGTGCCACACATTGAGAACCACAGGGACTGGTGGACGGGGGTTGAGCGAAACAATCGCCTCGATCGCTAATGAATCACGACCGGAGGAAGCACGCAAATTGAACCTACATGCCTGGTCGGTCGGTTGGTTCTACGCATCCACCCGACGCAAGCACTGAAGAGCTTCATTAGAATTTAAATGATTGTTGCATGTGGAGCAGCAGGGAGGGACAGAGAGAGAGGACGTGGAAAAGGTTAGTCTTTCGTGTGGTCAAACATATTTTGGAAGGAATCAATCATCTCTGTCTTTGGAGTGTTTGAGACGATCAGCTTGAGTACACGAGCTAGCCGTTAGCTGGCGTTCAGTGTTTTTAAGCCTTCCGTAATATTTTGTGTTATGAATGCTTTAGCTATTCGCTTGGACTATTCTATGTTTTTTTTTATTTCTTGCTGAAATTATCTATTCAATCGTTCGCTGATTTGTTTCTCATTTTTATACGTTTTGTTTACTTTTCTCAAGTTTTTTCAGCTTATTCTTTTTTGTGCATGTTTTTCTTGTAGCTTGAATAGTTTCAAGATGCTATTTGAGTAATTGGTACTTCCGCAAACAAAAAAATTGTAATATTTAAATCTTTCATCGTAAAATTTACTCATTACCGGAACTAATAAGCCTCACCCTTGAAATTATGAATAGAATGTCACAATGTCACATGTCACTAAAAGAAAAGCCTTTTTGAAGTATTAATTAGTAGTAAATAACACATTTTTAGGTGACGAAAAATATCCTAAGTAGCTCTTGATTTGGTACTTGTACTGTTTTATTATAAACGTAAGTCAATGTCCATCAAATCTAGGAATGCATAGTCCTCTCTTTGTGTAAACTATACACCTCAAGCCGTATTACAGTTGCCCAATTGCAGGGCTTATACGGACTCGCACACCGGCTCACCCTTAACTAGACTCCGCTCATCATCTGCCACGATGTACAGGTTGCTCGGCCGCCCTTGGTGGTGGTGTCAAATCGAAACCGAGTACCGAGCATACCGCTCTGCCCGGAGCCGGCAGAGCACCGTCCCGAACGGTTGCTGTCTTCTGTCCAGTCCAGGGAGTCTGGGGTAAAAATCGGCAATGCTCACCCGAAAACCTTCACCAGACATTGGAACCGGCTCAGCAAAGCAGCAGTAGGGCCGTTCGGGCATTAGCTATGCTAATGTGCAGCCATCCTCCCACCTTCCCTTCCCCCGGACCCCGAAAGGGGATAAAGTTTGCTCCGAGCCGGGCTCGCCCGTACACTCTGGCCTGGCGTGGCAACAAGATTAGGTTTTAGGTGTGATGAAAGAGAATATTTGATCACAAGCGAACCCCCAAATGTGTGTATATGCGCATGTGGAGTTGAGTTGGGTACACTCCCGGACATTCGATATGAGTCACGCCGGACATGGCGGTTGCCCATTTTCGATTGCAGCTCGGCTGCACCAGTCCAAAGACCGTCCGATGCGCTGGAAGTTTGCCGTAGTGCAGGGACCTGTCCCGACGCTGCATGAGATGGCAATCAGCCGGCAGGAGTTGTTCTTGAAACGAAATCTTGATGCCCTCCGGGGTGGCGCAGGGTGAAAGCAAAGCAACTCCTCCCATTCGATGCGAATTGTGGCATTTCGGGACATTTCGGGACGGTGGCTACAGGAGCGCAAAAAGAAAACGCGCGCTGATCCTGTCGACTCCAGTTGATGTGTGCAATGTGTGCAATCGCTCATAAACTATCTATTGCACCGGGAGCTTGCTGCAGATGATGGTTGCTGATGATGGTGCTACCCCTAGCAACCTTGTTTCTCCGTGGCCTGCCTCCTGCAAAGCTCGCCGGTTCCACGCCATTTTTGACGACAACCCGGCACCGAAATCATAGAGGCCCTAGTGCTCCCGGTGCTGGCGGAACGATTTATATGCACCGTGGTCTGCTGCAATGTCCGCTCCCGAGCGCGGTGGGCTGGCTTAAAAGACTCGGATCGACTCGCGCTCGTAAGTGGAGCGTCTGCTATGCAACAAGCTCAGCATTCCTTCCGCGCACCCATCACTGCCTACCAAAGCAAAGCCATCGGTGGAAGGTAATTCTCACCAAACAGCTTGCGAAGGGGGGAGGGCGATCGCGGAAGAGAAACATGGTTTCCGTCGCTATCTCGATTCTTCGCGTGCCGTACAGAAGGGGGTTGCCGCGAACGAAACCGCCCTTGCACAGTGGCGAAGAGCGTCGGAGAGAAATTCCAGCAAACGAAAGTCTTCTAATGCAAAGCACCAAGATGGGGTGGTTCTAAGATGTTGTTGGGGTGGTTCTGGACGTGAAGTACAGAAACGCGCAAGTGCTAAGCACAAGTTGGAACAATGAAATCTACTTATTGTTAATTTATTTTTTCTGTCCATGCAGGAGAGTTTCATTCGGTGGCTCGCGTGGGGTAGCAGAAGGTCGTTTGTTTCGCTCTTTTCGTGTTCCCTGTCAAGTTTCTAAGGTTTATTCCATTTCAAAACATTATTTTTGAGCCAAGCTTAGCAACAAAAAATTAAATTTATGATAAAATAATATTCAAACCTTCAACATTGCAAAAATCTCACTGAAGCCCTTTCTTGCCATAATGCTTTTAATAAGGAACCACAGCATTGCATTCGAGCAGCAACAGCTCGAATATTTCTGAGTGAGTTCCTCCCTTCCGTACCTTGCACACTCCACTAGTGATGGGTAAATTCAACAAAAATCCGGAATCGCTTCCGAATGACTCCGCCAAAATTGGAAGCGGTTCCGGAAGGTAGGTGCAAAACTCCGACCTCGGAGCCGTCTGGAGCCGTTCGGAGCCGTTCGGAGCCGTCCGGAGCCGTCGGAGCCGTCCGGAGCCGCTAGTCGGCAGCCGGAGCCGTCCGGAGCCGTTGGAGCCGTCGGAGCCGTCCGGAGCCGTCGGAGCCGTCCGGAGCCGTCCGGAGCCGCTAGTCGGCAGCCGGAGCCGTCGGAGCCGTCCGGAGCCGTTGGAGCCGTTGGAGCCGTCCGGAGCCGTCGGAGCCGTCGGAGTAGTTGTAATAGTCGGAAGTATTCTGAAGCGCATTAATTTCCCGATATTAGTGATAATTTTATTGTAAAAAAACAGCTTAAAAGAGCTTAAAAAACAGTAAAAAAAGAGTCTTCTTCATTTATTGGTATGAAGCTTTTTTGTGTGTTTTTTTTTTTCAAAAATAAAGCCAAAAATAATTGTTTGCTCCGTATATATATAGGAAAAAAATGAATCAAATTAGGAGGTCAAGGAGCAATAGAACTATGACGGGAGGTGGGTTTGATAAAATACGAAACAACGAGGCAGACGAGTGTAATTATGGCAGTTTTGCACGGTTGTTTACATCGACTAAAGTGTATGGTTTAGGCCGCACTTGCTTTTTACCGAATAACATGATGGCTCCAACGGCTCCGACGGCTCCGGACGGCTCCGACGGCTCCGACGGCTCCAGCTGCCGACTAGCGGCTCCGGACGGCTCCGGACGGCTCCGACGGCTCCGGACGGCTCCGACGGCTCCGGCGGCTCCAGACGGCTCCGACGGCTCCGGACGGCTCCGGGCGGCTCCGACGACTCCAACGGCTCCGACGGCTCCGACGGCTCCGGACGGCTCCGGGCGGAATCGACGATTTGAATTTTTCGGAATCGGAGCCGGAGTAGCAATGTTTGGAAGCGATTCCGAGCCGTGGGTGCGATTCCGGTTACCCATCACTACACTCCACAACAAAAAGCAAGAATAAAATCGGCAAGAAACGTAAAACACAAACCAGTGCGAGAGGGAGCGTGAGTGCCCTCAGCAGAGCGTGAGTTCCAAGCACGTGCGAGAAAAGTGCAGCGCTCGCTCGCGTTCCCGTCGAACGTCTGCCCCAAGCGAGCTCACGTGGAAAGCGAGAGAGAAAGCGCAACCCGAAAGAGCGAGCGTGAGCGCCCGTTTTCGATGAAACAAAACAAAAAATTAAAATTCGCCCAGCATCCGCTGATGCGCCGTCTCGCTCATACTGCTCACAGTGAGCGGCCGACCGACGGATTTGCTCTTCCCGACCCCTGCGGGAGCGGTCGTGAGTGAAGCGGTGTCGAGCCTGATTTTTGTTTTCGGCACTCCGGTTGTTGCTTTTCTGTGGCCTTCCCTTCCCGCACCGCCGACAATTTTGCCTGCAGCATACAAGCTGCGTTCCGATAACATGCTCCACCAGGCGGGCTGGGCTGGAACGAGAAATACAGGCAAGTGGGCCCAGGAGAGAGGGGAAGGCGGATGGGGGGGTTGGTGGGCAACGGTGGGTGGCCGAAAAACTTCGGGAGCACGGCTCGCGTACACGCCGAAACCGAACGCGCCGGAAGGTGTGCGCTCAGTTCCGACCGAAAGGTTTGTTGCTCCGGACGCGTTTTCGTAAAGCCCCGGTTCGTGCCCGCTGGTTGTTGCCGAGGAGCGTGGGGTGGGGTCTCGGGCAGGGTCAAAAGGCGACTTTTCTTTTGCTGCCGCGACCGAACGGCCTACGAGGCCACGCACGTGCGTGTGCTCTGCAGGGTGCATTCGATGGTTGTTTTGTTGTTTTGGTTTTTGTAGTGTACGACCATATTTGTCAGTGAGTTGTGTGGATGTGTGGATAACTAAGCATAGTGAAATTTAAACTGCAGGTAAATATATAAATAAATAAATAAATCAAACAATAACCAGTTGTCAAATCTCATTGACCATTATTCCATTAAGTACTCACGCCCAAACCATCCTACTCCGAGATAGTTTCCCATGGTTAGTGTCGCTCGCGATGTTTGTTAGAAGAAGCGTTGTTTTTTTTTTTTTTGCTTATACAGTTTGGTTTTGTTTTGGTTCGACCATCTCGTGGCTTTCCACGATATGAGAATAAGCGCGCGAGAGCGGGAGAGAGAGAGAGTGAGAAAAGGCGAAAGAGAGTACGCGCCGTAAACTTTACGGCCGTGCGATAGAGAGATCCGAGCCAGCTTCATTACGGCCCTCTCATCCCAGGATGCTCACGCACCATTCCGCCACCGCTCGTCACTCAGGCACCGGAATTGTTTCGCTCGCGTCCGCCCTCACAATCAACCCGCGTCACTCACTCGCTCGCTCGTTTTGGAACGTTTTGCGTTTGCGAGCGTCAAACAGGCGCAACGGGGATTGGAAATTCGGGGGATCGGGATTGGAGCCCAGCCCCGGGCGCCCGGGTGCGGTTCAGGACTTTTTCGCTGGCAGAAATGAACCTGCGCGCGTGTGTGTGTGTGTGTGCGAGTTGCTTGATGAGTGGCTGTAGGGATTTGGGAAGCGTCCGACACAACTAACCAAAAAACGCAATTTTGGCAACTTTGAGTAGCAAGATGGACAGTTGCAGCAAGGTACTCGGAGGGAATAATAATGCTACGCCAAAGGATTCTTCCACTATTTGCCACACTTACACGCACCAAACCATCCTGTCTCCGAGTGTGTTTGTGCCCCAAACTGTATGGCCATTTTGGGGGTTGTTGTTGTTGTTGTTGTTTTGGCTAAAAGCCTTCACAATCAACACTTGCCATGCTTCGCTTTTCTCTTTCATTTCATCTCTTCCCCTTCACGCACACACATACCCAGCCTCACTGCATTGCAATGCAGGCCCCGGGGACGAACTCCGATGAAAAATGATGCAATTAAATAATTAAGCAGCCTTTCAAAATATGTCCATTCTTTCTTCGCTCCGTCTCTCTCCCTCTCTCGCTCTCTATCTCTTTTTCGCTCTCTCTCTCTCTCTCTCTCTCTCTCTCTCTCTCTCTCTTCATCCACCCTTTCAGGGTTTGGCGAATCTGTTTGTTTGTTGCCATGTGCTTTTGTGGTTTGTTTTTGTCGCATTACGGACATTCCGAAACCTTGCTGGTGACGGTGGCGGTGGGACCGCCCCCGACCTTCACCCAGCCACCAACCCAGCCACACTTTCTGACCGAGGATGTCGCGCTGCTCCCAGTTTTAAGGATGTTTTATTTTTATCCCCTGACATTGATGACACTGTCGCCGGAGTGCTCGTTTTGGGTTGCGTTTGGCTGTTCATTTCCTTGTTTGTTGGTTTTGTTTTTTTGCGCGCGCTTCATCGCGATGCGCAGTCAATTAAAATTTTCACATCACCCTTCTCACTACCTCCGTTATCTTTCTCCCCATTTCATCCTCCATTCCAGTGGAAAGAGGGCCGAATTTTCCCGGCGTTCAACGAAAAAAAAAAAAAAGCGAACAAACAACGAACCCCAGTGCAACTAATCGACAGCTGTCGAACGAGGCGAGGAACCCGGTGGAAATGTGATGTGAGCTCCAGCAAGAGGGCAAGAAGACGCACGGAACAAACAGGGGAACGAGGGAAGGCTAGAAAAGTTCAAGCATACCCAACACACCAACACACACACACACACACACACACACACACACACACACACACAGAGACACACGTTCCAGCGAAAGGTATGGCGCCAGTCCGGGACACACGGTGGGCTGGGCGGCTGTTCGCGCTGACACTGCTCGCGGTGACGCTGGCCGCGGTCGGGGGGCGGGCGGTGGCGGCATCATCACTACCAGCTGACAGCTACCGATTGACAGGGAGCAGCGCAGCGACAGCGCCCACAAAGGAGACGGTGTCAGCCTCAACTTCATCAACCTCAACCGACGACGCTACTATCAACCGCTGTCGCGCGGCCTGCCTGGCGAAGGTAATTATAATCTCATTAAATAATAGGGCCCGGCTGTATAGGGCCTGGGCCGCGCGGGTTTGCGCGTCACCACGATAAAACAACGGGGGGGAGTGGGGCAGGGGGGAAACGATCGGTAGCGGGAGCCTGCTAGAACACGTACACGGCCGTGTTTGGCCGCCCGGGAGGCTTGGGCCGTCCGGGCTGTTGCGCTGTCAGCTTCCTTCCTAGATCGCTCGCCCGATGCCTTCTCTCGCCGTGGGAGCACCGGGCGACCCGGTGGTACCCGAATTGGCTATCATTAGGATGGGGCGGCAGGCATCCATCAAGCGGCAGGCGAGCGTCGGCAGTTGATGTGTCCTCCCGCTCGACTGACGCAGCCGACCGTCCTTGTCGGGGACTTACTCGAAACTTCCCCGCAAGTATCGGCGAGCTAGCCCGACACAAGCCGTTCTGTCCGTCCGCTCATTCCGTCCGGAATGAAGCAAAGAAGAGGAAGCAAAAAAAGAAAAAAAGGCAAACCCAAAACCGCAAACCCAATTGGCAGCGCTGCTGATGCCTGTTTAAGGGGATCTTGGGCGATCGGGCTCGATGCTCCGGTTCGTGATGCGTCAGCGCTGTCCAGCCTTGTGGCAATCCCCGACGAATGCCCGACTGCCGGGGAAGGGACGACGAACCAAATGCCTCCGCGCGCCACCGGACATGATTCGCCCCGTGATTAACTAGTTTTCTGATTCAATCAAGATGCTGTCTATCATTTCGATTGTTGTTTTATCTCGTGTCGTCGTGCAGTCTCTTTCCTGCCCGCTGCCGTGCTGCGGGGGGGGGGGCCCACTTCTTCCCTTCACCCTTTAGGAAAGGGGCTCCGGCCCCGGCTATTAGGGCGCGTTTTTTTTTTGTTTTTGCTCCCGCGCGCGGCTGGACACTGGTTGGCGCGGCCGCCTTCCACATTCTTTCCGGTTCGGTCTCGCGGCCCTACGGTACACCCGGTCACAGCGGTACGCCTCTGGCATTGTTTTGATGAGTTTTCTCTGCTTTGTTGAGCCGCGGGAGGGAGCGAATAAAACACACACACGCACACACACACACACAGCCACAGTAAACTTCGAAACAAACCGTCCGTCGGCAGCAGAGCAGCCGGGGGAACACCAAACCAAATCTCTGGAGAGTTGCACTTACTGGCTCGCGTAAAAAAAAAAAAAACAACCATGCGAGAGAGGCTGCCGAAAGCCCTCACTAAACAAATCAAAAACAACAACAACAACAACGAAAGAAGAAAAAAAAAGAACAAAACAAAACCCCGCCAAGGGTAAGGCGAGCCAGCGGCAAAACGGCTTCTCTGCACAGACGGCGAAACGGCAACCGCAAACCCGAAGACCTCGCGAAAGCCACTCGTGTAGACGCATGTAGTGTTGCGGGGAGAGGGGATGGGGGAGTGAGGACATGCGGCGGTATATCTCGGGCAAAAGGAGGAGGGCAACAACAAAAAAAAAGTATGAAAAGAAAAAGAGGTTCCTCTTGAGTTCCATTATTAAATTTTTCCTTCCCAACCGGTACATCATTACGATCAGATAATCAATTAAATCGCGACACTAGAAGCAATTAAGAACGCGAAGGAGATTGACAAAGCGCGCCGTCGTTGCCCCCCCCCCACCCCCACCCCCTCTCTCCTTTCTGTTTGCCCAGTCGGTTTGGTTTGGAGAACGTAAGACGCAGCAGAATGGCACGATGACGGGGGTCCATCACAGTGAGGACGTCGCTTCACCGGGACGAAGGTTGGAATGACTTTACTTCCGTTTTGATCGCTCCAATTGAGTGGAGGAGAATTCCCTCCTGCAAGTCATTCGTGGCTGTACCATACACAGTTGGAGGTTTTTGGTTTTCAAAACGTGCCCTTTGGCAGTGGACGGGCCGGCAATTACGGCGAGAGCGCCACTGTCCCACGCGGTTTAACGAAAGGTGGAAGCAGATCAATCGCTCTGATCTTACCCCCCTTTCCGGGTTCCCGGGCTTGCTATTATCTGCACTGTTTGTGTTGAACGTGCTGCTGGAAGGTACTTCCGATCGTTGGAGCCGTTAGATGATTCACTGCACGGCTGTCAAGGTTTGGGAAATAGGGCGGCCGCCCGTACCTGGAGATGTTGGTCGTGCGTCCAAGTCCCGCAAGAGCGCAATTACTGCGGGAGTTACACAAAGCAATGCCCGTTGGACGGATGATGACATTAAACAATGAAGAGAAAAACAGAAAAATGCTCCGGAAGACTGTTGACGACTCCGAGCTACGCCAGCTACATGTTGATGCAATTAGCAGTAAATTTTAAGCCTCATATCCGTCAAAGATCTTCATTGTTAGAAGTGCGTTTCCTTTCTGTTCGAGACGGCAAGCACACCCAACGCATTGACTCAGCAGTTCGGCACAGATCTGCTCTGTGTTTGTGCCGGAACGGTACCAGACTTCGATTTACATCCCATCAACAAATTTTATTGCCACCCAAGTGTCAAGGTTTTTTGGCCCTCGGGGTGCGTGCAAAAGCCGCGGCGGGACGGCAATGCGCCCATATTTTATCACCTCCCGATCCCGACACTAACGACTCCATATTGTCGTCATCGCCGCCGCTCATTGCGCGATGTTTATGCTGTCCGGCACCGAGCTGCAGAAAACAATCGCGTCCACTGTTTCGGCTGGGCGACGGGGCGAGTTCATCGGACCCTGCGCCGCTCCGAACCATCGGAACGACGACTCATCTCAGACGGAACGGGTAAACCGGATCACCGGATTGATTCAGAAATAAAAAAACGCCGAAGGATTGGGATGTAATTTATCATAAGCTCCAGTTACAGCCGTGGCAGACGTTCGCACGGGCCGGGGTACGATGCGTAATTGCCGGCTAGATCTTCGGGGCCATGTTTGGTCGCGGCCAACGACACACATACACACACGCATGGTACGGAAGGTGCGAATTAGATATTGTTGCAGTAATTACAATGATTACACCCGTGTGCGACTTGTGCGGAATGTGGTTCGGACCGGCCTGGACGAGCCCGGAATAACGTCACGGTAGCGGTCAAGTGGAGCAGTTTTCCAGAGCACAGTGGAACTGCGCTGCTGGAATCTGATTGTCATAAAAAATGGCTAGAATACTTGATTGGTTTAGTTGTTACATTCTGTCGTTATGTATATCCTTTTGCACATTGTTAACATTCACATTATTTTTCATTTTATATTACGTTTGCTTATTGACTACTCCTTTACAAATTTGTTCGTCTTACTTAAATGATGTATTTATTAGCAGTGTTTCGCAAATTCTTCTCTTTTCTGTTCCTATTTACCTTCTTTCTTCTCAGAGCATCTTTTTACTTCTATATTTTTCGTTTCTTTATTGTACATCTTTTTTTTTCTATTTCAACCTCAATTTATGTAGTTTTTGAATCTATTTTCACCTTTTTTCTTCTAAATGCTGCTTTTTTGTTTTCATTCCTGTTGCTATGATGCAAGCTACATCTTTTTTTTTCTATTTCAACCTCAATTTATGTAGTTTTTGAATCTATTTTCACCTTTTTTCTTCTAAATGGTGCTTTTTTGTTTTCATTCCTGTTGGTATGATGCAAGCTACATCTTTTTTTTCTATTTCAACCGCAATTTATGTAGTTTTCGAATCTATTTTCACCTTTTTTCTTCTAAATGCTGCTTTTTTGTTTTCATTCCTGTTGCTATGATGCAAACTACATCTTTTTTTTTTATTTCAACCTCAATTTATGTAGTTTTTGAATCTATTTTCACCTTTTTTTCTTCTAAATGCTGCTTTCTTGTTTTCATTCCTGTTGGAATGATGCAAGCTACATCTTTTTTTATCCATTTCAACCACAATTTATGTAGTTTTTGAATCTATTTTCACCTTTTTTCTTCTAAATGCTGCTTTTTTGTTTTCATTCCTGTTGGTATGATGCAAGCTACATCTTTTGTTTTCTATTTCAACCACAATTTATGTAGTTTTTGAATCTATTTTCACTTTTTTTCTTCTAAATGCTGCTTTTTTGTTTTCATTCCTGTTGCTATGATGCAAGCTACATCTTTTGTTTTCTATTTCAACCACAATTTATGTAGTCTTTGAATCTATTTTCACCTTTTTTCTTCTAAATGCTGCTTTTTTGTTTTCATTCCTGTTGCTATGATGCAAGCTACCTTCTCGCAGCAACTGCATCCTCACTTCACCAAGCCCAATGTCCACTGTTTCCATTGCCCTGTCGCTTGTGGTCGGGCCCGTTGAGCCTAATGGCAGACGACAGTACGATGCGCATCCTTGACTTAACGCCCGCCCAGTGAAAAAAAATAATAAGGGTGCGCCCACCGGGCGGCGGCGTCGCCTGGTGGCTGGATTAATGTTACCGTCGCCTGATGGATGGATGGATGGATGGGCCGCACTAATGTTTCGCGCACGGAACGCGCCCTGGACAATTCGCGGCTCGCACGCTTCTCGCACACCGCGCAGTCTATAATTCGTCACCCATCCCTTGGCCCCTTGTCGGCCGCAAAAGTACGCGCTGCACCGGGGGCTCACGTTTCGCTCTTCAACTTTACCGACGGGCTAGTAGCTTGACATCTTTTCCGGATGCGCGTCGTTAACGTTTTGCTGCGCTGAGAGCAAGGGGCAAGGGGAGCGGGGATTAGGGGGGGGGGGGGGGTTGTAAAAAAACCCAAGAAAAAATGCTTCCACACTTGCACACATCTTCGGTGGAAGCAGCGAACCGAGTACATACGAAAAGGGAGCACGCGAAGGAAGGCAAAGGGCAAGATCTCGTGTGTGTGTTTTTTTCGCTCCCGGAAAAGGGTTCGTGGGGGAGGGGGGGGGGGGGGCAAGTTGCAACCGAGCAGAAACAAACACACAAAACGCGATATATATTAATAACCAGCTTGGGCGGGAGCTCATAAATCACTGCCGGCCCGGGCGGCTGGTCCCTGTCCACCGGTTCCAAGAGTGCGGGGCGACATCTTGCACACGTCGCTCGTTGGGGGTGGAGGTGGGTGTGTGCACTTGCGACCGAAACAGTAGTAATCCGAACGGACACGCCTAGGGCGCACGGTGTGTGTGTGTGTGTGCATAGGTACGCCGCCAGTCGGGCATTCCCGGTAGGAATTGTGCATCAAAAGAGATTATGCTCCTTTTGGAGAGACGGAGCATAAGACGGATCGGGGCCGGGACCGGTGAGGGCAATTCCGGCAGGGTTAAAGAACGTTTAGTACTAGCGGTAAAGATGCGCAACCCAAGTAACATTTTAAATCTTATCATAGTTTTAACGTTGTTGTTACGATTATTCCATTAAGCCTCCCTTTTTCATTTGAATGGCTTGTATGACCTAATAAGACTATTATAAAACTCACTTAAGACTGAAAGGGCCCATCTACAGAACTCTGTTAAGACTACTTGTTAAAACCATTTCTAGACCTTTAAGATGTGAGGCGTAAATAAATTATCAAAATTACAGCTTATTGCTATGGATATGTTCTTGAGACGGCAATGAAGTAATGATTATGAAGGATTATGATAATTATTTGAGAATTATGATGTCGTCTTAAATTTTTTTCTGAATCTGAAATAGCTCGCGTATGAGCAAAACTCCACGCCAAGAAAATTTCACTGTTGAAGTACATTATAATAATTTGAAAAAATATGAAAGCGCCTCAATAATAAACAACTTTTTAGTAAAAAAATAAATTATTTTAAACATATATTTTTCATTGAAACACCCTCAATTTGCACAAAAAGGGTTTTCAAGGCTGTGGCATAATAAACATGACGAGAAAAGCTTTTGGAAAATTTCCATTTTTCTATTTGGCTTGTAAATTATGAATTGGTTCACATACACATCAACATGGCTGACACATTTTGGATACACAAATCAGCAATCTTATGCATTAAAATGGATTCCATTGGCTTAAGATCAAGAGGACTTTCTTGACCACAAGTGCAGTCGCTATGTAGTGCTGTATGTGTGGCTAAGATAGTGGTTGGCTGAAATGGCTGAAAACCGCTTCTTCACGATTTGCGTTAATAGCGTATCTCAGATGCAGCCTGTATAGTTTGTTCCAAGTTCCCTTCATTCAAGGCTTAATAAGCATTTAATAAGATCAGTTAATGTTGATGTTCCAGTCTCAAATAACGAGTCTTTAAACATGCTTAAGAATACGTTTACTGGATGGTTAAAGCCGGGCATCTTTTAAGTCTTATAAGACAGTATTATAATCTCCTTCAGAACGGTTTTAACGGTTTAATAACTTTAAAGACTGTTAAGCATCTTTAAAATACATGTTAAAACTATAATGCATAGTACACTCATATTAAAGTATTCTTTAGACATGTTTTTGTGTAAAAGCTATAGGAAATGTTTCTTGGGAATGGAAGTCAGTTATGCAGTGCTGGGAAAACCTAATGTATTGAATTGTTTTAGATATTTACTTGAGTGTTAATGAGCTCTTTTGTTCAACAACATTATTTTTCATCTTTGATATGGCTTACATATTTCTCTTCCTAGGATTTAATACATTTATTTTAGAGTATTTTTTGTCTAAACTTACTAATCTTACATAAGTTTGAACAAAACTCACCGAATAAATATTTCCTATGTATGTATTTGCAAGACTGTCCTGGCTTTTTGACATGTTTGTGTTGCTCTCACCGGTATTACTGGTTTGTTCTACATTATGTTTTGTCGTTTTGCTCCTTTTTTCATATTTGTTAGATTTTCTAATCATTTTTGCATTGACTTTCTTATGTATCATGTAGATATTCGATTGTACTTGTTCATTTTAATAGTTTATTATTTTCAAACTGCTATTGATCTTGTTTGAGTCCTTAATAAAATGTCTTCTTCTTCTTCTTCTTTTGGCTCAACAACCGTTGTCGGTCAAGGCCTGCCTGTACCATTTGGGCTGGTTTTCAGTAACTTTTAGGATTACCCCCATAGCAGAATAGTCAGTACTACGTATGGCAGCACGGTCTATTTGGGGCTTGAACCCATGACGGGCCTTAATAAAATGTATTGTATTGAATTCAGGCTTTGCTTCAAAGTACCAACACTTTATGGAATGTTGTGTTACATTCATCTTACAAAACACAGCTCTACGCTGTCTGTTAGCCTTTTCGTCGAGTGAAATGGTAGATCAAAACGACAGTGCGTGCCGTGTGTGCGCACCCGTGCAACCGTGACTAAGCCGGATCACTTGCGCTCCCAGCCAGTATCGGATGAGGTGTCGCACGCCGCCACAGCCACACGCATCGGGCGACAGCTAAAGTGGCTGCGCGCGTGTCTGTAACCTGAAGCCTGAAGTGCAACGGGCTCTATAGCTTACGGAGACCCGTTCCGGCCGGCTAGATGCCCCCGGCCACCTTGAAGAGGCTCACACGCACTAAGTCCGGAAACTAGCAACGGCAACGAACCTAACCTCTGTCCCACACATGCACACATCAGTACAATGACCTCCCTGCTCGGTAAGGTAGATCCTTCCGTGGGCAGGGGTGCAAAATCGGTTCAAAAGATGCGTCGACGTGACGCGATGACACTGATTAGATTATGCGAGAAAATATTGCAGAACGGTCGCGCTGCTGCCTCCCGTTTCTCTCCACTCTCTTTCTCTCTCTCGCTCTTTTACTCTCTCTCTCTCTCTCTCTTGCCCTTCAAATGTCCCAAAATGCCGCAGCACAAACGCTTACATGAAAGAGCCCGACCCGACCCCGGCTGCTGGCAGAAGTCACCCGGGATGGGTGATGCTGCCTGCTCCATTCACCGTACTCCCCATCCGTGCACACAATTTCATGCTTCGGTACGGTTCAATGGTGCGGCTTAAGTCAAAGAAACGCTCACCCATCAGGCCCCGCCAAACAGTCCGCCGTCGGGAGCGGGAAAGGGGGACCAAACACGGGGGGGGGGGGGGGCGTTGAAAAATCAAAGCGAACGAAATCGAACAAAGCGCTTCCGGAAGAGGCGATTGAAATTGGTTTGTTTGAAGCAATTCGCAGCATGTAGCGGGGAATGCGAAATGGAAGCGCAGCTTAGCAGCGCCGAACCGTGCCGAGGCGGACGCAAACGCGAAAAGAATCCGGGGAAAGGATTTTCCCACCACTCCTGTGCACCAGGCGAGGGTGAAGGTACGAGAGTGAAGCAATAAAATTATTATTTCAAATGAAATTAATTTTGAACTCGTTCCGCTTCCGCTTGCGTACGCCGATCCTCCTCAGCACTCAGATTTCCACCAATCAAAGCACACAACCTGGTGTGTGTGTGTGTGTGTGTGCTTACTGTACAGGAAGGGCCAGCCAGCGTGCGGGAAATTCCGATGCACGCGCAGCGTACCTTCAAACCGTAACTTTAAGCAGCAAAACAAAACAAAAAAAAAAACGCACGCGATCGAACGGCTTCATTTGCCACGAAAATCGTTTTCCCGCCCCCTCCAAGATGTTGTTTGTTTCGTGCGTTTGTTTGTTTGTTTGGTTAGGATGCCCCTTGCTTTGCCGCTTCGCTTGCTTTGACCTAGAATTTCCGTTTCCTTCCTGCCTGCCTGCCCGGTGGGGGGTGTTAGAACAAATCGCCCCGAACGGGTTGGGAACCTACGGGATACGGGTTGGTTCTGCCGCTTTCCACTAGCAGTTGCAGGAATTTAAAAAAAAATAGGAAACCATCAACACAGACGCTAAATTGTCATCGCCAAAATTTGGTGCATGAAAATTCGGTTGGTTGCCTTTTCAAATGAGAGAGAGAGAGAGAGAGAGAGAAACAGAGCGAAAAAGGAAAAAAAAACACAGCAGGCCAAAATGGACGAACGTAGCAGCGGGAAAGTATGCAAAAATTTTGCCACCGCGCGCGTAAACCGGCGGTTTTGGGTTCAGAATTGCTCCGTCAAAGGTTGGCGAATTGAAAAGGAATTTTGTTAAAGAGCGGTGGGGCAAAACACTTTACGCTTTAAAATGTTTAGAACCATTTTCCATTCGCTTCTGAGTGATGGAAAATCCCACCAAACAAAGTGAAATAACTATCGATTTCATTCGTGGCAAGTGAATGTATCGCATCACAGATAATTTTTAAAATTCGTTCCGAACTTGATACACTATCAAATGCTATTTTACTAATAAAGGGTCTTTCACACGCACTAGCTCATTAATATAAATCATAATTTTCGTTTGCACGGTTGTTTTTTTTTTTGTTTGGTGCCTTTCATGCCCGCATTCATCAAACGAGGTAATGAAAATGGTGTTCAATTTTCCCACCACCCATCGTTGCTAGTTTTAGTCGCCTAGTTCGACACTCATAAACTCATGGTGGTGGAAACAAAGTGATTTTAATGATCGAGCTTCCCCATGAAAAGCATCCCTTTTGCAATGCTATCTTTCGGGGGCGATTTCATTGTAGAGTTGCTGCTTTATTGTGTTGTTTTGTGCATTGCGTATCGTAAAAGTTGTGAATGGATTGTAAATAAATATTGTGCTTTCATGTGGGTTCCGGTGTTGTTCTCGTGTACACATGGAAGTGGAAGATTTTTTTATAAAATAATTATCATTGTATCGAGATTATCAATCATTCCATCGTGCTCCATTTGCTGACAGTAATGTGATATACACACAACATTATTATGGCAATACTTATAAGGATTACCAGTAATTAAAACGTGTCAGAATTATTGCGAAATTGCTAGCACCGTTTATTGCTTGGGAAGCATACGCCCGGGAAAATGGACCACAGAGAAGAGAGAAGCGCGTCAAAACACGCTTGGCGGAACAAATCAGAAGCGTAAGGATGATACGAGCAGAGGCTTGTGCAGCAGCAGGTGGCCAGTATTAAGATCTC
This sequence comes from Anopheles coluzzii, assembly GCF_943734685.1. NCBI lineage: Eukaryota > Metazoa > Arthropoda > Insecta > Diptera > Culicidae > Anopheles > Anopheles coluzzii. The sequence continues at coordinate 2,590,848 of NC_064669.1, read as the reverse complement.
AGGCGCTGGGCGAAAGAACCCACGGCGCGGTGGCTCCATTTCCTGCGCTCGTCATGCATGCCGATTTCTCACGCGATTAGCAGGGACCGATACATTCATTAACACTCCGGGCGCATCGGTTCCGGTGGCTGCAGCGCGTTGCGTCGATCGTTTCGTAAGGCCATTGTTTTTTTGTTGTTTTTGCTTTCCGCTCTTCCGTTTTCCACTGTCACCCGTGTCACCCGTGTAACGATTGAAACAGGGGTATGGCTTACATGGAAAAAAAGCCAACCATCATGGGACATAATTGGAGCAAAAGGCTTAATAGTAATAGGAAACGGACAAAAAAAAAAAAAAACAGACTCCAGACCAGCGAACGAAATAGAACGCGTCACGTGGTAAAAGTGGTGAAGAAATAGAGAGAGAGAAATGAAAATAATGGGAGCACAAACGGGGTCGCGAGACACGCTTAGCATTTGAAGCTCCCAAAGAAGAGGAAGCAACAAGGGCGCAACGCCTCTGGACGTCCCCGGGTTGGCTCTCCCGCGATCACGGGTCGCCCGGGCTGCGCAAAAGGGGAGCGAGTTTTATGATCAATTATAATTATCTGATTAAGCCTACTTACGCCCAGGGGCGTGATCTACGTGCCTTCGTGCCTTGGGCGGATTGGGCCCGCGAGATATCAGGGTTCGACAATCGCAGCGGGCCCTTGGTAGCGTTGGACGGAGCCAAGCGTGTTGGCGTGAGGAAGTTGTCAGTGAGCTGTAATCGAGGCTCATATGCAGCTCCACTGGAGCTCTCAGAAGTAAACACTTTGCAAAACTGTGTGGTGTGATATTGAGGAAAAGCGAAACCCCAAGGTCCAAGAATGTCTTCTCCACAATCGATTTTAGTGTGAAATTGGAATGTAGTTTAATGAAGATAGAAGTGTCTAGGCAGTCTTTATAGGAGATGCAAAGTTTTTTGTTGCGATAATTCCAAAGTAGAACTTTGATTCCTAAGCAAAATGCCTGGTTATATCGACAGTGAATGCTCCCGATACTTGAAAACCCCTGGATCACCCGGCAACAATCCCGCCCTCCGGGAGGGGAAGAGGCCCCAGACGTACACGACGATGACAATGGCGGGGATTCGAATTTGTTACGCTGTCGCGGCACGACGTGACCGACGGGCGTCGGTGCGCTTTCACTCGTACTCGCGCACACGATAATCCCCGCGGTCCCGGGAGCCGACTTCTTCATTACTCAAACAGCGTGAAGTTGTTAAGCCCGGCCGTCCCGTACCTCCACCGTCAGCTGCCAGCTTATCTAGCGGCCCTACCACCTAGCTCGGGCCAACGGGGACGGAATTCTTCTTCCACCCACGGGGGTTTTCCTGTTTTCTCCAGTGTTCCCGTTTGCACCAATTCCCCGTTTGTGGCGGCCGTTTCGAAGGGCTTAGAACATACCCGGGGGCTGCTCGTCCAGTCCGTTTCGGTATGTTTATTTTACTTGTTTCCGATTAAGTGTGAAAGCATGCTCACGACCATCGCCGGAATAACTTCAGATTGTGGCGGAGCAGGAGGTGGAACGAAATTCGATAGCACTTTCCAACCTACTGCAACATAACTCTAACGTGAAAAAGTAGCAAAAATGTTTCATTATTTAATAGTTTTTTTTTGGAAATTACATTTAGAGACACTAACAAATGCATCTCCAATTTCCTTCCCGTTATACTCTAAAGAGGTTCTGCAATATGATAGAGTCTTTAAAGCCTTCTGGATCCTAAATGCTGACATTCGGCCCTACGACATGTACATCCAAAAATCTGCTGCAAATGACTGTACCACAACAGCCATAAACGATGCAGAGAAGGAGCGAATGATTGAAGCAAGAAAGCAGTTCCACACACCAACACCGGCAGAGCGCCCAAAGTCCAAATCCACTCGAGCCGAGTCAGCGAACCGGAAGCAGGCTGGAAGTTTTGCAGCAACTGTCAGCTGCCTGTCTGTCGGTCGTTGTTGGAACTGTGGACGTGTTGGGAAATTGATTTCGAAAACGCTTGTCCGACTCGAGGTGCGGCTGAAGAGTGCCAAAACATGACCTATCAAGTGTGTTTGCATGTGTGTGTGTGTGTGCTGGTGCGTGGATGGACACCTCAGCGGGCATTTTGCCGTGCCCCTCTTCAGCTACGCGGCTGGAAGCTTCAGCACGTTGGGACGTCTACTGGTTTGAAGTTTGTTTGTTTTTTGAGCCTTGGGATGTGCATTCTGGGATACAGTCTCGAGGATAATTTCAAGAACTTTCCAGTTCTAGGTACTCTTGTTGAGCATTTTAGCTAAAGAGTTTTTCTAACTGAACAGTTTTTCGATGAAAGATGAATATTGCGGCGTAGAAGTTCGAAACAAGTATTGAAGTCAAAATATATATTTATATATATTTCACCATGCTCTCTTCTGGGAATGCGAATTCTTCAGCATGTAGCAATCGTTCACCGAAATGTCATCATCAGTAAATTTTTTAAATTCGGCACGCATGACCGATTGCACTAAATACTAAAAAAAAGGGCAGAACCTTCCTTCTCAACGTTTCTCGTACCGAACACAGGCAAGTGTTATTTTTAAGCACACATTTGCTCATACCATCGACGCAAATAAAACGCCACTCACGCGGGTATTTCGAAAGTGTTTGAGTCATGCGCAGCCGATACGAGAACACGGGCGCGTTAGAACGCAAACTGACTTGGAGGGTGCCGCTCGACGCAATCGGGACGGGTGTGCGAATGTGAACTCGCTGTACCCACCTACTTGAGCACGCACCTAAGCGACCAACCACGCCCTCGATTGGAAGGAACGCGCAAAACAAACACCATCCCGGGTACGAGCCGTGCAAACCAATAGGAGAATAGAAGTGCGAAGTGCACTTTAGCGTGGACGCAACGCTAATTACGCAACGAAGCGCGCGGTGAAGATGGACGATCGCAAAAAAAAAAAAGGTTGAAAGCGTTCCGTTGCAAGAGATCCGGCTCGAAGGACCATAATGGCGGTTGAGGAGATCTCGCCCGATTCTGTCAGGTAAAGGCGGATCGGTGGAGCGATGTGGTAGTTGGCTCAGATCAGGTATTATCAGCTTCCAGACTGTCTGGAAGTGGTCGCCTTGATGATCGCCTGCGCCGTACAATTAATATAATCTCTAACAAAAACACACCTCCGACACATGTGAAGAGACCACCATCGGCGCTTGACTTGCGACAGCGTTCAGGCGATAGATCTTCTCCTCACCTTCGCCCGTTTGCTTCTCCAATTAGCGACCCCGGGCCCGGGTTTTATGTGCACAGCTCCAAACGCAAACCTGCTGCACTGTTGACTCTTCTCACCTTGGGCAACCCGTCCGGCTGGTCCGGCATTATACCGACGGGTCTTACGCACCAGCTGCATCCAGGTTGCGTAGGCCACCCCGTGCGCTGAAAACCAAACAGCCTATTTTCTAATTTCGCTGTCACCGATCGCCGGACGGCCGGAAACACACTGTCCCCCCGAAGGGCTGATTGTTGCTGGAATATGTCAATTGGAAGAACAGCGCGGCCCACTCGAAAACAACACCAACTCCAAGCACGATTAGCTTCGGCACCGAGTACGTGATAGTATGTCGTCTCGCTGCACCGGGGGCGAGGGTGGTTGGAACGCACTTTGGAGTCGTACAAATTGTGGGTGCAGATGTCAGACAGCGTTACGGTGGCCGATTAGAGATGCGCGCGTTCGCACCAGATCGGACAGCGTGCCGCTGAACATGATCGCGCATTTCGTCGGAAAAGACGCGTAGCGGAAATGTAACAGACGACGAACGCGCACAATGCCCCGAGGTCCCGAAAGTGCCTATTCACGACGTGACGATGACGATGATGACTTTCACTTGACTGTCATTAATCTTTATTTCTGTTCTGTTCTGACCCAGCAAGCAGAAGCAGAGGAGGAAAAATTCTCAGGACAAAACCGTACATCGTTTCACGCTCTGGCGTGTCGTGAGTAATTGCTGGCGGATCAGAGAATGCGTAGGGGTTTTTTTTTTTTTTTGGAGGGGAGGACGTAGAAAAAGACTTATTTGACAGTTGGCTATCGGGAGCTATTCGGCATGGCCGGTGACATATTGTGATCGCTTCAACACATGGCCTGCGCCAAACACTTCCAGAGACGCGCTGCTGTTGAGATATGCTCATTATGTGTGTGTGTGTGTTCGGGAGTCGTCGTTTCAATGCATTGGAACATAATTCTTACGTCGCAATGCTTCCTCACTTTCGTGCCCTGCACTCCCCCAAATGCAGTGAGGAGGGAGGATCTTTGGCTCAACGGAGTCACCATCATCGTACAACAGCATCAGCTTCAGGTGTGAGAGGCGCGCAGAGGGAATCCGGGAATGTGTTGAAGCGGGCCGTTAAGATGCTCCCCGGTGCCTATGGAAGCCAACATTCCAGAATTGCATAATTATACAGCGATGAATGTTTATGGATATGTTTATGGATTGATTTAACGACATCTTTTAACGACTCACGGTTTGGCGCGGGTCTGAGGGAGCCGTGAATTTGTTCAGTCAATCGTTGCTTACTACCGCGTCCACCAAGATGGCGAGCGCGTCGGATGTAGACGCGAAGCATCGGTCCCATGGGAAAAGGTGTCTGAAAGAGAGAAAGAGATAGATAGAGAGAGAGAGAAGATGGCGAAAGCAGCATCGTTTTGATGGAACAAATTCGCATTGTCGGAGCTCGCATCGGAGTTGCTATGAATTCGGAATATGTACTTCTTTCCTCCGCGCCTACCGACGCTCGCCGCATCATTCAACTTCGCCGCCCCGAAACGCTGGGCGCGTCCGATTTCGGGACGAAATAGTAGCAGAATTTATTACGTATTCAATTGAGCTAATGGGAAGCGATAGCTTCATTATAGAAATGAGCGTAATAATTTAGCGGCTAAACTGCCGCCGCGCTGCCGCTGTTGGTCGCACCAAAAGCAAAAAAAAAAAAAAAAAACAAAAAAAGTAGAAGAAACCTACACCACCGGGTGGGAACGGGGAGCGTGGAACAGAGCTGCGGGGTGCATGGGTGGAGGCGTAAAAACGTTCAATCGCTACACGCTGCCAGCGCAACGAATTCAGTGTAGGGCATCAGGCTGGCAGCAGTAGTAGGAGAAGAGAGAGAGTGCGAGAAAAAAAAGAAACACACAGAGATACGTCTCATTCGAGCCGAACACTAGACATTTCCAACTTCGGCGCTTCAGTTTTTGGTTTCATTATTAGTCTCCGCTTACTGGCCGCCGAGCTGTGAAGTAACAATCAGTGCGACGCGGCAGATGGAACGAAGGCCGATTCGGAGCCGTGGTGGCACTGGGAAGAGAGCAACGCCAGCGCAACGCAATCGTGGAATAATACATTTTCCGGTCGCTTCGTATATCTTGTCGGCTTTGTTTTTTTTTTCTTTAATTTTATTTTTATTTCCTCGCTTAGAGCTGTCAAACTGCCGACGCCATTTTTCTTTCCCAGCGAGACAGCCCGTCACAGGGCTTAAGTTACTGGCTGGCGAAGCGCTTCTATCATCTTGGGGCGGGTGTGACAGATTTGAAGAGCGCCCAGGGTGTAGGGTGGGCTGCTAGATTCCGTTTAGATGTTGCCCCATGCAACACCAGCAAACATCAGCTGTGTGTGGAGGAGTCAGATATCGAAGAGCAGCGCAATTGAAAGGGCAGCGAGGGTGCTGGTTGAGACACTGCGCACAGACAAATTGGTACAGTATGTTTTCCTGTTTGTTTTCCTTTGTTTTTGGAAAAGAGCACAATTGAACTTGGAAATAACGAATAACGTACAACTTCCCACGAGGAGATTTTTTGGAGACTTCACACCTACAGTCCGCACGGAAGATATCATGCAAAGAGGCATTGCTCGGGACGACTCCACACATATGTTAGAGTCGTCTGCGCCTTTTCGGGCAACATCTTCATCCTCTCCCGACCACACAGATATGTCCACAATGTCAAATAGGGTGCTCACGTCTAAGCTTGCAACAATATCTTACCCCCTGTGCATCTCGGAAGGTTAAAAGGTGCCTCTTTGACAGCTCCACGAAGTGAAAGTACGTCTAGGGCTAGGCGTCTGAACCTTGTACCCCAAAGGGCAAGTCTTCGCCGGGGGATGCAAAGGAGCACACACTCACACGAACTGGAACCCCTCATCCCCAGCGCCGATCCGATCCGAGGTGATAATTGGTCTCGCGGCTTCCGGCCACGCTTCCGATCGATCGATTGCCCGCGTGCGGGTCTCGGTTCTGCTTTTCGGCAGCTAATACGCTGCAACGTGTCACGATTCTGACCGTGAACTCCCGGGTGGCCTTTTCTTAAGCGCACAAGCGGCAGAGAAAGTTTGCTGATGCTAGATAGCGTCTTCGTGAGCGTTCTACTTACTGCCCTGGAGGGGCCGTAGCGAGCGTCACTCATGCAAATATTGCGCTGCAAAAGGAGCGTACCGAGATGGTTGAAATATGTTTACACATTAGTTGAAGTAAAGCGGTTCCGCTCGGGAATTCCAGTTGCGCTTCTAGTGCACAGCATCTAACCTACACACTCTTACAAAAACGTCACTTTTGTCATATGAATTTCCAGGTCTCAACATATCCCAAGCTGTTCCAAGGTTATTCCAGAGGGAAATGGTGTCTTGCGTCTTGAAGCCTGTTTAAATTTATTGCTCCACAAGCGTTTCAAACGAAATATCTAGCTTGTGTGTATGTGTTCACAAGCCCCACCTTGCGTATCAATTAGTCCGTTATATGAGTGGAATTCGGCATTGCCTACCACCCCCGGCTCAAGGCAAATTCCTTACCGGTTCAGGTTCGGAGCGAGTTGCACATTCTCCATTCGGCCTGGCTCGCCGGACCCGGTGCTGGGAAGCTGTGGGTACCGTCGCAGGTGGTCTGCCCTCTCGCATGGAATGTATCTGTATGGCAAGGTAGATGCTATCCTCCATGCAAAGGTGATGACTAACTGGTAGCAGTGGTGGTTAAGAACCGATCAGGGCGGCCTTCGACTCGGCAGGTGCGATAAGCTCGCTCACTTTATCGAGATTTTGACTCACACCGCAGCATAGTTTGCCAGCGGTGGGAGGGATGAGGAAGAATCGTAAGGGAGTAGTTGGGATGCCATCGCACCGTGCCCTGCGCTCCAGTAATAATGCCTGACCGCCATAAATAACCGGAAGCTTCAATGCTGCGCGCCACAAAAGGATCGGCTGGATAATGGGATACAGTAACGATGGCTTCCCCTCTGCGTACAACGTTCTCCTGGCACAACGAAACAGGATGAAAGGTTTGAAACGTGCACAATGGGCAACATAATTAAATTACACCTTCCACTGTTTCGCGACGCCTTACGCTCGCACCCAGGACGCATAGCAGGACATGAACTCGGCGATGTTGCTGCACAACCCTATTATTGATGGCGTAACACTGTGCAATGCTACTTCTTCTACATTCTACATCCCTATCACTCTTTCTCTCTCTTTCTCTCTTTCTCTCTATCTCTCTCTTTCACACACACACATACACACACATAAACTCAGACACTTACCTTCGATGGTTCGGTGTGGCGTAAATCGAACAAAGTTTACACCGATTTCATGGGTGTTGTGTTTACAGAAGTGAATAATTAATCTAATTAATTAGCAAAACCCCTGCACACGAACACTCCCCTCTCTACATGTATGTGATTGTATGCCTCACTCTGCTTCCGCACGTGTCTGTGTGTGTGTGTTTAAGCATTTGTAAACTGAAAAGGATTGCAGGATAAAGGCAAATCATGGCACGTGGAAGGTGAAAGGGGCAGCACCAAACAATCGGATAGGAGATATCATTGCCGCATTTTTGGAATAGCCGTCCCTTGTAGCCTGGTCCAGGAATCTGACCGTGCGTTGGAGATTTAGTGTGGCGAGGGTTTGCTGGCTGCTGGGCTGCAAGGATGCCCCTCGGTTTTGAGCGTTTGTCAAACGTGGAGGGTGTGCTTGCCGCAGGTCAAATTTATGATTGGAGCTACCGCATTTTTCCAAAGCCTCCAAGCGAATGTACCCTTTGGAGAGTGAGACAAAGAGAGAGAAAGTGAGAGAGAGAGAAAGATAGAGGGGTTAGGGGTAAGAAAGTTTCATGGGGAGAGGCATACCATTTGGACATCTGCTCACGAGTTTTGCATACGAGCTCGCATTTGATAAACATCATCCCTTACTGTTTTGGCTGGTGCTCGATGTCGCCAGGCCGGTTTGATAGATGTGCCGAATCAAAATTCGCCTCCTTTCGCCTTCCAGCTTTTGCTCTCGTGTTCCTGTTGTGCTTCCTGCCCAAAAATAACCTCCCCTTTTGCGATTTCAGGGAATCCTTGGCAAGGGGGATTTCCGGCACGGCATCGCTCCCTAGCGCTACTTTCACTCGTATCCTGGTCACGGCACCAGCGCTGTTACGGAGTATTTCCGATCCGGAATCCATAATCTAATTTATATGCATATTAAGCCCCATGCCGCCCGATCCCGCAAGCCGTGTGTGTGTGTGTGTGCGTGGGTTGAATATTTCATCGGAGAATGTGATTACGAGCGGATCTTTAGCACTAATCATCTCCATCTTTGAAGAGCCGCCCGGAAGTCTTCCTGCCGGATTTACACCATTTCAGCTGCGTCAGCCTCGTTCACTCCAAAGTGACAATATTTCAGATTTCTATTTTTTTTTTGTTTTTTACTCTGGCTTGATAAACATTATGTTTTATTGTTGGCTTTCTGGCTCCCAAAACCAACAGATTTGTGCAAATTAGTTATTGTGGCCATTTTTCACTAGTAATAAGCGGTGTTAGCGGAGCGCAACTACACAATACCTTCCTTGCTAACGAACGTTTCTTACATGAAACGTTTTGCTACCATCGGTGCTACCCAAAGACACCCAACAAGAGAGTGAAAAGAAGAAGAAAATTGCAAGGAAAACGGTTTTGCTCATCGTTTCGTCAGCCAGCCAGTTTCTAGTCTGACTTCTTCTGATTTTCGGCAACCAGCACCACTAGCAAAGCCGGCTGATTGCGTATTCCGTTTGAGTCCGGTCCGGCACGGCTTGATTGACATGCCGCCCCACCCCATCCCGTCCCGTCAAAGAAAGCTAATTTCACCACATTTCGCCATTGTTTCTACCGTGCGCCACACACACACACACACAGTGGCAAGGATAAAAGTCGGATCCCCTTTCAACCGCTCGGTCGGTACGCAATCGTGCACGTACGGATGTACTTTCGATTATTCATCCGTTTGCTGATTTCTTCGCCGAATCCTGCCAGACTTTACGCTTTCGGAAGGAAGCACACGTGCACACACACACACACATACACACACACACACACACACACACACAAACAGAGAGCACCCACAGGGAAGTTTGGCCATTCGATGCTGGAAAGGAATCAGAAGAACGGCAAGAGCAAAACAACTCGCAGGAGCAAGAGCTCGAGTTTGCTGAAGCCGAAAGTGCGAGAAAGGTAGGAAGAGCGTTCCTGTTACCTTCTACACACACACACACACACACACACACACACACACACACACACACACACACACACACACACACACACACACACACACACACACAAGTGCGGGTTCGTCGTCCTGCTGGCTGGTGCTGGTCCTTGGAGCAAGAATTTTGGCACGTTTTACCATCGGAAAATAATGCCTTTACTGCCGAAAAGAAAAAATCCTCCCCGAAGAAAGAATCCCGACAACTTGGCCAACAAAGCGAAAGTAGTATTTGTACGGCAGTACGTTTGTGTGTGTGTGTGGGTAGCTGTGCGTTAAGGATGATAAAAAGGGAAGCAAACAAGGGCGAAACTTTTTCGGGCATGGAGCGGAGCTCGCTCATTTCCATCCGATGCGCTCCAATACGCATCGCACAAGAGACCGGGGCCGTGGTGCGGAACTTCTTATCAGACGCTGTGTTTCGTGGCTGCCTGCTGTCCTTCTTTGGGTATAATTTCTCCTTTCCGCCTTTGTTCTGGCCAACGGGGTTTCCTTTTTTTTCATGCGCTAGCGTAGGCTGCGCGTAAATGATTACGGGCGCGTAGTAGCGTTGCGGCGTGCATGATAAGTTGGTTAGGGCACGGCCGCACACAACGCGAAAGAAAGAAAGTTGCACACGCGGGCAGTACGTGCGCCGGGAGCAGGAAGCGCCTGCAGGCTTGTGGGATTAGCTTTGGGGACGAATGGAAGAACCGGAGTTTGCCGCTAACGACTTCATTATATTCCAAATCGAAACATTAGCAGCGAATAAATGACTTCGGGACGGGACATCAGTAGCGACCTTTAAGGAACTGTCTGCTTAGAATCATGCTGAAGCTGTATGCTCCCGAAGACGCGCTGCCTCCAAAGAGGCTCGAAAGGTCGTGGTTGGCATGCATGTTAAGAATAATTTGCCAACACCTTTGCTAACACAACCATTCCCGCGGAGTGGTAGCGTGTTGGAGAGCCGTTCACTTGATCGTTACTATCTACGCTGTACGGCGTGCAGTTTGCTGCCCAAAAATTACCAGCAAACGATGCCGTTTCCTTTATTCGCTTCCTGTCGCTTTGATGTAAACCATCTCGCTCCGCGCGCCACTAGCCGGACACTTTTCCAAGCCCTGCGAAAGGCACGAATTCCCGCCACCAGAGCTCACCTGTCCAGACGCCAACTGCCCAAACCCCGGGACACGAAATGAAACTGTTTTTCAGCAGCACATCAACATGAATAAAATATAAGCCGCTTTTCTTCTCGCTTCGGGGTTCGTTTGCTTTTCTTTTTTTGTTTCTGTTTTTCCCACCCTTACTCCGGGCATTCTTTCCCCTTGTGCTGTTGCCCCAAGGCATCTGTTTCGGTGTTGGGTGTGTGTGTGTGCGGTTTTGGGGGCGTTTTTATTTATTTATGGCACCGGAACTTCTCGCACAAACTCCCTCCCCGGGAAGTGGGGCCGGAGCGGGTCTGTTGTGCAACAGCTCGTACCCGGCTGGCAAGCAGGCTCGCCAGGGAGCAAGGTGCAAATCAAAGCGTGGACAGCGTGGCGTTGAAAGCAGTACGGCAACGTCTTGCCCAGGTTTCCTTGGCCGGAACGCTTTGGCGGCCCAGCTTTTGCTTTTGCCCCACTTTGCTGCTGCACGGTCAGCGAGCAAACGGGCGAACTTGCTGAGGCAAAGGATGTACTTTTTTTTTATCCCATTTTCGGGTGTGATGTAGCGGTCCCTAGCAATGAAGGGATGATGGCAAATGTTCCGCACGAAACAAAACGATGCAAACATTCAATTCGGAGATTCATAACCTTCGCTTTCGTGCTTTGCATGCTTCGCCAGCACTTCATTAGGTATGCAACGGGAGATGAGATTCCCTTCAGTGAACAGTGTATGAGCGAAGATCATTTTAATTCTCTTTTATTGTGGTCCATTCCATGGTTATGAAGATGCTGCTCGTCGCATTATTGTCATCGCATATGAAACTATTTATTTTCTACTTTTTGAGACATTGCGGATCAAAACGCTAGCAGAGTAAATGTATCAATAGTGGTGCAATTGGTAGCGGTACGGTTGTGTTAAAATGGGTAAATCTCAACACAGTATGACTGCCAGACCCCAGGTAGGACCCGAACCGCCAAAGGGAGTACTTAATTTGAAGTAGATTTTTCACTCTACATATGCGAATGTAGGTCTTTGTTTGGTATATTTCTTGATGTTATGACTATAACCACTATACGAACATAGCACTATTTAACTTTTAAACGCTTTGTAAAAGACCAGCGAATGTTTCACACATAACATATTGTATGGAACGCGTACTTCGTGCAAAACCACTACTGGGGCCCTTCACGATTCTAGTCAGTTTTTTTGTATGGAGTTTGACAGTTGGAGGCTGAAATCATGTAAACACTCCATACAAAACCACACACACACAAAACTAGCCTGCAATTTGTCAGCCTAGATTACCCAATTGACATTTTCGAGCACGAATAGTCGAGAATTCGAACAAATTCCCTTAAACTGGTGCCTTAAACTTCCCTTAAACTGCACCAGTTTGAGGGAATTCAGAAAAAGTCCTTTAAAATCAACTGTGGAGCGGCTTTTTCGTCACTTTATTCTAGATTCGCTCGGAAATGATGTTTCCTATCGTTATAGTTGGTCATGTACCCATTTTATACTCAAATAATACCAATTTTTTTTAAATAACGTCACACAAAATTAGCTTTTGTTTTTCATCAAACACCATAGCTATGAATGAATAATGAGCTCGACGGCAACGTCCATCGATAGAGAAACGTCTAATTTACGAACACACCAAATTTTGGCACTTGCAACACACTTTATCACACACAAATTCACAATTTCAAGCGTATCAACTACTAATCGAGCAGGTATGGGAAAACAATTTCGAGCAAATGTCACTTGAGTATTCTAGCCCAAGGTGGATTTAAAAATATCAGGTGGTGGAATCTAGAGCATTTTGACAATTCGTCATTTGACGTAAGGTCCCCAGGATTCAAACTTTGTTTACATTTATTTAATTTGTTCATATAATTTATCTGCCCCATTTTTTCGATTAAATATTATTTAAAAGTTTATTTTGGACTTTTCGAGTTCTTATTTAACATTAAAACATGTATTAAAGTGTGTTATTTAGTGTTATTCCGTGAATTTATTCTATAATTCATTGTGTTTTCGACATTTTTGAAGATAAAAACAAAGAAATCATTTTTTTTTCAGTTTTCATATTAATTCCTCATTAACTACGAGTCGCATGGACAATTTATGTGAGATTAGAACTCTTACTCACATGATTTTAAATTTCATGCATAAACAAATCATCAAATCTTTTGTTAATATATCTCATTTTTTCGATAAAATCAATAGACACACAAAAATGCACATAATAACTAAGAAATCTGTTCTATTTGCTAAGCTTTGTGCGCGGAAACCAATGGTTAACGGTTTTAAAATGACGTAAAGTCCCTCAACTATGGCGACCCCCCAAAGGCCCTAATCCACCACCTGATATTTTTAATCCACCTTGTTCTAGCCTCAACGCTAGAATTAGATTCGAGTAGCTGCTCGAAAAATGGAAAAACAAGGTGGTGTTTACATTTATCCCAAGGTGCATTAAAGAGATCTGGTGATGGAATCCAGAATCAAAGTGTATGTGGTAAAGGTATATCACTTTTTGACAGAATGGGTGAAAACTTTTGTTCAAACAAGCTTTCTGGAGGCTTGACGAATACACAAAACACTCTTAAAATCTTCATTCAGAAGCAGAAGCGATAAAAATCAGCCTTTTAAATTCATACACCGTGGGATAAGCCCACCTGTATATTATACACACTTAGATAGCTGCTCGAAAACTGCTATACAATACAAACAGCTGACAGGCTGAAATTTCACAGCCTACCAACTTAAAACGGAAAGGACCCCACTAGTGGTACGTTTACATTAACTTATATTGTCCATTTTCTTGCATCTCAACGAATGCAACTCGTTGAAAAGCATGAAATGCATCCGAACCGTGTGCTACGTTTTCATATTAACTTTAAATGCCCAAGTGAAGATAAAAATATAGGTTACAAAAGCATTTCAACCACACAGTAACCACACAAGCTCCTAGAAAAGGTGAAACACTTCTTTCTTCAAAAAAAAAAAAAGAAGCCCTTTTGCATTCGCTGCAGCAGTCTGGCCAAAAAAAAAAGAAAAAAAAAGAAAGTGAAGTAATTTATTATGCTTTATGGTTCAAACATATAAATGAATAAATTTATAATCCAGCCTGTTCCAGCGTTTCGGCGGTGTATGCTACACATTTTAAAACCCACACACACACACGCTTTCGCGGAACAATGGACACAAAAGAGCGCGGGGACAAAACCTTACTACTAGCCCGCTATATACCAATTGATCCCGTTTCATACATTCCTGTGCACGATTTGCATACAGCGAGCAAAAAAGAAAGAAAGAAATGCATTGAAATGGCAACACACCACACACACGTACACACAGCCAAGGCAGGGAAAATCTTCATCGTTTTTCACGCGCTCGGGCGCAGTGACCTTCCTCCCCCTTCTGTCGCCCTTAGCACGGTAGCGGTAGCATGGATCATTCGCTCGTACACCGCGCGCCACATGCTGATAAGCGTGGTAACTTTTCTTCGGCCAGGATTTACGGGCCAGCAAACGGGTGGAAAAGCTAAAAACCGTTTACACCGGTTTGGCTTTTTTTTCTCTCGTTTTTGCTCGGGGTTTTTGTTCATCAGCATTCGTTTCTGTATCGTACCGGCATGCGTTTATGCGTTTTTGGGGATCCATTTTTTTTTGCTGCTCCTGCTGCTGTTGCGTTCCTTTTGTCCGCAGTCGTTGCGGAAGGAGCGTGGGTTTGGTACCTCGCTCGCCCCGCGATCCACCGCAATGGTTGTAAATTTGTGCTGCAATGGGTCGGGTGCAAGCTCCCGCCCCAAAACAGAGAGCGGAGAACGGTTCGTTACACCAGTGTGGTCGTGCTTTTGCACTTGCTCTTTTAGCCGTTTTGTTGCGTTTTTATTTTTTATTTTTTGTCACGGATCATACCCGTTCGTTACAGTTTGTTTTTTTTTTGCCATTGCCATCGCCAAGCACGTGTTACGTGGTCGTTTAGTGAGGAGCCGAAAGGAGGATGCGAGAAAAGAAAAAGCAACCTCCAACCTGCCTCAGCTCGCAGAAAGATGGACGATGCTTTTGTCAGTGCTTTTGTCCTTTTTGTCCGTTTTGTGTTTTGTTGCTGCTGTTTGCCCTCCAAACGCATTTGTGGTTTCCATACCCTTCCAGAAGAGTTTGTGTGTGTGTGTGTGTGTGTACCAATGCACATGAGGAGAGGAAAAAGTTTCGAAAATTCATACACCACTTTTCCGGCACGGCACCAGCGCCGCAGCTCTCAGCAGGATGGAGTGTTTCGGTTTTCGCTTTTCTCCATTTCACTAAACGTTTTAACGCTGCAGCATTTAGCCATCCGCAACCGGCAAACAGCGGGTACGGCTGTGGTAGATTGCCTGCAAAGTTTCGCCCGCTCCCGTTGTTGACCGGTTGCACTGCCGAGGTAGCGGTTTTGAGTGTGGGGCGTGTGTAACGATGAGTTTGTTTTTGTTGCTTGTCACATTCACCTAATCCTTTAGTGCAACAGTTGAACATGTGGAAAGTTTGCTATGCATCCATGACGATCTTATCCATGATAATCACTGGAAGGTTTTAATATAAAAGTACCTCACTTCATGCGTCACAGCTACTGGCCAGTTTTATATGTTTTATATTACATTTTCCGTACTAGCTATTAAATGTTAAATAAATTATAGATAATACATAATAAATATTAGCCAATATATAGCTAATACATAATAAAAAAGACTGCGGGTCACAGGTGAAAGTCAACTACTAAGAAATAAACAAAACAAATTGTTCTAGAGTGATATTACCTGTTTCTGCCACACTTATGAGTGTGTTTCACTTAATCGATCGTCTTTGCATCAATCTTCCCAGCATCGCTGAATGTTAATAGTATGAAATTAAACTACAATCACGAACCGTGCTGCCGTAAACGAGTTTGCAAACACAACGTGCAAATGGATGCGCCTTGCCGTCCGTACCTTACACCGTGCTGGGCGCCTCCATCCGCTCGCGCGTGGCGCTTCGCGAGTGATTTTGTGCATCTTTAGCACCGCATTAACCATCTTCACTACCACTACCATCCTCTGTTCTGTTTGTGCAAGATATTTGGCTTTTCCGGTTTTGTTGGTTCGAAGCTCGAACTGGTGATCGATAATCATTCATGTGTGTGATGCACGGGGAAAGGAAAAACAATAAAAAAAGGCTACTAAAAAATGGGACTTGTCTGTGTATTCTTACCCCGACCCATGCAGCTCGATGGAAGGATGCTTTCAGTAGTGGCAGGTTTTGGGGTTTTGCGGGAAATTTGTTTTCCACCCACCTGCACGGATGAGTAGTTGTATGTGTGTGTGTGTGTGTGTGTGTGTGTGTGTGTGTGTGTGTGTGTGTGTGTGTGTGTGTGTGTGTGTGAGGCATACCGTTCGCCCACCTGGTGCGCACCTCGAACGGATTGCCATTGCTCCGTGGAATGGAAATGAACCGACGAGCGAAACGAGCAAATGGCACACAAAGCGACGAACCGGGCGTGCGGGTGGAAAACCCCGGCTCAGGTGCGGTAAGGTGAGCAGAAAGTTTCGAAATTCTTCTCCGGGAGTTTGCAGCTCGTCTTACCTTGGCGCGCTCCCTTCCCCGCCCTTTATGCTTTCTCCCGGTCAGTCAACTTTGCCACCGGCTAAACGAGTTTTCTCGACTGATTTTTCACCAGCTCCTCTGCCAGGCATTCCCGTACGCCCAGAGGCGCGTCACACCACCACCTTCTCTACTACATTGCACACACACACACACACACACACATATATACGAACTTCAGAACTTAAACTGTTTCAGCACCGGTTTTCTGTTCGGCGTTCCCTTTTGGAAACGCAAGATGTTGCCAGCGCCATCATCATCGCCCATCATCAGCGCGCTCCCTTTCTCCGGAGAATTGCCCTCGTTAGCCACGAACCCTGAAAGGCCAAGGACCTTTGGAGGGGGGGGGGGGGGCGCGGTACGAAGGGGCTGGTAGCTGGGGTTTGCCGAAGCTTGCCACCTGCCGCCTCGAGACGGAGCTTATCGATTGCGAGTGTTGCAAACGTTGTTGTATTTCGGCGCAGCTTCCACAGCCGCCGCCGCCGCCGCTCAACGATGCGATGGAGATCGATTCAAATAAAGTGCCGTCTCTCCGCTCGCCACTCGAATGCCGCCCGTTTGCGCCCGGCAGGGACGTTTTTAATGTCTACGGGGGGGATAAACGTGATTTTAAATCTCAACCGAAATCAGGCTGGAAAGAGAGTGTTGAAATGATTTGAAAATAAAAACAGAAAATACCAATCATTTTTGTCCTTTTTTTTGCGTTTACTTGACTTCAGCGATACTTATCCACTATTCATTGCACAAAAGCGTTATGAAGTGAAAGTTTTCACTAGCAAATTAAGATTGATCATCGAACGGAGTCTTCCTCCTTACCCCTTAAAGCGTACGGCATGTGTCCGTTACCATAGCACGGTCTGAAGTTTACAGCTTCCAACGAATAGCAACGTACGAAACGAACTGCGCTTGGAGCATCGTAGGGAAAGTTTGTCGCTACTGCAATTAATGACCAAATTGATAGAGGGAGGATATGACTTTAACCCCCTCCCAAAGCGTTTTTAAGTCACCAATTGATAACAAACAAACGAGAAATTTGAACCGAACAAAAAGTGATTTGAAATGCAAGCCTTACTTAGTGAAAGTGCTTTCATAGTTTAATACAATTTCTTGTCACAGATGATGTCAAGCCCATAAGAGGCTTCAGCAATGCTTGGCTGACTGCCGATGCGAAAGGAATCTCAAAGTGCTGATGGAATATTTAAAACTCGCTGTCAAATAGCGAAACACTCCCAGTGCTCTGTCCATCCAACGAAACTTCACAGAAGGCGAAGAAGAAAATTCAAAAAACAAAAATCTCAATGCAAAATAACTTCCCCACGGAACAACCTAAGCATACAATGTTCAATCAGCACTGGTGGTTCAATTTTTGTGCCGCACCCAGCACAGCCCAACCGTGCCTTTCTCTGCACCAAGCGTGTTTCCCGCGCTTCGTCGCGCCAAACGTGCCAACGATGTGGGGAAGATCGATTTCAGCACACAGAAATCATGTTGCCTGAAGTGTAAATTAGTTTTCTCCAGCTCCACCCGCCGGCGGGGACCCGGGGGACAAACCGCAAGATAAACATCATCAGCGGCGCCAGCACCCGGGACGCACGTTTGCTATTTTTCGGCAAATTGAAATCGCCCCCTGCAGCCCACCACGGCCACGGCGGCAAGAGTGATTTTATTTGCATTAACCGGTGGGCAGGCGACGAACGCCGTGCAGCGCTGTGCGTCCTGTGCAAACCCACCGTTGCCGAAAGCCGATCACTTCCGGCCAGTGGAAGGGACGAGGGGGTGGGAAGGGGGGGGGGGGGTAGAATTTGGCTGTGTTGTGATAAGTTTTCTTTGCCTTCCCGGCGTGAGAGGGGCGGAGCGGAACTTGCTGTGGCAGAACAGTTGGCAGTTTGTTGAATGTTTAAAGCTCCTTTTTGCTTTGCTTTTGATGGAAAATTGAACAATACTGCGGGTTCGACAGCTCCAGAACCCTGCTTCCGGTGTGTCATGCTGATCGTTCGTTCTTTCTGTTGCTGTGGTTGCTTTTTCAAATCTTCTTCATTGGCACATTAATAGGTATTAACATTTCGCGCCTCACGCGAAACGCAGCTACCACGCTTCATTACACGTTTCGTGTTTGTATTTTACACCTTTGTACCGTCCTTCTCACTGACTCTTTCTCTCTATTTCTCTCTCTCTGTTTGCTTGCAGCATTCTGTGCCCGATATGGCGTGCAGCCAAACGCGAGCCTGCTCAACGGTAAGTCCCCCCTGCCTTAGCGAGCCCGGGCTCCGCCCGCCAGATTCAAACTAGTGCGACTAGTGAGAAATAAAACGACCAAGAAAACGACAGCAACGAACAAACAGAGACTAAAAAGAAAACAACGCTCACCTCTCAGCAAACGCAATCAACGATTGCTAACGCGTTGATGAGGAACCAAACGGACACACAGCCATAAACCCGGCCAAACATTGGCGGCCATCGGCGAAGGTGTGATGGTGCGAACGAGCTGCGCAAACATTCGCGCCCCGATCGCCGCATCGGTTAAAAGCATTCCAGCATTCCGCAGTGAGAATTCTATCGTACAGCAGGGGGACATGAGGGGCATGCGGTGGAGTTGTGCGTGTGTGTGCGTGTTATTGGGTTGGTTTCTTTGCATATTTAAATCGAACAAAATACAAGCAGCTTTCGTTGAAATGAATTTTGTGCATTGTGATGGTTTTATGGACGAGGAACTAGAAATGGAAGTTGAAAAATTGTCTTTGCTGTACATTTTTCGATGCACACTAGTAATGGGAAGTAGTGATGTGCTCTCTGGAGCGCACCCACGACTCCGATCCGACTCTAACTATTGTTAGTCCGATTCCGACTCCGGCAAAATGGAACCACTAAATCCGCCCGGAGTCGGAGTCGTCCGGAGTCGTCGGAGTCGTTCGGAGTCGGAGTCCTTCGGAGTCGGAGTCGTCCGGAGTCGTTCGGAGTCGGAGTCGTCCGGAGTCGTTCGGAGTCGTCCGGAGTCGTCGGAGTCATTCGAAGTCGTTCGGAGTCGTTCGGAGTCGTTCGGAGTCGTCGGGAGTCGTTATGAGTCGTCCGGAGTCGTCGGAGTCATTCGAAGTCGTTCGGAGTCGTTCGGAGTCGTTCGGAGTCGTCGGGAGTCGTTATGAGTCGTTCCGATTCGTTCGGAGTCGGAATCCGTTGGAATCGTTCGGAGTCGTCCGGAGTCATTCGGAGTCGACCGGAATCTGAATTGGTCGGAGTCAACAGGAACCTTTGTGCTTGTGATCAGACATTTCCTTTCATTGTTGTGTTTTTTGTCGTTCAATTTGCGCGTGCACTTCTTATACACGCCTTAATTTCGAAGGCCGACCTCGGCCGCCTCCAGACGACTCCGAACGACTTCGAACGACTCCGAACGACTCCAGACAACTCCGCACGACTTGGAACGACTCCGGACGACTTCGAACGACTTCGAATGACTCCAACTCCGAACGACTACGGACGACTCCGACGACTTTGGACGACTCCGACTCCTAACGACTCCGAACGACTCCGGACGACTCCGAACGACTCCGAACGACTTCGAATAACTCCGACGACTCCGGACGACTTCGAACGACTTCGAATGACTCCAACTCCAAACGACTCCGGACAACTCCAACGACTTCGACTTGTTGTTCAAACGACTTCGAATGACTCCAAACGACTCAGACTCCGAACGACTCTGGACGACTCCGAACGACTCCGGACGACTCCGACGACTCCAGACGAATCCGACTCCTAACGACTCCGAACGACTCCGACTACTAACGACTTCGAACGACTCCGGACGACTCCGGACGACTCCGAACGACTCCAGACAACTCCGGATGACTCCGGACGACTCCGAACGAATCCGGATGATGCAAAGCGGACCTACCTTCCGGAGTCGATTCCGAATTAATCGGAGTCGGATCGGAGTCGGCTCCGGATTTTTGTCAACTTTACCCACCACTAATGGGAAGCTTTGAAGAACTTCCGAGGAGATCTTCCAAGTTCATTGATAGATATTTCTATGTCTTATAAGTAACCAAAACATTAGCTTACTATATATTTAGTAAAAACATGTAGCTCTACACCTTGCAGTAATTTAAAGATTATTGTCTCAACATTCTATCACTACCGTGCACACAAATCGCTGCCATAGACACGCACACACACACACACGCTTTGATTGCACAGTCTGATTTGCAAGCAGATATAAATGGCAACACTTAAGCTGTAAATTAACACCAGCGCCAGCTACTGTTTGATTGGCAGTCGCATAACGCATAACGCAAACTGCTCGCCCCGTCTCGACAATAAAACGAAATGCGAAATCTCTTCACCCAGCGTCCGAACCATCGTGACCTCTCGGGCAAACCCCAGCCCAGCCCTCCAGCGACCCGCCGTTGGCCGTTGGCGAGGTGGCAGAAGGCAAAGATATCAATTACTAGCGCAAACAGTATTTACGGGGCTTTCATTATTTAATTTGTGTCCTCGGCGACGCAGCGGCCCAGAGCGGTCACAGCGGGCGGCAGCGACACCTCCAGTGACCGGTCCCGAGGCGTCCCTCCAGGTAGCTGGGAGAGCCTGAGAGCGAACCGTTCCGCAAGCACAGTGTAATATCTTAATGGAAACGGATCCGTGGAACACTTGGAAGGAAAGACGGCAACACGAAACGGCAGCGCATTTGTTTGCTTTTCTAAAAACACACACACACACACACACAAACAACATGCACCGGAAAGGGTGAAAAGGGGGTTTTAAGAAGGACTGTGTGTGCTTTCTCAACAGCGCGCACTTTAGCTGGATGACAATCAACCCGAATGCGATCGTTTGTTTGCTGCATGTTTCTTCCTGGTTTTGCTTTCACCTTGCGCTCAAATTGGTCTTCGCCAGAACTATACTTTACACCGATTATAATAACAATTTTGGCCATTCTTTCACGTCTTGCATGCTACAAATACACCAAGCCTTCCATTTACACAATTGTACGTGCCTAGACGCACCTTTTCCCAACTCTTTCCTTCCCTCTCAACACCATTTCTCTTCTTGTTCTCTTTTTTGTGTGTTTTTTTTGCTGCTCTGATCTCCTCCCGTTGATTGTTTTTCTCAGCTTTGTCGCTAATATTTGTCCGACCAACTTGTTTTCTATTTACCCACAGTGTTTTTCTTCTCTCTCTCTCTCTCCCTGTGTGTGTTAAGTTCTCCACCAGCACATGAGCATGTGTGTAGCATACCTTTACCATCGAGACGCGGTAAAGAGCACACGATTTGTCCCCGATACCTTTGCGTTTTGGTTTCCATTCTGGCGTTTCGAATGCATACATATGCTCAAACTTTTAGAAAAAGAAGAGATGTATAGGTGGGATCGAAACACAACAACAAAAACGTACCAAGAGCAAACAGAAATTGTAAGTGCGGACGATTGCTCAGCCAATGGTAGCGTGGACCGGGGGCTTGAAGTTGTTTCCAGCGGACTGTTTCGGTAATTATTGAAACTGATCGTTATGCACGCACGGGCACGGTTGTGTTGATGTTGACTTGTTTGGCAGGTACAATGGCAGACGTCTTGACATTTCCAGACAGCTTTCGTTTTTTTTAGTCTGCACGATTGTTATTCCATCGTTGCAAGAAACTCGCCATGTGGAGCTAGATCTAATGCTTACTTCAATTATTCCATCGTGCAGTATCAGTCATTTGTTAAGATATTTTTGTAGAAATGTTTTCTCAACTCTTTCAATGTACTGCACACTTTAAGATACGTTTCATTCCAAACGTTCAACATCAAGTAGCTGCTTACTGAACGATGCAGCTTATTTGTCGCCATCATTCTGCCAATGTTTTGACACATTAAATGACAAGTCAGTGTGCATGACCGTTTGCTCGTACAGCTATCGCGTCGTCTTTAATCGTGTTTGGGCTTGCAAATCCATGCTTTCCTGCTGCCCGCAGGAGTGCGTGTACCGCAAGTAAAATTACAGTTCGCACCACTTGATGCTGAAGCTTTCGGACGCGGTGAACAAGTGGCCCCAGAAGCCGACCGTGGCTCGTGAGTTTCGGAATCATGTTTCGTCTTTCTGTGCGCCTTTTTTTTCCCCCATTGCCTGTTGCAGCAATCACTCTAAGGCTCTCTGCAGAAACCACTTGACTTCTTGAGTGCGCTCGCCACTCGGTACGGTATCGAACGGTGGGCGTTTTTTTTCTCTTGGTTCTCTTCCTCCGAGCGGTTTTTTTTTTTTTTTTTGGCGAAACTGCTCGTGTTCAACGGGAGTTCAACGTCTTTGGAAAGGATATTTTCCAGCATCGCCAGCGTTGAACCGCGCCAGTAATGGCGTGGCAGAGTGTGGAGAGCGTAAGTGCAATCGTTGTCGCCGTCTAGTGGCAGTGGTGTAGTTAGTGTTTTTGGTTTTTGTTGCGCTCTTACACTGGTAGCGCTCTTTCTGCCCGCTTTTTTTTTTGTACAAGCACCAGCTACCAACAAACCACCATCAACGAAAACCGATACACAGCAGGGCTAAGAATCGAAACACTCACACACGATCTGTAAGCGAAGGAAAAACAAACAACTTCATCCATGAAATGAGCATTCACGTCTGCACACCGTTCAAGTACCAAGCAGCAAGGCGGCTAGGTACGGTACTCCTAGCCTGACCTCCAATCGCTCGCAGCGCTCTGCTCTGCGATAGCTGGCGGACGATGGACGACGAACCGGACCCGGAATCCGGGATCGTTACCGATGCAACAGCTAGGAGCGGCGACGGTGCCCTTGGTACGCCCGTGGTCCGTGTCTGTGTGCAGACCTTGGACGACCCCGGACGAGCCCTTGCTACAATACGGACCTCGGTGTACTTCTGCTGCTGCATCTGCACCGTTTGGTTTGTTTTACAGACCGACCGCCATACCGGTCGTTGGTGATGTTTTCCGAGGATGTCCTCCGATCGGTGCCTGTGAAGGGGCGCGCGAGCAAACAAAAACACGCAGCATAACAACAACGCCAGTGCCAGTGCAGCTGGCGGTCGGACTTTTCCATCCCGCACAGCCCAAACACGCAGGAGGACCACCCTTGTGCCGTACAGGGGGCTCTTGGAATGGAGCGTTCGGGATACCACGGCTGGCGGCGATGGCACAGTCGTCGCTGTTTATGGATTGTAATATATCTTATTTGTTTACATCCTAGAGCTTCTGGAGGGGCAGGATTGGTGGAGAGGTGGTACTCGCAACACCCGGAGCCACTCGGAAGGAGCCGTCCGATGTTCGTCTGACTCCAGTGTGACAGTCGTGCACTGGTCGTCTGTCTGTTTCTAGTTTGTCTGGTGCTGTATATGTGTGACGGTGTGGCTCCTATTTCACTGCGGTCAGGTCATGCCGGGGATTGGGAACACCATTTGACCGACCTGGATATTGGATGACTTTGAATGACATCAACTCCGGAGCAGAATTAGAACCATACCGACCGCAAAGACTTGCTCAACAGCGCCAATCGAATTCATATCCAACCATTTCCACACACAAAAAACTGTCATACAAGTACATCTTTGCAGGTTACAGCACATGTCAGAACACCTGTCTGCTGGAGCATAAGAAAAGCGGCGACCAGTGTCAAACGGCATCGCTAAGAAGTTCAACTCCCCGGAGATGCACAACTTCTTCGTGGTAAAATGCTTTCACCGTAACTCGGTGCAGAGATTGGGCCCGGAAGTACCGGTCCGACAATGCGACAGTGCCTCGGAGCGGCACGGTCCTTGCAAATAAAGACCCTACCGGCGTGGCACACAAAAACTTCCAGGCAGGGACCTGGAATTCCAAGAACCCTAGCACGGATCGGAAGGAACCGCTCGGGAATGCAATGGCCTGGTCGGCCTGAGCGAAGCGAAAACCGTTTGCCACCATCCGGTCACAATAAATCACGTGCAATTGGGAAGTGAAAAACACATCCTGCCCGGCCGGTGAAGTCAACGATCATCGGGGAAAAAAGGTGTCCCCGAGGGCACCAAGGGAAAGCTACCTCTCCGCGACGCAAGCAAGGGTCGAGGGAGGGCGAAAAATAGGTGAGGAAATCAAACATTTGCCTTTGACGCTTCTGCTCTGGCTGGTGTACCCGTCTGTCGGTCCCGGCTCTCGGGGTCTTTGTCTATTCCTCCCCCGGCTTTAACCGCTACCCAGCAACGGAAGGACCAGCGCAAAAGGGAAGGTGGCGATAATTTACGATCTTTTATTGGTTTTTCCTAGCCGGAGTCGCCTGTCGGCTGTCCGGGTCCCGCAGCAGGCCGGATCTTTATTTTTATAAAACACACATTCACATGCACACCTACACACAGTGTTTCGACTCTATTGTCCGGATCTTGCCGGCTCTCTTGGCGGGCAGCACACGATTGCCATTTATGCTAAATGGTTGTTAAATGGCATAAAACCGTCACTTCCGTCTCCCGGCTCGTGCACATTTGTGAGCGGTGACCCCGTGCGGGGAAGTGGCCGAGCGACCTTTTTCGGCGATGCACCCAGCTGCTTGGTGTGACCTCAGAGAAGGGAGAGAGAGAGAGGAGACAAGATCTCATGCGGCTGTGTCTTTTCCAGCAGCGAGACCGGCAACGTCACCAAGAACCGGAAGAAAGCTGTAAATATTTACGAGTCCTATTTCCCGACACTGCCGGATGTGCCCGGGCCAGTTGTGTCAAGATATCTCTTTGGCCGCTCTGCTGATGATATTTTCCTGTATTGCTCTGTTGGCTTTCGGGTGTCCCATGTCCCCTGCGGATGTCGCTGTCCCTCCCGCAAGGGATATCGCTTAATGTACGCTCCGGAGATCCTTCAATAACATCGTTTGCTCGCCCGGGGATTGGAACGATCTAATGAACAATTTTGAGCTTAATGAGGTTGCTACCTTTTTTTTTTGGTTGGGTGGGATGTCATACACTCAAGGCTTTTGCTAGAACAGTTGACAGCAAGAGGCAGAGGCGAAGAAGCAACTCAAAGTACCTTTTGACGTCCTTTAGCGAGTGCCGCGTCTTGAAAGCACTTAGGCAGCTCGATGTTCCGCAGCGGAAACAAATCCTCACCAGAATCGCGCGCATGTAAACAGTGTCCTATTACGCCGGCAGCACACACATGGGTGTGTCCCCAACGAGACTATCCAGAGTTCGTCACTTAAGACCTGCAGCCGCACTAAGTGGCTAATGACAGGGCTAAGGAAGGGAGTTGCAAAGCAACAAAGATGAAATAACAAGCCGGGGTGTCATCTTACCCAGCAAACGTCAATTTGTAGTCGAAACAAGGGCGCTATCAGCTCGCACTCGTCCTAGGATTGATTTCAGAAGCCTACGCACCTCACCGTGTCTCCTGCAGTTCCCGCGCTTTCTGCGTTTTCATCGTCCGGCAGAGTGTTTTGTGCGCACGAAACCTCGGGCGACCTCCGGGCCAATACCGGGAGACCTTTTAATTCAATGCGGAGCGGTTGGATTTGCAAGCAGCCGCCTGGCTTTGGCCCGGTCGATTATGAATGCTAATTTTAACCGTCTGTGCGGTGTGCTGTGTACTGCGGTGCGAGGTACGGGCTGGTGATGGTACCGATGACATCGCTTCATGGTTCAAGGAGGGCGAGCCGAGCAGGCGGGGTCGCGTTTTTGCAACAGCAACCGGCATGATTTATTGCTGGTGCGGAAAAGAGCAAAAATTTCGCATGCCTTGAGTGCGCGATCGACAGTAGAGAAGGAGCACGTGAGAAAGAAAGAGAGAGAGAGGACGAGAGACTTAGAGATAGACAGGGGTTTCGTAGCGAACGTTGTGCCGTCGCGCTACCGCAGTCATAATTTAGCGAAACGAAAAATGACGAGAACCATGAGAGTTGGCGGACTCGAAATGTTAGCACGGGAAGGAGATGGAGGAGAGACCAGCAGAAATACGCTCCCGTGGTACCCGTGTTTTTTGGTCGGTTGTAAACTAAAAGCGATATTATTAGCCCCGAGCAAACTAGCCGCAACTGAAGCGACGGGGTGCAAATGACAGACACTGCCGGGCAGCGCATGTCGAACCGGACCGCTAGCAGCAACTACACAGGCAAGTGCGCAACTGCGGTTCACTATCCAGTTCAATCCATCCAGCGTTTAATTTCGTGTTGCTTACTGCTATAGCACATCAGTAGTTTCAATGGAGAGTCGTATCGTTTCTCAGAACAACAAATTTGCGAAAAGGATTTCATTTAACCTTGTCCACGCAATAGACATTTCAGCTCAATTTTGTAACGACTTGGCTATTTCCGCGATGGCTCTACTGTTAGTCTACAGTTTTGAAAGGTTGCTGGGGTAGTTTGTTGAGGCAATCGTTTTTTGGAATTGGACTGCCAACTTTTGATCCTCATCGATACCTAACTTCGAGCGGCAAATACGAACGCCAACTCTCGGAAGAGTTGAAGTTACTACTGAGCTCTGTTATTGCAATCTACTCTCTGCGTACCAAAACTAACGACCTCACCTCCATCAGGTTTGTTCGGTCGAAGGTAGTCCTCCTAAGGTGAATTTCCTTATGCTTCGTATGGTATCGAACTTCTCAAAAAAATAGCTCTCACTAGCTTTACACAAGATTTGAATGTCTGGAATAGGCTAGGATTTTGACCTGAAATTCGATTGGCACTGGAGGGCTCTTATGGTAATGGTTGTACATCGTTATTCTGTTGATGAGTAAGATGTTGTTGTTTTTGTTGTATTATAATAGAGGTATTGAGTCTCGTGGGTCTCTTTCGCCCCTAATAAGTAAGATGCTGAAGATTGATGTTGTTCGGGATAAGATACAAATCGATTTTCTGGAAATTGATTTTTCATTCGACATATAGAAACAATCGTCAAAACACTCTATAAAATGATGACTTAATGCTCCTCATTTCAGTTCTAAAAACCGCAAAATACGATAAAAACAAAAGCCCACTAAGCATTGGAACGCAAAATCTTTTGTAGTACTTTGAAGTTCTCACATGCAAAAAGTGTGTATGAAGAGCTTCGTTTTAGCAATTCGCAAATTTTGATTTGTTTATACAGCAATGTTCTTAAGATGTCAAAGCCATAACAACCAATCGAAGCTAATTATATCCCAAAAAGTAAGTTCGTCCTCAAACCCGCCTGAGCTCGGTCGAACCTAAGCTGCTGCTAATCCGGACCCATCGACACGCGATTGACATTTGATTTGTATTTATGCTGTGTCATTTACACAAGATCACAAGGCGGGACCGCGTCTGGCTACCCCTTGTCGCTTCCATTTCACCCAAAACACCCATCGTGCACCTGCTGCAATGCCCCGAATGCCCCTCCCCGCTATGTGACTGTGTGGCAGGACGTCGGGCGCAGAAAGATTAGCCTAGCGTTACCAATTTGTGGAAAGCCGCTCGCACACACACACACAGACACACATAATGGAAGGAAGAGAAATGAGCGTGTCAACAAAAGGATAATCTTTCCCCCGCTTCCGGATGCCCTTCCCTTCCTAGATTTTTTCGCATTTTTTCCGCCGCTCAAGTGGGGCAGAATAGATTTTATTGCCATGGTTAGGGAAGGTAAGGCCGAATGGGCTTTATTTATTTATTTTGGCTTCTTGCTTTAAGCTGGGCGAAAGAGGAGCAACACAACAAAAAAAAACCGAGTAACCACCAAAGCGGATCTCTTTATGGTAATAATATTTTGCCCCGACTAATCCTCCATCATACTTCCTGGGCGAAATTGTCCTCCCGCCCCAGTCCAGCGTGAGCAAGGAAAATGAATGAGCGTGGATCATGGCAGAATGTCATTGGACAGGAAAGGAAAACAAAAAAGAAAAAAAGCACACACACACACACACACGAAAGGATGCTTTTCCTGGTGACGATAGCAGCATTGCCGGTCGGGGTATCCAAGACAAACGCCGCAGCCCAATAACACATGGGCATCCCCAGCACACACACGCAGCACGTGTACGCACACGGCACACACACACACACAAAGCACAATGGGGCTCGGGAAAATCCGTGAACGTGAAGAAAAACCTTCCCAACCGTTGAATCCTTAAGCAATTGTCTTCCATAAATCGTCTTCCATTATCGTAAAACCGTCCGCACCTGGGCACCGATGTGTGTCTGTGCGCTCTTTGGGCGGCCACCGCAAGCGGATCCACCGAGCGGCCTTTGTCTTGCTGGGGGAGGCTCCTTTACCTTTTCTGCCAAAGCGTGTGCGTTTTTGTTCGAGTTCAGTTTTCTGGCGGATTCGTGGTTTTTGTGGTTGCGTGCGTTCCGTTCGCTATTTGTTGTGGCGTTTCTTGCGTACCTTGGGCCTCGAGGTCTTTTTTTTTATTTGTAAATCTCGTTACCGTGCTACCCTTTGCCGCCCGCCACCTTCCTGCACTTCTACCCTTCCAGTCCACGTACACTTTAATAGATTGGGTTGTTGAATTTCTTTTGGCCCCTTTGCTCCACCGCTCAGCGCAACCTGCCCCCGAACAAGTTCCGCCAGCAATACACCTTAACATACTCTTTCCGCATTTCACGCGAGTTGTATGGACCTTCTTTCCCAATTCGGGACCATTCCCGTGGCCGTGGGCCAATTTCCAAAAGCGAGCACTCACACACACACACACACACACACACATAGAAAAACGTGTGGAAAGCCTCAGCATATCCCGATTATTTTGTTTTTGTTTTTTTTTTTTTTACTTTCTGGGGTAGCCAGCGGAATCTCCAGAGTGTGGCCGGCATTGCACATAGAAACGAAAACAAAAACCCCTTCGTGCTTCGCTTTTATTGCCTCGACGGTGGGTTGCGGGTACGGGGGCAGCAGCAGCAGCACCAGCAGCAGCACTGCCCCCATCACCACCAAACTAACCTCAAATAACGGCAAACAATCTCCGTGTCCTTGTTTTGCTGTCGCTCGGATCGGAGACGGATGATAAGGATGAGCTCGAGGCAGACGTTTAGAGAACGGGTAGGAAGGCAGGGAGCTGATAGCTACCGTAGGTACGGTTCCACGCTTTATCTTTACCTCCTCACCCCTCTTGCTGGAGTCCCGTTTGAGCCTGGGCGAAAGGAATTTTCGAGTTTATTTATTTATGTTTATGCTCTAGCGGTTGTTTCTGCGCAATTTTTGGCATCCCCGCCCGGTTGCTCCAACGCTTTATTGTGTGTGTATGTGTGTGTGTGTTTGTGTTAGCCGTCGTTAATACTTGCTTGTCCTTCTACGAACACGTACACACACACAGAAGCACACGCAAGCAAAGGAAAATAGGAATAAAACCCAATCGCAAAGCATTTCCCATCCACGAAGAACATTTCATCTGTCGGCTTAATATTGTTTCATGTATTATTCTGCCACCCATACCCAACCATACCCAACCATATCTCCCGCTCATCTCATCACCTTCCTACACAAACGATACATTTCGTTTGTTTACCCCACGCATCTTCCCCAGCCGTTCGAATTCCAAACCAAACTTCAACCCGCAACCGGCCAAGTGTTTTGCCGAAATGAAGGCACCGGGAAAAGCGTACCTTTCCCTATGCAAAGAAGGGTGCTGAGGAGAACGTGGACCACGTGGCGGGCAGGAAGAACGTGCGGGCATGTCAAATCCCCACGAACATCCGCAAACACTCGGTCGGTTCTCCACACCGCCCCCTCCCCCTCTTCTGCACGGTTGTCAACGTGAGGCGTTTCCCACACTGCACGCACCGCATTTTCCACCGAAGCGAGACAGACAATGCTGTAAGCGGCTCGGCACGCGCACTGTGGTTGGTGCGATTCTCACGCTACCTGATAATCGCGGTGCGGGCCGCTGCTTTGGAGAATCTGTTTTTCGCGTTTCACTGGCGCGAGCTGAGTGGGGGGGGGGGGGGGGGGGGTTGGACGGACGAAATTTTGGGCCGATTTTTCATCTCTTTTTACTGTGTTTTTTGTTTCTTTTTACGTGCGAATCCCTTTTTGCTTTCTCCACGGCTGCACCATTGAATCAAGGTGTGTGTATGTGTGTGTGTGTGTGTGTGTGTGTGTGTGTGTGTGTGTGTGTGTGTGTGTGTGTGTGTGTGTGTGTGTGTGTGTTTGTGTGTGTGCAATTTTTTATTTAATATTTAAAGTAGCGAAACAACTGTAACGCACTGCTGGAGCAGCTGATAAACTGAGGCAATGTTGCTTGAGGTGACGTCATCGAATATTTGTTTTAAATTGTTCCTTTTTGTTCAGAGCAATACAATATTACTTTGAAAATAAAGAAAGTTTACAGGAAGAAAGAATTGTAAACGCATTTCATGATATTTTCAAAATGTCTGTAAAAAACTGTGACATATCCTTTTACAGGGGTTTTTTTTACATTCCAACTAACAACTGTTGGCAAGCTATGTCTATAATCACCTTCGCTCCAACTGATGTCACGGTTGCGGCACGCGGTTTGTTTTATCGATGACGTCATTTCATCGGCAAATGTCAAACTCCATAGAAAAAAAAGAGATTCCTGAAACATCACAATCACAATTGCCTTATTGGTTGTGTCAATAGTGAAATGTAAATGTAACTTTTTGTGGATTAACAAAAAAATAATTGAAGAACACATACCAGGGTAAATGTACCAATAGTGGTGCAATTTGTGGTGGTACAGATGGATTTTAATGGATTTAAAGTGTTATGAAGGATAATTTCTGAATATTGTTACACAGAACAGTTGGAATATGCTTTATCTTCGCAATCACAACCATTTTTACCATGAAACGCATCAATTTTAGGAAAAAATACGTAGGTTTGTGACTACTTCGTTGTACCTATAATGGTGGTATGGTTCCTATAGTCGTCGTATTGTGTTCCTTCGTATTGTGTCGTATTGTGGTTGATGAAAATATTAACTAAAGTACTGAATAACATCTGTCGTCAACCCATACCCAGAAGAGTTTGCTTGATTTGAAGTCGATTTTTCACTCAGCCAAATAAGCGAATTTTGGCCTTTGTTTGGTAAATTACTAACAGAAAACTCATTTTTGTGGCTTATTTTAATGAAAACAGTACAACATGTCAAAAATGTCGTCGAAAAAAAAAAATCTAAAATTACCTGTTTTTATTGATTTTAGAACTAGGACCACTAAAGGAACATGCCTGTTTGGTGTACTTATAATGACACTATCGTAAAAAACACTGAAAAATACGTAAATATGGTCAAAAGCCCATGAATTTGAATAAAACAATATCATTTGATAACAATTATGTTAAAAAAAACTAATAATTGCGTTGTTATGTGGTCATTTAGAACGTTAACAAAAACATGAGTATAGTTATGAAATCCTCAGGAATTTGGAAAAAATGTTAATACCTTTCACAAAATAATGAATTTTTCGGTCACTAAGAAACGGAGTGGCCCCATTTCATTTTTAAATCCTTTGTAAAAGGCTAGAGAACATTTCACACTATCATAAATAGCTTAACTACTGTTAATTTATCGTATGAGACGCATTTTAGTGCAATACCACCACTATTGGGACTAGCAACACTATAGGTACGTTTACCCTAATTGATTACTTTCACGGCGTCGCTAAGAGCCCATTAAACAAGGAATACATTAAAGGTTTTACTTAACTTTTTATGTAAACCCGCAAATAGACTTCTCTAGCCACTCTCTAATCAGCTTTCGAAGATAAATGTCTGCATTTCGGCAATACTTCAACACTAAAACTCTTATCAAGGTTTAAGTTTCGTTTGGTTTGCACCCACTACTCGGTGAACCACTTGTATGTCGTTCAAGGCTACTAACACTGCTCTCGTGTTGTTACTAGATGCTTTTCATCCTTAGCAGCTCGTCCCTTTTTTATCAGCAAACGCCTCATCTGCTTGATTTATCATCTGCCGTTTGTAAATTCTTCTCGTCAGCCGGTGTACCGTCTACCGTTTTGCAGGCATCTTCAAGCGCCAATGGGGGATTGTGGCCGCGTCTACAGAACACTAAAGAAACCCGCAAGTTCAAGAAAAGAAAGAGGTACATTTTCAACATCTTTCTTGCTGCTGTTGTGGCTGTAGCTGTTGCGGCACCCCCCAAAACTCACCCATTCGCGGGGGCGCAGCAAAGAATGAAGTGTACCGTTGGGACTTAATCTTATCGTAGCATCGGAAAGAGTTTTTTTTCCGTTTTGCGGGACGGTTTATTTACCACCACCGCTCGCTGCTTCCTGCTCCGCGCTTTGCTCGACGTTGGTTCGAAATTTGTTTTTTTTTTTTTTGTTTTGCGACCAGCACTGCAAACACACCCCGGTACGGTGGAAAATTATGTATTCATGACCGAGCCGGGTTTACGGTGCCGGTGGATGTTCGGGTGGGGGGGTAGTTTTGTGCCAAACCCGCTCCTCCTGGGAGCGAAACAAGCGGCCAAACTCATCCAGGAAGGAAGCGCCGTTGTGCCACTTTCGCGCAAATAAAAGCGGAACAGCAATGAATGGAAGCTGCAAATGCATGAATAAGTCGCCACGGAGCAGCGGAGAATGGCAACAGTTATGAAATCATTTAGCTAGGCGGTCGGTGGCGCCCTCTGGTGAGGATCTAACCCGCTGTGGGGGTGGGGTGGGCACGGGATCGTTTGAATGCATTAACGAGACAAAGCGAGAGATGGAGAGACATTCGCAAGCCAAAAATATGATCCCAGCAAAGAGCAGCCAACCCCCGGAGGGGAGGGAAGGTCTCAAACGGACTATTTGCATAGACTTCGAATGCAAAACATCGTCTTGATTGTTTCTAAATGCAATACTCTGCCCCATTGTGTGAATCTGGATGGATGCGGCCCACCGGCTGCTCCTTGAACCAGCCCACGCGTTCGACGTTCGACTTCCCGCACCAGCAATCCTAGGTTTCATGTCCGTATATCAGTGCGACTTGCAACAATGTTGCTAGCCCGTGTTGCATACCGACACGCAAGCCCATCTCATGTTCACCTGCGTTCCAGGAGCTGCTCCATTAGTGTAGGATTTCGCTTACAGGCACCTGCCAAGTGATTCTCCCCGAACGCGACGTTTGGTGACTTTCGGCCGGAACTCCCGCAGCGTCCCCTGGACGCAAACAAGTTGTTTGTCTCGCTGCTCGATTAATGGCCGCTGTCGAGCGTCGCTTTCGGGCGCGAATTTCTGGAGCACGATCACGCGCTACACCCTTGGCCCTGGCGGGTGTCTTACAATGTTTCACCGGAGCGCAAAAAGGGCATGTTTTACAAAACGGGTAAACAACTGCACTGCCGCGCTGCAGCCCGCTGCGAGCAGTCCGAAAACGCGATATAATGACCGGACTGTGTACACCCGGTGGACACCGTCGGTTCAGCGGGTGGCACCGCAAGCGTTTGCTGCTGAGGATGCGCGGCTGCACGAAGCCGAACCGCGCCCGGATGACGAATCAATTACCCCAACGCGGTATGGGATTTTTGTCGTGTGCAAGGGATGTTTCGCCTGAAGGGCTAGGAGAGCGTAGCTCATAAATCATCTGTCAATGCGGTACCGGCCAACGCACTGACACCACCAACTTGGGCGAGCGCGCTAGGCAGTCGTGCGCTTCCAACTCCCCAACACAAGCACAATCGAAACTTTTCGCAATTCGGGGTACGCCAATCGGGATCCTATTAAAAATGATTGATTGCTGGATGGTGGTCCGCCCGACCGTCCGGCCGGAAGTGGCTCGGGTCCTTGCTGTGGTGGTGCTTCCGCTCCCGACCGGTGTATGTGTGGCATATGATCTCGCCGAACAAATCAAGATGCCACCTGGACGCCCCCGGAGGCCGCCGAGAAGTTCGTCAACTGCGAAAGCTCCGACGAGCTCCGGCTAGCGAAGTTGATTGATAGCGATACTTCTCTGCGTGGCTACTGCGAGACGATTTTGACGTCCTGGAACAATCCACGGAGCACACAAGTGGGGAGGGGGGGGGGGGCGTCTCTTGTCAACAGCACCACCAAAACCTGCCCGGCGGCCAACGCGGCCACAACCCGGCCGGACACGCGATAGCAATTTATCAGTCACTCCATTAATCACGTGCGTCAGGTCTCTCGCTCTCTCTCTTTTTCACGCACTGTCTCCGCAGCAACAATTGCCATCATCGTTCGATTGTGGCGGCCCCCAGGACGCCCTGGCGGTTCATTATCAGCTCGCGCGGTCGCGGTACATTCGCGGGATGTTACTGTCCAGCTCCAGCGACGGGAAAGGGCCAGCCAACTTTATCGGCCAGCCGCGCACACACTGGCGAGCTTCAAGTTCAAGGTTGGTTGGCCAGCCCAGTGCGCTCATCTGTCATAGGCTATCGCGCGATGCACAGTGTGACAAATTGTCTGCCGATAGTGATCGGCTAGAATGGAGACTGAAAAAAAATGAGAGCAGAGATCACATTCCTGTCCAAAATTCCCGAAAGTACGCAAGTGTTTACCCGCGGGAATGCGTGTCCTGTGCGCTCGATAATGGGTGCGGTTAATTTATGGAACGTGGGATAAGATTTTCACGCACCGAGTCTAATCTTTGTCGCTGCACTCTTGGACGAGTTTTGGAGTTTGTGGGGAGGGCCTGAAATTCCCATGATGGCATGGTAATTGCACAAAACCGACAAAAAAACGACAATCCAACAGCACACAGAACACACCGCAGCTGGACACAATGTTCCAGTGCATACTGGAGTTCGCGATTCTGCCAGCAGGACTCATTGGACAACATCAGACTTCTATGACAAAACTGAGAACCAAACCACGGTGCGCAAAAACCGCACATCCGTGACGGATTCGCAGGGCAGGGCAAAAGTACCATCAACGCAGGGGGAAAGCCCCTCGAGATCCTGGACCAATTTCATGCATCAAGACCTTTGGCAATTTGTCATCGTCCGCCCGTCAGCTTCGGTCGGGGAGAGTTTGGGATTCTCCAGCATACATTTTTCTTCTCTTTTGCTGCTGCTCTATTCCAACGACTCTTTATCGCCACGAGACCGTCGCTGCTCCGGTCTGCGGGCATTATTAAACCGGCAACCTCTTCGCCGCTTCTCATTATCCAGACCTGTGCCCCGAAAACCGACATGTGTCGCACAAAAGAAACGCAAAATCCCGTCAGGCATCTTGGTTCCCTTTCGTCTCCTTTTTTTGCCTGCTTGGGAAATGGATTGGCTGGTACGAAGCGCTACAGATGGCCTTCGGATGGTTTACCTTCAGGCTGGTGGGCCCGTTTCGGTGCACACACGTTCCAAATATTCCAATTCATCGCTCGCCATCTCTCTCTCGTTCGTTTGTTTGTCCCTGTGTCCCGCACCCATTGCTCGACGGGGAAATGGGGGGGTTCAAATCCATTTTGCAAAGCATAAATTTGTCAAACTGACTTTATCGTTCACCGTGGCCGTGCGTTTTTTTTTTCTCTCTCTTCTCCCTTCGGTTTTGTTCACCATGCCTGTACTTCCTTTTGTCGTCTCTCCCGATCAGTTTAAATCCTGCAGAAACGTTCCCCGCTCATCATACCACGCGGACAATCGGGACCGCGTATCGGATGAAAAGAACATAGCGCACACGCACACATCTTGAGGAACAAAAAAAAATGGGCCATACATATCTATGGAAGCGTATTCTTGGGAGATTGTTTTCGCTTTTGTTCCGCCCGGTTTTGCTCTATCAACCCCGAAACCCCGCGCTCCAGCAGTTCTTGCAGGACTGCTCGGATCACATCTTGTGCGATCTGGTACCTTCCGGGGGCCGCACTTGATGTCTCTCTTGCCGCTCCGGGACCGGGACCGGGTTTGGCTGGGGCGGTTTCGGAGGAAGTTTTTCGTTTTGTTCCCGTGTCTGTGTGTGTGTGTGTGTCGTACCCTGGGATCGCGTGCCTTGTTCTTCGGCCGGGTCCTTCATTTCCATGTCACCGCATTTATGCTTTTTTCCTCTTTCTTTTCGCATTGCAACTCTCTATACAGTTCTCTTGCTCCCTCGCTGGGTCTTGCTTCCTAACCGTACGTCACGGGAAAGAGTTTGTGGTCGCTGGGTCGCGGGAACTTCAGACAGAGCGAGAAGATGTTCTTATACGAATATGTGTCTACGTGTATGCGCGTGACTATGTATGAGCAAGAAGGAACCACGCAAGAGCACCTCAGAAACTCAGCAAACACTCCCGCGACGGTAGAAGAAGTAATGCCCGAGAGTGCAAATCAAAAAAACAAAAAAAAAGGCCTAAAACCTGCAAAGTAATACCCAACCATCGCTGCACCTACTGCACCAACCCGCTTTCAATTCAAAGCGGGAGCTCCGAACAATGGGGCGACCCAGACAGCGGCCAGCGGCCATTCCAGTGCTCCGATTGCACCGTGCAGCCGTGGCGCGTTTTGTAGCCGGCCAAACGCACGCCCGTTCCTCTCGGGTTGGGCTTTCGCGTGCTTCTTTCGATTTGCAACAACGTGTGTTCGCTTCTTCATTGCTTTTCAGTTTCAATTTTACCGGATCGGTTTTTGGGGAATTTTTGGTGCACACGAATGAAGATGCGAAGGTTCTCCCCAGCGCCCTGCCGACCCCGAAGGACGTTGGGCGGTGGTTATTGCGTCGACCGGTATCGCATTGTCGCCTGGTGTCCGCCGTTTCGCTCTCTGCCTCGCCACTGCGTGTCTGTGTGTGTGTGTGTGGTCCGATACGGTCGTCGCGTGTGGCTTTGGGGCAATGGGATGCAGAATATGTGCGTCTAAAGATCTGAAAAATCTTCTCGAGAAGGTGCATTAAAGATTTGGCCGTCCGAGATAAGCGTATCTTCCTTTTGCTTGGCGATGAAGGTTTCACACGGAGAACTTTCTGTATTGCGCATCGTGAAACTGAGAGTATGCAGCCGTTGCTCCAGTGGAATTTATTGCCGCATTATCCAAATGGCTTATCCATTCCAGGCGAAGATCTAACATATAGATCATTCCTCTGTTTGGTTAGCTTTGTCGCAAACAGTCGGTGAGCTGCAAAACGCATCGCCAATATCTTCAAGCTCCAGCTCACTGTTGCAGAGCTTTTGTAGAAGCCTGCACCAGAACATAGCCATCCAGACAGCTTTTGAGCTTCCTAAGACTTTCAGCTCCAAATTCTACACGCAGAGATATTATGGCACAATGCTGTCACCCCTTACGTAACCTCACAGAAACGGAAAAGGAAAAATCCCACAACACAAGTTAATAAATCAATTATACCGACAGCTAATGTGCCCGACGAAGCAGTGTAATCCAATTGTGGGTTTGCGGGTTGGGTCCAGTTCAGTTGGCGGCAAACGGGGGAGATGCCACCCCAAAAGTATCGGACCACAGCACCACAGCTAATGACATTTATCGATACGGTTGCCCGAAAAAAATCGATGTTCGGTTCGGCCTTTGCGGGACCGGTTCTTTTCGGTTGGACAAAAGGCTCAATGTTACAACACCATCGACTTAGAGGCTCGTGCTGGGTTCCTGTTGCAGCGATGTCTTAAAGCCAAGATCTGATTAGAAGTGACAGGAGCGCTGTAAGGACGGAGCAGACATTCTTCATGCTTTATTTGCACATTGGAGTGACACGGTACAAGACAGGTCTAGGAGTTGGACATTTGGGTGATTCTAGCTGGAGTTTATGTCTCCCTTTAGAGCTGTCCCCAACTGTTGGATGGTGAAGATTTAGCTCTTTCTCATACTGTGTTCATCAAATCGACACCCTCAATAGAACTCAATCAAGATGGATTGACGTGTTAAAGTAATAAAAATCAACCGTAAATAGCTTAGAATTTGCGACTTCTAGATTTCTCTGGTTGTATGTCTTGTCTCATCTATTTTTAAACACTATGAAAAACAACCCAAGCATCCAAAAGCGCAAAAGAACGTTCTGCCCAACTGCTCCACATGTACAAACGCTCATTAAAATGGGCCTTCCCGCACTGGCCAGGTCGTTTTACGATGGGCCGCGCGAAGCGCTACAATAATTAGCTGGGTCACGTGAAAAGCCGAACCACGGTCCGTACGCTTCCCCCCCCCCCACACACACACAATGTAGGCACATAATCGCGATCCAAAATGGCTCCTATTCCACCCGGGAGCTACAGCAACAGCACCACCACAAAATCAATCCATTTTTCCGGCGAACTGCAATCAGGGCGCGCTAATCAGCAGGAATTTGCTAATTTTCGCTAGTTCCCTTATGTTACCCGGGCGTCAGCCGGGCCCCCAAACCCAGCGGACGAAGCCCGGTGTGTCTTTGCTCGCGTGCGATTTTATGAAGATTATTACCGAAACCGAACCGAAGCAAGCAGATCGAGCGGTGCGTGGCGTCGGCTGCGATAGGCTCGGCCGTTCTTCCTCACTGACAGTTGCACACGGGGAATGTAAACCACTGCAGAAACCCAAAACAAAGCAAAACACCAGTGCCAACGGCTGCAGCAAACGTTTTGTCTGGCCAGGGAGAGAGGGTATTATTTCGCATGCGGCCCTTTTTTGTGCGGAAAATTAAAAGCCATTTAACGCATCTGCATCGAGCGTGTGTGTGTGTGTGTGCGTATTTGTCCATGTTGTTTTCAGCCATCCGGTGTACGGAATTGCGTTTGCGGGCCGAGCTCTGTCTCAATCTCTCCATCCCGGGGGGCATAAGCAGCGGCGAAGCGCTCCGAAAATTATGCGTTTACTCGCTGACACTGCGTCGCTGTTGCTGGCATTAGGGCGACATGCAACGATTTTGTCAAAACAGCAAAGAGCAAAAGGCAAAAAGTAAAGCAAAGTAAGAATAAAAAAATAAACACCACAACGTCTCCAGCGTCGGGTATGCCGTGGACCAGTTGTAACCTTCCATCTAGCTGCCCACCATTACGCGTGTTCAGTGCATGTTTCGATTGCGCTCTCGAGCTCCCAGGGGGGGTAAAGAACGGGCAGGAAAGAATCATTATCGACTGCTGCCCGAAAGTTCGAACTGCACAGTCGACTTACACTGCTGCCGAGCTCGGTTGCAGCAGACAACCCGGCTAATGAATTCACGATTACATACTCATGCGATCGTTTATTAGCCTAAAATGTATGCTTAAATTTAAATAATTAATTAAATTGCTTTCCCGCACTGCTCGGAGCGGGGTTCGTTCTTGCTGCAGGCTGCAACTTCGCTCTGGTACGTTCGCTCTGTGGAATTCCGTGCGATTTAACACGGTGGGTCAGGCAGGGGTCTTTGCAGCCATAAAATCATGCTGTAGGTTTGGCGTTTGGCGTAAGAGATATTGCAGGAAAGTAGTAATAGAAGGAATAGCAGGGAATATAAGTAGTTGTTCATATCTGTTGAAAGGTCCGTTAAGTATCAAACTTCGATCGCTGCATTAGGCAGAACGTCACCTTGGTACAATAACCTGAACAAAAGAAGCTAGAACCTGGATGATAACGCAAAGATTTAAGTTGGACCTCAGTACATCAGTACGCGCGAAGATGCCTCGGACAACCAAGTTCTTAATGTCACAGGAAGAGTTTGGCTTTTCTGGAGCACACACTAAGAATATATCGAAGAATTCAAATCCCTTATCGACTTTACACCATTCTTGCGTGAACTTCAATGTTTGACACAAGAATCGTTGAATATCTTCAAGAAATCTTCATCTCGGAAGCGTTAATTTAAACAAACGTCCACTATGCGCACCACTGTGTCCATTTCTTCACTGTTACATTTTCATTCCTGCCCGCACCACACACAAACACACACTGTAATGAAACACATTTCGCAGCTTGCCGTATGTGTGTGTGTGTGTGTAAGCACTTTGGAAGGGAAGCATGTTGCGATTGCTACCGAAGAATCAGCGGAGCAACCGAAAGACGTAACATCAGCTCCACGAGCTCCAACATGGCTTTGCGAGGAGCTCCGGCGATCTCCTCTTACAAGTATGTTCGGTGTTTAGGGTTATGTTGTTGTTGTTTTTCTCCGTTGCGTTCCCCTTCTCTTTACCCAGCGCTGTTTTTTTTTCAATTACCCTTCGCTCACTCTCTAGACATCCACCGCGATGCTACGGCAGCCGAGAGCTGCAGTCGATCGTGACAGAATTGGCGATCGGTGCCGATTTCCACCTCCAGAAGGAAGGGCACACCGCACGGATGGGAACGATTCAAAGATGTTCAGATTTACACGATTGCAGCACCAGTTTCAGCGCTACGCGAACAGAAGGTGCAGGACACACCGTCATGTGTCAACCGACAGTGCAGCGGGCGAAGAATTGGCGAGGACCTGAAGTGCACGGGACATTCGGTTTCGCTTGCTTATCTTGTCGATTTACGCATTCGATTATCGCACGGCCGGGATCTTGCCCTCGGGGGGAGGGAAGGCAAACCTGGGAAGCTGGCCCGTGAGCTGGCAGTATTTGTCACTCCGGGCACTCCGGGAGCAACCCCGTGGGAGCCCCTTCCCCATCATCCATCATCGGTTCCGTTCGATCGGGCTGCCTCGATATGTAAATCGCTTGCGCTCCGTCACCACATCGCCACCGGCAGCCGCCACCGCACTCCAAAGCATGCACACATGCGACATCGGCAGGGAGGGGAGCCTGAACCCGAGCCCGATGCGTAAACTGTTTCGCATAATGCATAATAATACCGGGGGTGCTCGCATTGCCGGTCACGCCACGGTCGGAAATTGGCCCGACCGTGCACCGGCGTATCTCTATTAGCGCTCTGCTCCGAAAACCGCGCTCAGCCGGGCTCGTGTGTACACGAGGGTTGCCCGCACCCTGCAGGACCTCCAGCAGAGACGCAGTTTAGCGGCCCCGTGAGTGGCGGCGAGGCGGTGTTTATCTCCGGGCGCGCCATGTTTGCAGATACTTTGCCGTGTAATAGTGGATGATAATTTTATTATTGCATGCGGTGTGTGTTTCGTACCCCGGCAGATCTTGGGGCCCTGGGAGCGTGAGTGTATGGAGGCCCGATCGTAGCGCATGGTCGACTAGCATGTGGGTCCCCTAGGTTCCTGGAACTTCTCCGCCGAGGACACATGTTCGAGCGTAGATCGAATTGCGTTGGCTTCTGGGAAGCGTACCGGTACCATAAGTGATGGCTAGCCGGAGGGTACGTTAGCCGACTGCTTCGTGGATGTCGGCAGAGCAAGACGAGTGCTTCCAAGGACAGTGGAAGGTACAAGCTGCGCATGATGAATGACGAAAATTAGATCCATAATCGGAGGCTCGCTGCTCGCATTATTCTTCAGCGCTTCACATTAGGCGAAGATCATTAGCGAAAGGCTCAGCATGATACGCTAATATTTCGCTGGATGGTTTTGCCTGAGATAAGGGCCGGCTTTGGCAGTTCCTGGCGTGCCTGCTCAGGTTGGCTTGCAGCTTCGAAGAAGCGATCTTCACCGCACTATATTAACTTGCAGCGCAAATCCCTTCGTTTTGAGGTGAATCATTAAGCCCGCACTGGTACACAGTTGCTCACCTTTAATTAATCATTCCAATGATTCAATCGGCCGGCCGTACACCGTGAAGACACAGGTTGGAAAAGGTCGCTTCTTGCGCTAGACAACACCGACTGCAGCGAGCGGCCAAAGCGAGCAACATAACAAAAAACACAAGAAAAAAAAAAAAACCACAAAAGTCAGAAGCCAGAACCAACCGACCCCAGACACCCCCTGAAACCCTCCCGCGGTGATCGGGAAGGGTCGGAAAAAATCAAAGGAATATTTTAGATACATCCTATCTAAATTGACTTAAATTATAATGCCTGGGCAAATGGTGAGGAGCGTTTCATTTTAATAATCTATTCCCGCCCGTCACTGTCCCTTCCTGAGCTAGCCCGGTGCCTTTACCCTTCTCTGCCTTACTCTTGCCTGCTCTCTCTCTCTCTCTCTCTCTCTCTCTTGCTCGCTCGAAAAGACTGAAGAGGAGGAAGAGTGCATGTGTGGAAGCTAAAACAAACGAACGTTTGCCGCTTAACTTATCGCAAACGTCCCGATGACAGCCAGTGCGTTCTCGGTTTGTATGTGTGTGTGTTTGTGTGTGTGTGTGTGTGTGTGTGGTTTTTATTTCTTTTTTTTTTCATTCATCTTGCGATTCCTTCATCGTTCAGCGTTTTCGTTCAACTTTGCTGCTGTTGCTGCTCTCAGGCGCATTTGATTTTGTGCTTCCCTTTTTTTGTCTTTCCCACCCCCCCTCCCCCTCCCCCCCCCCTCCCCATCATCATTTGTACTTGTGCGCCGTGTGTATTAAGCATATTTAGAGCACTTTTCCCTCATTTCCCCGGGGCTACCAACCCCCAATAAAAGCCACTTGGGTCAATGCCGGCTACCTCTGCACTTCGGCAGCGCTGCGCACCGCAACGACTTTGCGCTTTGCCCTTGCTGTGCGCAGGCGGCCTTTGGCGGGCTGGCGGCGGCTTGCCGGATCAAACGCACCGATTTCGCCGCAAAAGGACGCATGCACACAAACGGGAGGGCATTGGATCGACGCCGGGGTTTGCTTCCGATTTTGTTTCGATTTTTTTTTTGTTGTTGTTCTCCTCCTGCTTTGCTTTGTTTTGTAAATAATATTTTTTGTTTGTATGTTGGTTTGCGCACGTTTTTTTTTGGCTCGCTCAAACTTTTGATTGCTTTGCGCTACCACCACTGCGCCACCTCTCCACTTATCTGCACCGATCCCGCAAAGCTGCTGGAAGCAACCTGAGGAAAATGCTCTCACACATCAACGGCGCGGGACAAAGCAAAACAGCACCAGAAAAACGCTTCATTTCTTCATCCCGCGGCAAGCGTTGGCTGCTCATGCAATATTAATCTCATCATCTTATCCACCGGCACCGATGCGATGGAGCCCACGGCCACGGTTTCCGTCACCAATGGCGCGTTTCGGGAGCGTTTCGTCATCCAATGGCCTCCGCGCGGCCCAAAACAAGCCCGAAACAAACAAACCGCTCCCCTTTTGCGAGCGAGGCAAAGACGGCAGCAATTGAAGATTTATTTACTTTTTCACCATCATCTTCACGGGAAGCGTCGTCCTCGTCGGGGATGATTAATGTTGGCGATTGGGTCGCCGCCGACTCGGCCAAAGGTCGCTCCTGCTCGGAGGGGGGGGGGGGGGGGAAGGAGTACGCTTCTGTATTTTTTAGGACTTTTTGTTGGCTTTTTTTGTTTATTTTCACGTGACATCGCAGAACGAACGTGTCAATGCGTTCAAAGGAAGTAATCTTAAAAGTTTGCTATAGTTATTGTTGCTTCCCTTTTGGGAAACTAAAACAGATAAGGCAAGAACAATGTATGAAAGGTGTATCAAACTTTCTAAAAAAAACGAAAAAACACAGAAAACATACAATTAATATAAATAGATAAACAAATGTAAACAAAAGGACAGGCGATTAAAAAAAGGAATGAACGGATAAATAACAATGAATAGAAAAGCAAAAATTTGATAAATAAAAGTTAAAAAAGAGTAATTAATAAAGAACAAACATAATCATGTTAAAACAAGTTTACACTAGAAGAATAAAGATGAAAAGATAATAAAATAAAGGCTAGAACATAGAAAAGAAATAAAAAAATCGTTGAAAAAAAAATGAATTAACAAATTAAATTTTCAAGCTTAATAAGAAAAAGTGGAAAAGCTGAAATGAAAACATTAGTTCTAATTACTCGGATGGCTACAGCTCTTGAACATAAAATAAACGCCAAAGGTTTTAAGACTCATTCAACATCGCTTCCTTCCCTAATAGCTGAACTTTCAAAACCGTTTTCCTAATCGCTCGCCCAAGAAGACCTCATAAATGTCATTCTGCTCGGTAAGCTAAAGCTCCCATACATCTGCACGAGGCCGCCCAGATCGCTCGCAAGTCCCCGAGCCCCCAAGGGTCAACAGATAATCGCTTCTGGATGCGCGGGCACCTGGCAAACACGGCAAAGTCCAGCTCGACCAGCAGCACACGGCGAACAGGTTCCTGCTCAATAACGCCAGTCGCTGCTGCTGCTGCTGATGATGATGGGCCGAGGTCACCACTTTGAGGCTGGCCGGCACACATTAGCAGCTTCTTTCTCCGCACCGGGCAGCCACAGATTCGACACACCCGCTGACGGGCGGCACCGTCCTCTTAGATCTCCCGGACACGCTCGGAATGTGTCTAATGTGTTCTCTCTATCTCTTCTTTTGCTCTCTCCCTCGTTTTCTTTTGATTAGAAGCTATAAAAATAGCTTAACACGCCACCGATTGGAGCTAACCCCAAACAACACCAGGGTCAGGAGCGTGGTTCTTCAACGATTATTTATTGCACACTCCCGGTCTCTCTCTTCTCTCCACCTTGCTCCACAGCGTCCCGACCGTTTGCTGCGATCGCCATCCCAAGCACTGGCAAGCAAAACTAAAACGCTGTCATGTATTAATCGTTTCCGGAGCATGATTATAATCTGCATCTAATCAGCTCTCGCGCGCGCTCTCTCTCTCTCTCTCTCCCGCCATTTAAATGAAGTCCACGGCACGGTCAACGCCAAGTTTAGAAAAAAAAAATGTCCGTGTGGGCCCGGGAAGCGGGAAGCCGGCCGCATCTTGGCGGCAGTTGATGGTGATGAGTTAATAAGCGGCTGCGAGAAGCTGCCTAGCGCCGTGGCCGAAAAACATAAATAATACAACAACCGTGAAGCTACAATCATTCCACATTACCGCACCCAAAACCATGAAACGCTTAATCGATTTGCAATTCAAAACCCGCGCGAAACGATTCGCGGAGGCTCGCGCGCTCATTTAACGACTCTT
Organism: Anopheles coluzzii; assembly: GCF_943734685.1. Lineage (NCBI taxonomy): Eukaryota > Metazoa > Arthropoda > Insecta > Diptera > Culicidae > Anopheles > Anopheles coluzzii. The sequence continues at coordinate 2,545,937 of NC_064669.1, read as the reverse complement.
TTTGAATCGTTCTTTTTTTTTTTTTTGTTAATCATTTCGAATCGGATGCCGGATGGATGTGTGTGATTATGACTTTTTATTTCTATGTTGAGTGTTTTTTTTTTTTTTTGCAGCGAAAGGAAAACCACTCTACCTCTGTCAGCCCGCTTGGAGTCTGCTAATCTGAAGCTCATTTTTTAAAGATCCCTCCTTCGCTGTTTTTCCTCCCTACCCTTTGTTCGCGTTCGAGCGGCTGCTAATAATCGAACCGCGGCGATCTCTTATCAGTCGCCAGCGATCGGAAGAAAAATTTAATCATTATTCATAATTATAATGCACGGCTCACTACCACGGGGCCACGGCATTTCGATTTATTGCCGCACCGTTACGCCATCATTTATCATCAGTTGGTTTTTTCGGTGCGGGGTTGCTATGGCTCTCTGGGGGCCTTTTTTGTGTGATTATTTCCCCCTCTCCACTTCCCAGTGTGCAGGTTTGCCCGTTTTTCTCTTCCGTCGCCTGAGAACGAAGTCAAATGAAGTGCCCAAGAGTCCTTTGAATAAGAATTCCGTGAGTGTGTATGTGAGTGTGTGACAAGACATTCTTTTCTCTGTACGTACTTTGTTGTGTTGTGTGTGTGTGTGTGTGCTGATATGTGTGAAAGATTCTGTTTAAATCTGTTGTTTTTTCTTTCTTTTTTCACTTGTTTGTGTCTTTTATTTCATTTTTTTTTTGCATTTCGTTTTCCTTTTACCTGTTTATTTTTGTATGTTGTTCTTGCAAAACTAGTTAAGCGTTAACATAAGTAAATATTTGCAATAGTTGAACTATTCTGTTACTTTCATCACCTGGTTGTTGGTTATTTTATTAATTTGGCATTTTCTGTCATTATTTCAGTTGTATGGCGCAACACATATGATTCAGTTTAATGATGTTTTCTAAGCGGTCGAATGTATTGACAACGGTACAATGGCTTCCCCATCAAGCCATGGGATGGATTAATAAAATCATAACATGCTTAGCTAAAAATACAAATGTTAAAATATTCAACAAAATAACGAACTCGACCGCGTCTGGTTCGCGTCGCTTGAACACCAACACACCAGCCAGGCACCGCGGTCCGGAACGGCGCAAAATGATTAAACGCTGGAATGCAGCACCTCCCCCTCGGCACGGCGGACGCATCCCTAGCCAAGACGCTTTTATTTCGCAAGACTTGCGCACTTTTCTAAGCTCTTCATCGCATTGGCCGACTGGGGCGCCTTTCTACCACCCCCCCCCACCCCCCCCCCCCCCCCCCCCCCCCGTTGCCTGCCCACACCAGCAGTCATATCGATTACGAAGTTCATCTTTCTGCCGCCCTCTCTCGCCGCCCTGTACTAAACCAGCGCGGCTTGCAAAACGGTCAACCTTTTCGCTTTTGCTCCATCCCTTTGTTTGCCAAGCCTTGTGTTTTTTTTTTCTTTCTATTGGTGCACAATTTGTGGAAACGGTCTCGTCCGAAGGTACGACCTGCACCAGACACAACTCACAACACTCCCAAAATCGTTTCCGTCTCACTGACTCCTTCGAACGGTGGGTAGAGTAAACTGTGTGTGTGTGTGTATGTTTTTGTTTTTTGTTCAGTGGGAGGAATGTTTCATAAATGTTAATTTATTAACGTACGCAAGTGCAAAACTGCACAGTTCTAACAGCGAAGCAGACAATTTTGGCAAGGAGAGCCACCAAGTACGTTTGTACTGCAGTAGCTCTCTTACTTGCCTGGTTTGCTGGGGCTTGAGAGCTCATATCGCTGGAAGGTCACGTGAGTTACATTTAAAAATTTGAAACAAAACGCAAGATTGTTTAAATTCAATTAAAACGGACCATATTAGCTCCGGTTTTTTTGTATCTTTTTTCAATTAACAAGATCATATATTCATTTGTACTTGTTTCAATATTGTCAAAATAACAGGATTCCTCATAAATTCAATAAACACAAGTTTATAAAAAAAGATGAAATCATATTTGAGGTTCGTCGCTTTTGCTAAAGTCTTTTGTTTTAGATGATCGTATCTCGTTTGTAGGCGTTTCTCCATGTAAAATACTGTACATTTTTTTGTCAAATTTGGCTGAAACGCCAAATATTATACTTCAATTCTCTTCCAGTGTTAGCCTAAACCTAACAATAAATGTAAAAAAAACGATTAAACGATTGCATTTCTGCATACTGTTACGTTCCCTTCGACAGTCACGTCCTGTGTCACCGTGTATTTGCCAACCCACCCGAAGCGAAAGTCAATCCGTCCACCACCTAAACCGACAACCCAACGTCACAGTTGGAGCTAATAGTAATAATAATAATAAGAAGAAAAAACGTCCCACCCCTACCGGGAAGACCCTCAGTCAGTACGGGACCGCGGGAAACGGACGGGACCTGTGCGCCGTGTGTCTTGTGTGTGCAAAATAATAAAACGGAAAGCGGTAAACGCATTCAGCCAAACACGGCACACAGAACATGGCTGGCACCGTCCCCGTCTCGACTGCCATGCTCTCTGCACCGTAGTGCACCACTACGCCGTGGCTTTCGATTTCTCGTGTGCCCGTGTTTCGCAGTGCTGTCCCGGGCGAACCTTCACCTGCGACCAGGCGTTGCGCAACAGCACTATGTGCATATGTGCGCGGCCACCGACTTATGCACATGTGCACTGTTGCACAATGATGTCCCAGCGTGGAGTTTGTCATTCACGAACACACACTCTGCTCTCCATTGAACGCAGCGCATGGGGTGGTTTGAAATATCACCTCCCCGCCAATCGTGCACACTTGCCATAACTCATAATGTTTATTTGGTCTAATTACGTGGGCTATTATTTACCACACATCATTACCGTGGTTGCGTCGCGGTTTTAGCGAAAGGGCCTAAACAGGGGCTGTGGCTCACCGAGCTGGCTGAGTTCGGTTTTGCGATCCTCTTGGGCCCTGAATGGATACAGCCACTCTTCGCAATAGCTCCGCTCGGTGAACGGTTTGATGAAGTCGATCAGCACAGCGGCCGACAGCAATCAGACAGCGGGGAGTGGGAACAGCACTCTGCAATTCGATGGATTAGGTAGGAAGCGACGGGAATGTACCCACTGGTACAAGGATTAAGGTCACGAGAAGCCTCGGTAATCCAGTGACCAAATGGTAGACGAGAAAGAAGCGCAAATAAACGCCCAAAAAAAAACTCAATACGATCATGCACTGCAAAGTGTGTTTTCGCTGGATAGTGATGTGGTTCGGTGATTATTGTTGCATCCCTCAAGGATGTACTTCAACAGCTAGAGCGAAATGAAATTTTAAAACAAAAGATTTAACCTCCACTCAAGCGACGAACCTTTTTTTGTTCGCGATCAACTGGCACTGTTTACGATCTCAAAACATTTGGACGTTTCGTGTCAGTGCTGTGTCCTTTTAGCCATTGTGTCGAACAAAAGCTAAACAAAAAAATTCGATTCGTCATGATCCAGTTGGAAAGAACCCGGGCAGGGGCTGCAACAGCAAAACTAATAAGGCGACAGGCGACGCTCGCTGAAAGGTTCAATTGTTCCACCCCGAAGCGGGCTGCAATCAAACCTGTATCGCGAACGTGAACGGCGCGAAGCCCGCCCGAAACATCGATTCTGCCCCGCTCTGTAAACAATCAACCACCACCTCCCCCCCCCTTGATGGCCCCGATCATAACAGCAGCGATGATGTTTGATGTTGATGTCGATGATGATGATGATGATGATGATAATGATTACGATAATAACAGTAATAAAGGGTGAGCTCCATGATAATGAGGATGACTCTTTATCTGAAACAATGGTCACATAAATTGCTCCAATCCGACGGGGTCTGCCGGGGCTCCAGGAACTTGTCGGGGATGCATTTTTTTTCGCACAATAAGCTTTAACATCTTGGAAGAAGCTGCACACACCAACATCATGACCAGCAGACGATCAAAAAAAAAATTGTTAGGATGGTGTTGAAGAAGCTTTCCAGCTAGCTTTACCTTCCCTTCGATGCACGATCGATGAGTCCAGCAGACATTTCCAGCACTTCAAGGAGTAGATGAGGCGAGGGGAATTTTGTAATGATTGCATCAGCTTACCTTACCCTGTCGGCGGCACGGTGAACAGATTCAACTTTGTTGGAGATGGCTTTCCGCTTGGTTGATACAGTATTAAGAATATTGACTTATATTTAGTGTAAATTGCAATCTTCCTTTAACTCTGAGGTTTTGTTTTAGTCTTTGGGTTATCTTTCACGTATTTTTTTTTCGTTTTTTTTGCAGTGCTGGATCAGCTGTACGAGTGCAGGAGCGCTGCAGCCAACACCGGGTTCGCGACGGTCTGCTCTGCCCCGCTGCCAGCTCCAGCTCACCGTCCAGCGGATGGTGCGCAACGAGTCACTGGTCACGGCCGACGTCAGCTGGACGGCAACGCTGCCGGACGTGTGCAACGGCACCAACTTCGAGGTGCCCGGCGCTAGCCAATGTCTCGTGACGTGGGAAGTGTCCGGCGGTGGACTGATGGGCAACCTGCTGACCGAGTCCCCCAGCGTGCAGCTTTCCCTCTGGTCGGACACCAACTATCGCGTGCAGGTTACCTGCCGCAGCAAGGTAAGCCGTCCCTGTTCGACCGTTCCTTCGCTTCGCTCAACGCGACGATCCTTTCGCCCACAGCGTTCGAGCGCACTGATCCGCTCGGCACCGCTCGTGCTGAGCACCTCGGGCGCGGTACTGCTCGAGACCGGCACCCGGAAGCCGTCGCAGGCGCAGACCACCACGGTCCGGCTGCTGGGCGAGGTCGCCGAGGGCGATGATGACGAGGCGCTGGCACGGGAGCTGGACTCGTTCGAGGAGGGCGACTCGTACCACCGGAGGCACTCGCCGAGCCAGCTGCATCCCTGGCCGATCGCGCGCGAAAGCAACGGCGAGATCGCCATCCTGGCCCTGTTCGTCGCCATGCTGCTGTTCCTGCTGGTGCTGCTGACGATCGTGATTCTGGTCAAGTGGCGCCCGGGCAGCCCCGCCGACCCCGGCCGGCTAGAGAAGGACGCACTGGTGGAGAACGAGGTTATGGTTGAGATCCTGCACGTCTAAAGACGCGGCGGGCGCCGCAGGGGAGAGTGTAAATATTCAACGATCGGAGCCACGGCACTGGTCTACGGGCTTCGATCGGCTTAGATAATGCAAAATGTGAACTTAATTGTAGGTAATGTTAAGAAGGTAACGAAGCTTACAACTGAAACCAACGAATAAATCTAGCTAGAGCTGTTCAAGAGTCCGTGGCGGATCTGCTATATTAAAATGTAACAAATAACAAACTCGGAAACGCCGCACGCCGACACGAAAATGAAATGAAACAACGGCCGTGACGCCCCCCGTCGATTTTCCGTGGCATTCAATTCTATTCGCCTCTTTCCCAAACAAATGACGCCCAATGGGCCACCGTGGGGCTCCAGCTTTCGGCTTCGCCTCCCATTTTTTCTAATGTCATATTGTAAATGAATACCTTTCATTAGATTTTAAATGCAAACGTGCGTCTCTCCACGTTCCAAAACAAGCCTCGCTACTGTCGAACAAAATAAACAAAACTCTCGGTCGCTCGGTCGGAAGCGAGAGGGGTGTCGTGTTGCCATTCCGCTCCACCGAGCGCACTGAGTATTAAACTGTATGTGTTTGTGTGTTGGGCGAGCAAAAGCAGAGCCACTGCCCGGCGTGAAACTGTTCTAAAGCTCAATCCCCATTTTACAGCGTCTTACTTATTGCCCCACTCGCTCTTATCGGGCCACTAACCGGCTGCTAATCGGCCGCTCACGCGGGCCCCGAAAGCTAATTGGAAATAATCGTTTCGAGAGCGGTGTACCGCGGTTACAGGTGAATCGTCTAAACATTATGCCACAAATTGCTCACATTATACAACACGCTCGCTCGGGTAGGTGGTGAAATGTGGTGTTAATTTAGCTACACACACTCACAGACACACACACACACATATGTGAACAGCATTATTGCACTGCTATGGTAAATTTCGACGAAATGATGAACTTTACTTCGATCGAAGTGGTCCGATTTGCTCAAAAACGCTTTAACAGGATAGTAAAGTTGTACCGTATTCTACCGCGCTTACGTTAACGCTTTGCCAGTGTGCGATTGTAAATATGTGCATTGAAACATTGTTGCCAAGCTGAGATAGCATTATAGCATTTTATTGTACAAGATCGTATCGCAAACCGAAACGAGATGCTTAGAATAATGGTTTAATTTTATCATGCAGTCCTAGTATATTGTGCCAAGCGGATGAAGATGTAAATCTGCTCATCCCATTATCCAACACACTCCTTAGAACAAAGATAAGTGAACAACATCAACAAAAATTCGAAAGAAAGAGCCCAACTAGCCAGAATATAAACAAGCCCCACGCTCATCAACAAACACACCGCGAAAGACCTCCATAGAAGCAGCAGCAGCAGACAAAAACAAACACACCAAAACCTAATCAGTTCCTTTCCGCTCGGGCGTCTCCGGTACTGGGTTGGCCGGCAGAGCGGGCCGGTAATTCTATCGATGGATAGTGTTCCGGCGCTGCCCTTCCCAGCTGCCCCAGCAAACTAAATTAAACTAATAAAAACAGCAAACAAACCCCTTACCGAGCGCTCGCGCAAGAGAGAGAGAGAGAGTGATAACTCCGGCGAGCAGAAGAGAAATGGAAAGATAATTGTAGCAAGGCCAGGCATTAGCAGCATGAGGCTTCACCGGGCGAAATGAGTCAAGAATATAGCAGAGTGGCTTGGAGGAGAAGTAGTTGGATGGGAGGGAGAAGAGAAACAATCAAATAATAATTGAATAAAATTGTAATAAATTATGTAAATGATTGAATCTCGATAAGTTTTTGTTTGCGTTCCCCGTTCGCCGTTGACTTTTAAGCGCTTTTCGATGGTGCTGCCCGTTCCGGTTCTGCACGGTTCATGCTGTTATTGGGACGCTTCGTTCTGGCTTCACCTCTGATAGTGGTAGTAGTAGTAGTTCTGCTCACTCTTGATTGCTCTCATGTTTTTTTGTCTGTTTTACGCTGCAGTTCATTTGGGTCGTTTGTCTCGCTCTTCGCTCTTCATTTTCATTCATCCACCGTTGCTGCTCGTTGTATGTAGTTGATTTTCATTCTTCAGCTGTAGCGCAGCGATGGCGAGCGGAACGACCTTGCTCGTTTTTTTTTTTTCGGGCTACCCCGTGGCGAGTAGCGAGGTGAGTATGGCAAGAAATCGAGAAGCAAGCCAGAAAAAGCGGCAACAAAACCGCGGACTCATTCGAATTGCAAAAGTGAAGAAGAAACTAATTTCGTTGAAGATGCTGAAGGAACGGTCCCGCTGCTCCCACCGTTGGCCACCAGATTGCCACTAATCCGATTCGATAATGCTATGTTGGTTATAATTAACCGAATTCATCTCAATCATTGCAGCAATCATTGAGTGAAGAATTGAAAACCAGATTGAAGAAGAAGAAAAAACACACACACACACACACTAAAGAGTGAAATGAATAATCGAACTCGAAGCGGGCGAACAAGGTAAGTAAACAAATCAAACCGATTCGTTCGACACGCTCGCAATACTCATACACTCACATACGCACACAAGCGCTGATGGCGTGCGAAAGGAAGCGCAAGCACAGTTGGAAGCGGGCAGCAGCGAAGCGCACACACAAACACAACTCCCACAGGGTGAAAGTGATGGTATTAACGAAATTGCTGTACAGCCTTTTAGAGGCACAAATTACACAAATTACACGTTCGATTTGCCGTGCTCGGGAAGGAATTGTGTTCGTCGGGAGCGTCGTCGAGCAAACCCGAGTAAAGCGCTTCGCCGTGTGTCAAATCGGGCAAAAGTGTCGTGTATGCGTGCGTTCCGTTTCGACAGCGGTAACAGTCACACAAGCTTTTTTTTTTTTTTTGAGGTCCTCTGTCAGTCAGCGTCGTCAACCGGTTCAGTGTAATCACTCTGCCAGTGCTTGCTTCTGTGCTGCAAAACGCCAGTGACATTAAACCAACCGCATTATGCGGCCACATTTGACGTCTATTTTGGGCGTTTTGGGTTGAATCCGTCTGCCAGGCTGCGTGGCGGAAGCGCCCAGGTACGAAGCAATAATTAGTGCTAATTGACTCTCCCTGACCACGCGCTGGGGCTGGCTTAATAGACTTGTAGAGTTGGCGTCGCTCTTTCTTTTTGCGTTTGTAGCTTTTGTAAAAAGAAAACAAATGGACCCTGCTTTCTGCACACACACACACACACCGCTGTAAGTTTTGCGAGCGTGTCCGTTGCCTTTGCAAAGTGGTAGCCTTTCAGCTGACACCAGACCGGACCTTTTGGAAGCTGCCGCAACTGGCCGTTCAATCAACATGCGCACCCGGAAAATGGTTTCTGGGTTGGAGTTGGACGCCTCAAATTTAGTTGAAATTGACTGCAAACACTGAGTGCAGTTGGCAGACTCGAGGATGAGGTCGAGGAGTATTGGCCCGTACCTTCGAGACTGAAAACCTGAGGACTTGCCGATCCCCTTGACAAATGGCACCTTCATTAGCGCTTACAAATGGCTTCACCATATTTCAGCGGAACGAGATGAGTACCCCGCTGCTGTGAGCTCCGATACGACGACCGAGAAGGAACGCTTTTCATAAACGCCAAATGAATATTAATTAATGCTCTAGCTTCCCCCCGGATCCACTGACCGGGCGGAAGGATCTCCTCCGAGGAATTTGAATGTTTTTTCGTTGTTCTTGTTGGTGTTTGCATTCGGTGGCCGCAAGTAGTGCTGCTCTAATTCACTTGCCAGCCTGCTAGCTTTGTAGGTCAGCTCCTAACACATCCCTCCCTTTCCGGGTTGGACTGCACGGAACGCGTTCGCGTACAAGCAATTTACATACAATTGGCTTGACAGTTTTGTGACTTCCTGTCCCGGGGTTGGCGTGAACTTGGCAGTGGGTCGTCCGTCCCACAGTTACGTGCATCCCCCCCCCCCCCCCCTCTCATCCCCTTTCCACCATCTTGTATGCAAATGGCATGCGCCGTTGCGGCCAGAGCACACGGCGCCCGCGTTTGCAGTTTGATTTCCCGCGCACCCGATCGGGTTCAATGAGCCGTACGAAAACGCCGACCTCAAAATGCCGCTGTACTTTGCATTTTTCCGCGTGCCGTGCAAACCGTTTTCTCTGGTTGAGGGGCCGTAGGAGCATGGATCACAGAATAAGCTATTGTTGCCGGATTCCAGGTCAAGCTCTGGGTTTTAGAAAGCAAAGCGAATAGAATGCATTTCCCAATGCTACAGGACCGAAACAAAAAAAAAAACACAAGTACACCAGAGAGGGGACAGCGTACACGGGAAGGCGAATTTCTCGCTTATTCCGAGTAATTGAGTGCAAGTCAATCCACTGTATGCGAAGTCGTTGGAAGAACCAACTACCAAAACTCCAATACCACTCCAATTCTTCATCGCTACGACGGAGATTTAATCAACAAACGTTCAACATAACTTTAGTATTCGCTCACGCGAAACTAGGAATTCATTAAACTTTCCCCCGGTAGTCAAGCAGGAAGCTATCCCGGTCTGGGTTCTCCCGGCCCGGGCTCAGAACCGCCCGCTCGGAACGGGTTGTTTAATTTAAATTTCCAATTTATTTGCCCTCCTTCGAGGGTCACTTCCGATGGTGTGTCCTGCCGAAGTCATCCCGAGCTCCAATCAGGTGCAGAGGAACGTCAAGCGCAGTTTCCAAAGACATTCCACGGAAGACAATGGACCTAAGATGTCCTTCAAGTACACATACACACACACACACACAGACACATATTGAAGCACATTCTTGAGTGTCTTGAGAGGACACGCACCCGAGAGAGACCCGGTGGATAGAGAATGCTTCACTTGACCTCGGGCCGGGCTTTTACACTTGACATACCGACCCAGCTGACAGGTGTCAACAGCCGGTACTTCGTTTTTTTGTCTTACCTTTCCCCTCATTTACTCCAACACCTCCAGTTTCATACCAAGCAACTAAAAAAAGAGCAGACTTCAGGTGGAATTCTATTTTCATTTTAATAGCTCCAGATGCAATGGGCGAAGGCAACGCGGCTGACTACTAATTCTTCTTCTACCATTTCCGCTTTGTATATCTCTGTCTTTCTGTGTGCGTGCGTTTTGTGTTGGGACGTGTGGAAAAGGTAATAAAACACAATTTAAAAGCTTTCAACGTGTTGATTTCGGAGCTCCCGGGCAGGGGGCAAGGTGGTGGCGAGGGCTTGAATGTTTGCACCATAAATTACAATTATTAGACCGATAGCTTTTGGAGCTTCTCACGCAGTTTGTGCGGACCCACTCGACTCGAAAGGGGCAGGGCAATGGAAATGATTTTAAAGTTCGTGCGTATGTGTTTGTGTGTGTGTGTGTTCCGGTAGAATTTATCGACCAACGGTGGAGCTAAATTGGAGACAAATGGAGCATTAAAAGTTTGCTCACATTTAGACACAATTAAACCGAAATTGAGGCAATCCCGTGGTACAGTCGTCATCTCGAACGACTCAATGACATTCCCGTCTTGGGTTCAAGCCCAAAATGGACCGTCCCCCCGTAGCAAGGATTGGTAACATGATACATGGTAATGAATTAAGTCTCGAAAACCTGTATAGACCGGCATATTCGCGTAGGACATTAGGCAAAATAGAAGAAGAAGAAGAAACCGAAACCTTTTGCTCCACAATACATCGGGCTAGCTAGTGCATGCCCGTTAAAATTGAGCTGAGCTTATCTAAAAAACATTTCTATTGTTTTCTGTGAAGACTTCACTTCAAGCTTTGGGACAAAAAAGCAAGGGAAATAGCGCTCCATCCTTCAGAGACCGCGCATTCGGTGGGCCGGGAAATTGGCGGTACACGATGCTTTAAAAATGGTTAGAACCCATTGGAGTAGCCTCTCGCAGGCAGAGTAACATCAACATTGGAAAGCAAAAAATGCTTAAAAAAAAAGGTAGCACCGTGGAACCTGAAGCTCACGACGCGAAACAACGCTCACACAATGGGATTACGACTCATTCGAATAAATTAGCATCAGTAATAGATCGTAAACGACCATATCGATGTGTGTATGTGAGTGTGGCTCAGTGACTGTGTGTGCATGATATGGTAGGCTGAGCTTTGACTTCTGCTTCATTTCTTTTGCCCAAACCCCTCCCCCCCCCCCCCCATCAATTGGTTCCCAAAGACTGGTAGAAGCTTGCTCCAAAACGTGCACGAAAAACATTGGACCGTTCGGGCATGTACGATCCTAAGACTTATAAAGGTGGCGCTACTGCGTGTGTGTGGAGCACAGGTGGAGAAAATGAGAAATTAAAAGACCTCCTCGCATTTGGAATAGCACGTCTCTGCTCCACAAAAACAAAACAAAAAATGGTTCCTTCCATGTGTGTGCTTTTGCTTTTTTTTTCATTCTTGTCTTTCTACATTACACTCCTTCCTGTTGACGCAACAGCTCGCTAATGAACTCCACTATTTCAGCACTCGACGGCGACGGATCATCTTTTTGCGGCTAGAGCAACCGTAGCAAACGCGCCCAATATCATTAAAAAAAACTAAACAACGCCAACGTTTGACGATTTACAATGATGAATTAAAAATTCAAATGCTCACACATAGATGGATGGCGCAGCAAGCAAAAAGAAAATGCGGAAAGGATACGAGTAAACACAACAGCAGAACAAAAAGAAGAAGAAGAGGAAGAAAACAGCAGCGCAGCATAAACAAAACGTTCTTCACAAATGTGAGCAAAAGGCGGAGTTTGCAATGCGTTCGCTCGAAGGGATAATAACAGCGAGAGGGCACCACATTGGCAAAGGATGCAATTGGTAACCTTCCCCTCTTCACCATCCTTTTCACATCTGAAGAGATTTCCAGATGGCAGCATGGCGTCAATGGCCGGATGGTGAAGAAGAAGACGAAAAAGAGCACGCCAAACGGTAAGGATTTTTCGTCAGCGGATCCGTTTCGGTCGCCATTTCGTAACGCGACGGGGCGGCCTCCAAACAAACACAAAAACCCAACCTCACCCCAACGGGGCTTTCGTGCATGCACGGATCCCTCCGATGCAAGCTAATGCATACTGCTCCTCCTCCTCCTTCTGAACAAAAGGGGCACGGTGTGCAAAAGCATGCAATAAAAAATCACTGAGTAGTATTGTATTACGATATCCTTGCCGGCGCCTTCCGACCGACACTGGGGAAAACGGCACCGAGGAACCTTTGTTTGGTTCTCCATTACAGTGGGCTGTGCACTCGGGAGTGCAGCATCGTACCCTGGATGCAACTGGAGCGCAGTGCAACACGTGCACTTACATCCTCACGTCCTTTCGGCGAACGGCCGTGTGGAAGTGTGTTTTTAACCCTTCCCACTCATGTACACGTACATACGTGCGAGGGTAAGTGGTTGGAAGATGGAAATAACAATCTTTGCACGAAACTGCGACAGAGTGAAAGCAAGAGAGAGAGAGGGACATGGCAACACATAATAGAGCGCCCCAGGACGAGATCCGTGTGCCGGTCCGGGGCCCGCACTTCAACAACAAGCCAATCAGCATAATGACGGCGACAATGCACGGGCGCCTGCATCCGTATGCGTCCACTTGCATTCTCGCGTCCCTGAAATCGTCTTCCCCGCCTGCTGGTAAGTGGTCGCAGTCGGAGGGTGGCCCGGAATTTTCCAGCCCTTCGTTCCCCCGCGCACCTAGGGAAGCACGCGTGCGTAGCGCGGTGCGTGGTATCCCGTGATATATCCCCTGAAGAGCACTCTCAAGGCGGCGTCATGCCGTGCCGTTGTAATGTGATCCTGGTGTCATTGCTCGATGCTGTTGCTTCCATCTTTGTATGCATCAGTACGGTTGCAGCCATTACAAATTCCAGATTTTCATCGCAGGAATTGCGTATCAACTCGAAAACAGTATAAATTGGTTGGCTTTGCTTATTTTTATTGGAAGATGTTTGATGTATTAGGTCCTTCTAGCCGCGATTTAGTAGGACATACAACATAGGAACTATTGCTGCACGTTTTTGTCTTGTGAGAAAGTTGGTTGGTTGTGAGAATGTTGGGTTGGTCCCAAGCACATTCATGGAACAAGGCTACTACTATTTTAACAAGAAAACGATACACTGTTAGCATATACTAAGCTTCTAGTAGAGGCGCATTTTCCCATAAGCGAACCGGTCTCAAGTAACGAATCAAGCAAACTTAAACTATCCCAAGGAACCAATAATTGCTGAAGACTTTGTAGAAACCAGAAAGCTCTAGACCGATTTCTAATGCTTTTGTACTCTCAAAATGTTTCGATGGTTTAGTAGGACGATTTAGCGATTTAGTAGGACATACAACATAGGAACTATTGCTGCACGTTTTTGTCTTGTGAGAAAGTTGGTTGGTTGTGAGAATGTTGGGTTGGTCCCAAGCACATTCTCAGAATACTATGACGACTTAACAATCGGTCAGCTTGATTACGGTTTATCAGAAACCATTCTATTAAAATCTCTTTGACTTTGGATGTTTTTACAGGAATCTATCACTCGAGAACATTCTAATGGAGTGGTGCAGCGTCTGTGACGAGCAGATCTTCATGGAACAAGGCTACTACTATTTTAACAAGAAAACGATACACTGTTAGCATATACTAAGCTTCTAGTAGAGGCGCATTTTCCCATAAGCGAACCGGTCTCAAGTAACGAATCAAGCAAACTTAAACTATCCCAAGGAACCAATAATTGCTGAAGACTTTGTAGAAACCAGAAAGCTCTAGACCGATTTCTAATGCTTTTGTACTCTCAAAATGTTTCGATGGTTTCGATATTGCCGATGAGACTACACAAACACACTACTTCGACTTTGAGGCCCCTCTCAATAGTCATCAAAGTTAATTTTTTGTGCTGGTCAAAGTCAAACTTTATCAGGAACAAGAGAAATAAACCCCTTAACACTCAGTTTGATTGATAAATCTGATCTCTGAGCTCCTATACCTGAGATTAATATACTATGAATCTTATGAAAATAACAATTAGAACAGTAACTATCACCTTATATATACATCTCCATAAAGCCTCACTCATTCCCGAATCGTTAAATGGAAATAGTGAGATAAAAACACGACAACTCGAAAATAACTTGATCACGAATCTTCAAACCTTGTCTCATCAAGTTTGAAGTCGTCTTGTCAAGTTTTCACTATAGATTCGTCTTTAAATGTACCAAATTAAAATCTAGGGAGCAATCACTAAATCGCACCCTTGACGACTGCATGTAGTGACTGAGCGAGGGTCGTGCAGTTGAATCTTCATCTACGTAACGCATCTGCCTAACCAGATGTAGATAAAATATAAACCATAACATTGAAAAATAAGCGGCGAAAATGTATTTAATTTTAAAACAAAGTAAGATGCACAGTTCAACACTGTGTCAACCCTGTCCCAAAGGAACGGTTGCAACAAGGCCTAGACCGACGATCCTTAGCACAAAGCAAAATTTCTTCAATTTTCTTTTAAAATTATTAAAATAAAACTCCGCTTTTTATCCATTCACAGCCTTCAAACAGTTACAAGTAGCGTAGAATAAGAATTTCTTCTCTTGGCGTGAATGCAGCTTTCGGACCCAACCTCGCCGAGAACGCCACGGTGCGCTCCCAATCAAGAAAGCTTCCGACCGCTCCCACGGGCGCCCTTAAACTCTCATCACCCAATCTGCCGCAACACTTCCGCCATGGGACGGAGGCAGCGCGGGTTAAGATGCTGCGGTTAATTTTCAAGATGAAATTGCGAAACCCCTCTCAGGCTTTCTCATCTGTTTCGCTTCCCTCCAGCGGAGCAAACCGAGAATAATCGCGGGATTGCTTCGAGTGCTTTCCCGGAGTGCTTGAACGAGATGCACCAAGCTTTCTTACTCCAGCTAGTCTCCCCCTTGCGGCAAAGGTAAATAGATAGCCGGGAAACAAACAAATACGCTTTTCCTTGCGGCGTTTTGTTGCTTTTCTCGCGCAAAAGGATGCTTGAAAGCGTGGGATGCGCTCCTGCGCCAGGTGGAGCAGCTCAACAATGCGACAAAAGTCCTCTTTTCGGCGCAGCTCTATATTCCTTGCCGCAAACCCGAGTGCTGTCATTGTTTTTTACTCCATTCTTTCTCCTCTGCACCGCTCGCTTGCACCGGAAAACTAATTCCGTAAATGCGATTCGGCGATGCATCAGTCAAATGAGATGTGCTGTGTGGTGCAAGTAGGGATGTTGTTTTTGTTATGTTTTTTGTTCATTCTCTACTTTGTACATTGTCGATTTCATCTTACATCCAACACATCTTGCGTTCGGCCATCTTTGCCTGAGACAACGACAACGCTACATCGTTTGCAATATCTTTCTGTCGCTCAGCATATTTGCTGCGGAAAACCACCTTACTTTCCCCGGCCATATGTCATCTTGCAGACGCTTTGGCTTTCGGGTCTCGCGGAGCTTCCGTTTCCTTCTCGAGTTGGCTAGCCGCCATGCGTGTACCTGTGGTTAGCGACAAGCGCACGCGTAATTGGAAAGCCCAAGCGCTCTCCAGACTAGACATCCTAATCTTGAGCCCCCGAGAACCCACTAATGAATCCCATCATTACCCGAAACACTTCGGGAGTTTGGGACCGGTGTTGGGAGTTCACATTAATTGGGCTATTATTCCTGCCCGGGCTTTGGCGGTATTTTGTCGGGCATGGGGTGAGGGCGAGGGCGTTCATAATCCAATTACCGGGTCTTTTGATCAAATCTCAGGAATATTCGTACGGGAGTCGAACGGGCTACGATGAGGCCTATCTAATTGCAACTACAACCATCACGCAACCATCATTTGCTCGATCGACATGGTCGGCATAGGGCAAAGGTTTAGCAAATAGGATATGTGTGTGTGGATCGATCTTATACCCATTTTTAGGGTTTTCATCGAAAGAATCAAAGCCTGATGATAAACGCGAGTTACAAAAATGATCGTTGAAGCACCATTAGCTGCCTAAAATCAGTGCATTGATCCCGAAAGAGCCACAAAACGGTCTAGCTACCTTTGAGGGCAATGAAGTCATTGCATCCTCAACCTCAAACCCTCGCTTCCGGGACATGAATTCCAGCACGAATCCCTGATACATCTTAAACTGTTCGCAAACAGATCACCTAGGCCGGCGGGGTAAACAATGCATCGATCCGGGACGGCATGTTTGTCCAGTGCGTCTCGATGTCGGGCCGTACGTGACTTTCAAGCGATTGTAGGTAATTATGCATATTACCATTGCCTCTGCCGACTCCGTCGCTCAACGCAACGCCACAGCGTCCCAAGACGGTGCGTTTGGGCGTAAAAGTAAAGAACGCGCAGCTTTGCCTCCACTTGAGCACGTCCACGAGCATTTCACGCTCCAAACGATCCTTGTCCGTGTTGCCTGTGAGATGATTGATGGAGTCCAACCGTGGAAAGGGGGCTTAGGAGCCGCCACGCTCAGCTTCGCTTATTTTGTTTTGTTATTAATAGTTACCAGGTCTTGTCGCTGGGTCTCTGTGTCTCTAGACCCGGGTCAAACCCACCTGCTGTGGGCTTCACCGAGCGACCGTGCGCGTACGCGAACATCCAGCGACAGTTGCCTAAGAAAAGCTTTTTTTCCACGACTGGTCGCGCAACCGGTGGAAACTCGCTGAAGTTCGTTTCGGCGAAACAGCGTACCTCGCCAATATAAGACGAGCAATGGCTGTCTGACTGTACGAAATGCTCCCAACGGCTCCAACGGGCGTCCAGCAAAACGCTTTGCTTCATCCATCACCAGACCCGTGTCTGCAGCGCAGCCTTTTCCCTCACTTGGTGCGGCTGTCTCCACTGTCTCAAAGCAATAAAAAAAATACATTCTCTCCCAGAGCTCTACATTCGCTTCATTCTCTCCATTCCACAGCGCTGCTAAATTTGTTATTTTCTTGGACATCACCCCTGGAGCCTCTCCGCACAAAATCCTTCGCTTGTTCGCGGGTGGATTCGGTTGGCTAAATTCCGGAAACAAAGCCTGGATCGGGCCCGGAGCAGATCTTGCTGGGGAAGACGCTGGAAACTAACGACTCATCAACAGTAGAACCGCGAAGAGAAACGGGTTTGTGAAGAGAGAGAGAGAGAGAGAGAGAGAGAGAGACGCCCAGGCTGATAAACATCAGTCCGGTTCGGTTGTGCGGATGCTTTCGGCACCGTTTCATCTTATCTCGATGGTTGATGGATTAGTTTCAGTTGTTTGGCCGACTCAGGGGGAATGCGCCGCGCCACCGACGATGGTTCATTAATTATCCCGACCACGGCGAAGCACTGCTGCGCGTAACGTGCCTTCATTGTCGTGCGCGAGTGGCTTTTACGTAGCCGGTGAAGACGACCTCCTCTTCCCCATATCTTATAGACTCAGCTCCCGGTGTTGATGGGCGTAGAGCGGGCGAGCCGAAAGGTTGGCGCAAGCGCATTCCTATGCTTTCTCAGAAGATATTCAACGCGTTCAACGGGCAAGCGAGTGCGCGAGTGACATGGTTAATGCTAGGCGGCGGTTCAATGTCATGTTCGATTTGCTTGAGCTAATGTCCGATGTAAAGCGACCGTCGTATCTGGTTGCATCGGGCTGCTTCTAGATCTTGGAGCTTCACTTATCTCACATCTCGGACTCTCGGACAACTCGTGAATTGGGGCTAGCCAATTCAGGCAGCATCTTCTGGATGCTCTGGAATCAATGCACATGGTGACCTCGCACCAGCAGGCTATCAATGTTGAAAATTGATTTGACAGATTTGACATTCGTTTTTGGGAATAGATGAAAACAAAAACCATAACACGAAAGAAAAACATCGAAAGCAACTCTACGGCACCCCAGCAAACAACAACCACCTGCCTCCCAGCGTGCGGTACCCCAACAACAGTACGCCTCGTGTTTACCATTACGCTCTAATCGGCCAACCTCATCAATCTTCCGATGATCTTTTTTTCTGCTGCCCCATGTTCGATTCGCTTAACCCGGTCCCTGGTTGGATGCGATAAAACACAGCATATCTCTTCTACCTCCTACCATCATCATCCGGCTACCGGTGGTCTGTGGTTGTGTAGCGAGACGCTACGAAACTGATATCCGATGGGATACAAAGGAGACGCACAGCACAGCAACGCTCGACTAGCAACGGCTGGTGCCTGCTGCCTTTGTGTGGTCCAAACACCACTCAGTTGCGATGCAGAGCGAGACAGCGAGAGTGACAACCAACTGCTGCTGCTTAGTCGTCGCAGGGACGACACCGTACGGACATCAGTTATCAGAACAGAGCCGAGTTCTCACCGGGGTGGGCTCTTGGTTGATTACAATTTTAATTGATTTTGTTTTGTTTTTCGGACCATGTTCCGTTCGTTTTGTTAGTTTCCTTCACCTACCCCTGGGCTCATTAAAGGCGCTCTCTGCACGGCTGGACACAGAAACACAAATGCTCGAGCGAGGGGCCGACTTTTTGGTCCACCTGCCGATGGGGCGAGCGCTGCTGATGGATGGCGGACTTCCTAATCGTGTCAATTAAGCGCAGTGTCGAGTGTCGGCATTCCTGGAAGAGGTCTGGAAGGTTTACTGAAGTCTAGAGGCCTCTGAACTGATCCCCATAACCTCTCTCACGCTCTCTCTCTCTCTCCCTCTCTATATCTCTCTTTTTCTTTGGTCATTACATAACCTGAGAATACCTTGAACTGCTACGAAGTCATCCAAGGTCCTTGGAGGCCATCCAAAGCCTTGTTAGAGGCAGATGATACGCATCCAAAACAATGTCTCGCTGCAGTCTATCGCCACGTTCGGGGACATGCTGTTTGCAGGCAATAATAATTCACCCAGCTGTCAGTCCACCGGCACCCGGAACCCACCGCCCACACCGCCGTCGCATATCATCACTTTCGAATGCAAGCTCCAACGCACGATGCGAAAAATGCGCAACCAGATGGAAATGGCAACTTCCACGGCAAGAAGTTGCAACATACGGCATCCGTTACCGCTCTCCTTACCCCATTCCGATGTCCGATCCGTGATCCACGGCCTGGAAATGACTCATCGGCCTGTGCAAACATTGCGGCACGGCTGAATGTAGGGCACCGGGCACGCGGCTGCCGCATTAAAATCCTTTCAGTGGACCGTGTCCTGGTGCACGCGCGCGCCCCAGGACACGCAGAGACCCGGACAGCCTGTCAACCCGTTTATCAACTCCAGCGGGGGGTTTGCACCACCCTCCACCCTCATATCCATATCCTCATCCTTGCTGCGGAACGAGTGGAGTGTTTGGGTTACACACGCGTGTTTGTTTTTGCATAAAACGTGCCACTATAAAAGAAAAGGCTCGCTCGTGCAGATATGCGACGCTAAATAGGCACAGGCCAAATCACTTTCAGTGGGTGAGAGCCCCCTAGAAGGGAGGGGGGGGGGAGGTTTGGTTGGGGGTAGAAAACCGATGGTAAACGCTAGTGTTGCTAGTGCCAGCGAGTGCCATTGCTGCATTCTAATTGCACCGGGTAATGGCCAACCAGGCACCAGGATGCTCACTTTCGTTCTCTCCCTGCAGGTGGAGTCGAGGAGGATTTTCTCGGGTAGTGTGTGTATGTATATTTTTTGCTACACTTATTTGTTTGGTCTCCACCATTGGACATGGTAAGTGCATTCTCGCCGCACTCGCGAATCCAAACACACGCACGCAACTAACCGCAAATAAATGTGTCTAGTTCTTTTTTTTTGCCGACTGTTCCTTTTGGTCGCGCGGAATGTTGTTTACCCTTTCCGCCTGTACAGGCAAACACTGGCAAACAGTAATACCACTCACACAGCACAACCAGGTCATACATAACTACACTTGCACAAGGGAAAAAAAAGAAATGAGACGAAAACCGTTTAGGAGGTTAAAGCGATTGAAGTTGCAAGGCGACATTGCGACATGCGGTGTTATTGTGCATCCTTTTTGTTGTTGCTGCACTTGAAGTAGGTGACCAGGATGGATGGTGGGAAAAACAGTTCAAAGTGGCCCAGAAACGCTGTCAGGGATATCCAGCATGTCTTTTGCCGCTCACGCTGACGGGGACGGGGCAGCGAATAGCACTTGCCAGAGGACACCGGTACGGTATACTGCGGTCGCTGTGCTATTTTGTTTGCTCATAATATTGTGTGGCAAACAGTGGCTTAGACAGTATTGTAGAGAATGGAAATGGAAGCGGAAATACTACTGGGTCGATCATTACATCAAAACAGGAGCAAAATACAATGATAGAGCCTGGTTTAATAACGATAACTACGAGTATGAACTAGATTGAAGGTTTGTAGGTTTGGTCCAGAATTTTAAACAGAATTAATGAGAAACATGCAAAACACATTTTAATTGTTGTGGAGCTTTCAATGCCAAAGCATTCTCTTCTCGTAATTGTGAACTCTCGATGACATTTTAAGGTGTTCATCAATAACTTCTTGTTCCTCAGCACAGCAGCCGGATAGACAAATCCTGCTACGAGGAAACGGTCCTTTCTAGGCTCAAACCCATGATGGGAATGTTATCGAGTCGAACGAGTTGACGGCTGTACCACGAGAGTGCCCCAAGTTCATCAAAAATAGTTAACATTTGAATGTATTCAATTCATGTCGTTCATAATAAACTTATCCTGTAGCTGATCCTGAATTCATACCGGATCTTATTTGTACCTTTATAGTGGAATTCTATGAACTGATATTGAACCGATATCTTGAAACTTCTTGAAACTGATTACAAACACACGCAGGTCGTGGAACTGTTACTGGACTCTCACCGGTCGCAGACACCAATGCCAATCCTAGAACTGAATCAGAATTATAGAGCATTACATTATATACCATTGCCATAAGGTAAGCATTACGTAAGCATTACATTGAGCATTACATTATAAGGTTTCTAGTTCTAGCCAAGACAGTCGATGTGTTTTAAGCAAGTTGTATTGCATTGTCCTTTAGTAAATACCAAGCTAGGTTTAAAGCAGTACTATTCAATATATCGCCAAAAGAGGCGAACTCTGATGCTAATGCTAACATTCTCGATCTCAAGTTTGAGCAAAATATTTATGTACAGGAAATTTTGGTTAAAAGATGTATTGTACATTTTCCTGCATTATTGCATTCTCTGGAATAACACTGCATCTGTTTCCCAAAACGTCATTAATTTCCGATTCGTCAAGAAGCCGTTTTTTTGTATATTGACAAGCAGTCTGGTCCTCGTTGGCCCGGGTTGCTCGATAAATGATTCGTCATCGACGCAAACCTTCATCAACCGGCTGGCTGGCCGGCTCCGACAGGGGATGTAACGCACATCTCCAGTCGCTTTTCGTGAAAACGCAACACGCAAACGGCCAAATCTGCGAGGGGCGGAACCGAGGAAAAAAAAGTCCTGAGAAATGTCCTGGCAGGTACAGACACACACACATACACACACGCACGATGCACTTGATCGAAGGTTCAGGTCTCAAATGTTCTCATGCTTTCCCCTTTCCTACCATTCCTTGCATTCCCTTTATTCTTGCTATCTTCAAACAAACCATCCAATGCACCGTAATTACGTTAAAGCGTTCGGTAAGCGGGCTACCTTTTGAACCCGCGCGTACTTGTGATCGGAGATCGCCCGGTTCGGCGTCTGCTGGCGATAAAGAAAAGGATCACTCCAAAGGGCTACAAAAAAGACAAGATCCTCTCAAGTATACACTTCTCGCCGGGTCCTGTTCGAGGGCGAGCGAGTCCTTTCGATCCCTGTTTTCAGTAGCAAATCGAGCGAAAGGAAAGAAAAGGGGCTCCTAAACTGGATCGGTCGCCGTTTTCTTATCACCTCCTTTACCTTCGCACCCGGGACTTCCCGGAAAACAAAAACGAACAAGAAGGTTTCATCCTTCGCACGGTACCCGGTCCGGCACTCCACCAGCTGTCGCTGTGCTCGAGGGAAGCGGACCGACAGCGAGGGAAAGCGGATGCACAGAAGAATTTAATTCGAAAAATGAACTCGAAGTGACACCAACGATAAAACGGAGAGTGTCGGATCGAAGAAACGGGCCACGCTGACGGCATAAATTCATGCCCGCCCTCTCCTGTTAACGTTAAGGGCGCCTTATTTATGGTATCGGCTCGCCCGTAACATAACTACCGAAAAATGTCTGCTTTGGAAGCGACGGGCGAAAGAACGGGAACGGTTTTTTTTACTGCTGTCGTGCATGCTTACAGTGTTGTAATGCTGTTTCATTGTTACTTTGGAAGGTTACTGTGGAAGAAGGGGCCGAGATAAAACAACAGCGTGGTACAATGTAAACGTATCAGTAATAAAACATGACAGGATGAAACATAACATAAAAAAACAAAAACTATTTTACTTTCAGTTACATATTTTTGGCTAAAATTCTTCATTTATTATTAGTATTGCATAGAGTAGCTCTATTGAAAGAGGCGAGAGCGTCTTAATTTCGATAAGATGCGAGAGCTCCGTACGCTCCAAATACTCCGCACGCTCTATACGCTCAATGTAACTCCACAGTCTCAATAGCTGTAGCTCTCCACAATAGCAATGTACACACTCTTCTCACGTAAAATAGTGGGAATGATGTAACGTAGAGGCTGAGATTATTTATTATTATCTTAAATTATATTGCTTGGTGAATCTTTCAATTCAATAAAACAAAATTCAATTTTTTAAATTGAATATGTTTCCAGAAGACAGCTTAATTTTTTCAAGAACCTGTAAAGGAACTACATGATGCTAATGTGTCAGTTCATTGGCGTCATAATCGTGCACAAATTCTGCAAAGCTCAACGTTCGGTCCAACGTTCGGTTCCAACATCAACTAGATCACACAAAATGTGTTGGCCGCTCTATAATGTGTTTAAAGGCTAATTTGTAAACAAAAAGCCAAGCTCAAACCACTCAAATCGATTACATCCACGCAATACACGACCGAGAGCTCAGCAGTGGCATCAGCAGGTGAGCTATCGCCGCCAAACCTGCCTGAGAAGATGGTAGTGGACCTGAGAGCTATAAAACTGAAAAACAGGGCTGTCAGGTGGCGAGCAAATGATGATCCTTCCCGAGCAAACATTGGCGGCGCCCGGGATGATTTCTCGAAACGCATCAAACCCGTTGCAGGCCATCGAGAGAGGGTCCGTGGCGAGATTCTTTTTTCTTTTTTTCTTTTCGGGTGAAAAACAAACCTCATTTTGTGTCTGTCTGTGTGTGTTTTGTTTGTATGTCGGCGGTGACGGCGGGGTCTGCCCCGATTGGATTTATCTCTTCGCTTCGTCCCGCGCACCCGCAAACCTGGCGCCAAACAGAACATGAACCGCGGCGCGGGTTATGTTTTATGGTTACGAGTTGGTTTTATTAGTCAAATAACGTTCGTCCCCCTTTTCGGAAGCAGCGCTTTGCCGCCTGCCGATGGGTCGGCGTGCGTTAAAGGTTCTCCTAGAAATTATCGGCAGCACGGTTAGCAGCACATACTGGACGACGGCATTGGCAAGGCTGGCAACCCGTGAGCTGTATTAATTGCTGTATGTTATTTACGCTCAGCGCACGATCACGGCACGACAAACCTGCGAACCGAAATTCACACACGTCCAGCGCACAAATAAAGTGTTCCCATCCCGTTCGAAGGACCAAAGCGATGCGCGGGTCACACCATTACCACTTCCAGGCTACCGGTGCTAACTGGGCAGAGCTATTACCGTGCTGGGCGCGCGGGGCTAATTTCTCAATTTCCGGCCCCAGAAGGCTCGGCCACGGTTCCACGCTACCGGTACCGGTTGATCCGTGGTAGAAAAAGAGCAAAAAGAAGAAACAAAAAAAAGCAAATGGAATAAAAAAAAACCCATCGTAGCCGAATGTTCAGAGATAGCCGCCACCAGGTTCTGGGCCATAATTAGACTTAATGCTCGAATTGGTTTCGATTGGTCGCGGTTCGATCGGGCTAACGCGCGCACAAAGCAAGAAGCAAATCGATGATCAAAGTTGCTCAAGATTTGAGTTGAAGCTGAAGGTGACAGTGAAGTGCAGCACTGGTAGGTGTCCGTAAGGTCTGCCGAAGTATAGATCATACGGGCTGGATTACTTTGTAGCGGTGTGGTATTTTACGTTTCAATTTGAGTTTTACCGGTTTTTGAACAGGTCCGTAAGTAGCAATTAATTTAAAATTATTTCAAATTACCTTGCTTCCTTCGTTCCACAAGTGTTGGTGCATTGCAACTACAAGTGCACCTGTCCGTGTCTTACTGACGCTTGCAATGACGCTTGATTGATCACCCCTGAAACCTGTTTATACTGTTTCGTTCAATGGCAACAGAACAGCAAGCAGGCGCCTGGAGACACTTTTTCCCGGGGCAGGAGCAACTAATGTTCTATTTTCGAGACTATTTCGGAGTGTTACTTCAAGTAATGTCTCGTCCCTTCACTCATAAACGCCATCCAGTTCCAAGCCCCCCCCCTTAATTTCGTCTGCGGGAAAACGCGCCACAATTGCAGGTGTTGCAACATCATAATCAGTCATCTTTTCCCGATCTGGGCTTTGCGCAGGGCAGGCAAGAGTGCATTTAAGAAGAAATCGCATTTATAACACCGGCTCCAGCGCATCAAAGGTGAGCAAACAAGCCGGCCTCGGGTCGGTGGAGCAAAGACGAAGACACCAAGACGGCCAGCCAGCGAGACCAATTAGGGCGCACTGCTCTAATCCTTTCCACGCACCAGCAACAGCAGCGCAACACCTCGCCCAACGTACCATTATATCGCAATTAGGGTGTAGCTTCCTTACCCCCAGCCCTTCCCTCCGCCAACTTCCTACCGGTTCAATGCTTGCTTGGCGGTGATTCGTGCTCGAGAGCGATCGGAGCTTCCTGTCACCGTGCAGCGATCGTGGACGCTCGCGCGCGCCCGTCGCCGTCAGAACATTCCATTTCCTGCGGATGGCTGGAGAGGTGCCTGGGGAACGCTTCCATCATCATTACTAGCGCCACAGCACTTACACGGTGTGTCAAGGAGAAGCCAAAACACACACTCACACATACAACTAGAGAAGAAAAAAGAAAAAAAAAAGACTCCTCTGCTCCAGAGCTCGATCATAATTAATCCAGCGAATGGTGTTGGGAGCGATTTTCGGCATTTCGGGTGCCCTCCTTCCCATCATACTGACTCCGGTATTCCGAATCGATTACGAGCCTCTTCCGGACCGGGGGAGTGGAGGGCATTCCTCCAAAGGGGGAGGGCGATGAAGAAACTTATCCAGAAATAGAATCTCTAACCGCTTCACTCTAAGCACTCTAAGGGAACTGATTCGAGCGCACCGTGATTCCGAGTACGAGCAAAATCGTCTCGAATAACGTCCCCAATTAAAGCTAAATTGGCTCGTCGCAAGGAACGGTGCTGAGAAGGAACCGTTTCCATCGGCACACACACACACGCCCGGAAGTGGCTGGCTGGATTTTTTTTCTTTCGTTTTTTTTTTTTTTGATGGTGCACAAACAGAACAGAAGCTTTTATTCCGCGCGTCGGAAACTCGCTTGGGTGGGAAGAAGGCGAGCAGGCAAGTTAAAATGGTGTGAGAAATAATGTCAATAATTTCACTCGGACACCGAGTTTCGCTCGACAAAGGGAAACTCATTATGGGTTGAGATTCTTCCTCTGCTTCTGCTTCACTGTATTTAACTTTCTTCTCATCGAGGCCTTCTGATTGAGTCTTTTTCTCCATCTCCAGCGGTGTTGATGCGGGAGTACTTTGTTAGGGGTAGATTTGTAGCACGTGGAGTGGTTCCCTGCTTGCCAGAAGAAACAAAAAAAAAACGGCGAAAAGCTCGAACATAATTGCACTCATCGCTCTTTGATAGCGGAGCTAGGGCCTAAGAAATTGCTGGAGATCGTCGAAAATCTTCGTCCGCTAAATGCTTTGACGATACTAATTGTACGGCCTCCGACGCGTTCTCAGTAATGGTTTCAAAATTGGTCCCTGGCCCCTAGTGCTTGCCGACACTTGCCCCGAACGCAGTGGCACAGCATGCTCCACAGATCGCAATTCTCCCTCGAGAACGAGCGACTCCCAGCTCAAAAAGATCAAATGCAACCTTCAAGCGCAACCTTGTAGCCGTTCCGCGAAGAGTTTCCCATTAAAACTGGACCGAAACCGTTCTAAATTCTGCGAAGCGCAGCCGTAAACCACCGCCACCCGAAAGGCCTTGGCCCCGATGTGTGATTATTGGCCGTTACAAAAAAGAGGGAATGGAAATTCGCCCGGCGGAAGAAATGGTGGTCCCCCCGGTTGGAATAAATCAATCATACCTCGCGTTCGAGATTCATTGTAGCCCGAGCATCATTAGACAAACGATTTCTTCCCAAAAAAAAAAAACCGAACACACTCACACAAACTTCAAACCTTGAAAGGTCCCAAGGGCTGACGCTGATGTGATGCGAACGGCCTAGCAGCGGCCTGGAATGTCTTTTCACGCTGGTGTGTTCTATGAAGAAGAAAGTGGAAGCGAGCGATCCGAAGAGAACCGAAAAAAAGGTTCATCAATCGTGCACCCAGCGCGCCGAAACCATCTGACGTTAAATTATTTAACCACATTTCATTTCTTGGAGTTTTGTTTTTTTTTTTCGTTAGTTTCGACGCAAACGGTGCCAGAAGTTGAAGATCCATAACCTAATTTCTAGCTCAAACGGTTCGATGCAGTGCTTCTGGCCGTCTGGCTAATGGCTGGGGCGGGTTCTATGGCAGGGTTAGCTATTGCTGGTTTGGAATTTTCTGGTGTGGCGTGTATAGAATAAGATGCAATTTTTAGTGCCCGAAAGTGCAACGATAGACACCGTTTTTGAGTCCATATGGACAATCTTAAGCTGCTTTTGAACATTGTTCAACTGTAGGTAAGCATTTAAACACGGTAAACACTTCCAACTGAAATGCGGATGGCTATCTGAACATAAATTCATTCGTTCAATCGTTCAATTGTTATTATTTCATTTGTTTCTTGTCAATTATTGTATTTAAGAATGAAATTTCCATAAATTAGAGAAAACTAACCACCACGCACACAAAAATAAAAGATACAATACATAACCCCTGCCTATAATGCCGCTTGATATTTGATTATAGAGAAGCGCTTGCATCATCAACATCACTAGGTTTTTTTTTAAAGAAATCTGCTAACGACATCAAGGCATCTTAAGCATAAGCGTTCAAAAAAAAAAAAATTTTAAAAATCGAACACTGAAATGCAGGGCTCGGCAACCGATTTTAAACCTATTTCATCCAGCAACTCTACAACTGCAACACGGAAGATAAAACATTCTGGAGTAAATAAATTCATTTGAATTAGCTACGTTAACATAAATCAAACCATCGCTACGAAAAAAGTGCTTGCTCAACCCTGCACACGGCAGCCAAATTCCCATCGGTCGCTGCCAAATGCTCAACCACACGCAGCGCGCCCTTAGCTCCATCAGCCGTCCGTCAAAAGCGGGCTAATGATTAAATCGATTTCAAAACGGTTTTTTTTTTGGAGGTCCAATTTTCGCACCATCCAGATCCAGTTCTAACCAGGCGACCAAGATGGTCGCCCCCTTTGCGCGGGCAGAAACCAAGGGACGAGGCGCCTAGACGCCTGAAGTGACTGAAAATTGCATCAATTATGAGCAATTTTCGATTTCGGTATGGAACCAACCGTTCCCGTGCCCTAATCGCACCCACTTGAACAGCAGCAAAGGGCAAATTGCGAGCGGGGTGCCTTCTCCGTGCATGTTTATTCCGGTGTAAGATCGGTGCGTTTGGAGGAAGCAACAAGAGGAAGTAAGAAAACAAAAAAAAACAAGCGATAAACAGAAGGAGATTAATTTGGAGATGTATTATTGCTTATTAAGATCTGGGCTTCTAGGCATTTTACTTTGTGTTTCTCTTTGGTATACGTTGAAGTTGGAGTTTCGTACAGCATTTTCCATAAGGGTTTATGTAGTTGTTTTTTTTTCAAATGAGCTGTCTAATGGATCCAAAAATGTTTAAAATAGATATATTTTTTTCTGCTTACCTTAACAAAAACTATGTTTTGGATAAACAACGGTCTTTCACTCTGCATCGGGAAACATTCTCATCAGTACTTTTAAAGCATTTTTCTACATACTCCTTAAGAGCAAAATGTGAAAAAACCTTGCGAGCAAGATCAATACTATAGCTCAATAACGCTCTCATAATGCAACACGACAGATGGTGTCGTGCAAAATGGACGCGGTGCCAAAGCACAGGTCTTCAGTTCAAATCTCGCTTCGTGTCGTGTACTAAACTTTTAATTCCTACACAGCAGTCGAAAAAGACGTCCATTGTTTAACGTCGTAACCGTGTTTTACTTTACCACTTCTATCGCTATATAAGTTGTGATTGTATAAACCATACCTGCAAGTAAAAGAAGGCTGTGTGTTGGGGAGACCCTTTCATGCATTATTCACCAAGAAGAGTCTACCCAGTATTACTGCCAATAGAGAGAGGAGAAGAGTCTCTTCTATAGAAATGTGACAAAAATAAATGCACTTTTTTTATAAAACCGTCATTTTCCATTGCACACGTCCTCCTACACGTACTGTAACTTCCAATGCGAGTTTCATTTTTTACATCGATAGAATTTTTAAATTTGCCACTGCATTCATGCATGATTGTGTATGTGCTTGTGCGTGGAAATCCGCTTTTATTAACGCACCAATCGTGTTACCTTTTTTCACGCGCCTCGTTTTTGTGTGTATTTTTCGTTCATTTACTGTTCCTCGCACTTTCTCTCTTGCTCTCTCTCTCTCTATCTCTCTCTCTCTCTCTCTCTCTTTGTCGCACTCCGGGAATGTTTATTTTCAAATGCATTCCTCACGCGACTGCATTATTTAATAGCTTGGACGGGTGAAAAAAGGGGGGTTGTAGAACGGGGCTGGTATTGGCGGTGGTGGCGCGACGACCATCACTTTATTTTATGGTCTGTTCATAAAGCATAAATTTTAAGCCACCGTGACGTTTATGTAAATTTGAATATCTCACGTATTCGTTGCACCCTTCTCCTTCCCACTCGCCACCTTCCCCAAAACTACCACACACTACCGCAAGTGTGCGTTTGATTTTATATTTGCCCCCCCCCTGGCCCCTGGCTGGTAGGCAGAGGAACAGGGTGGAGGCGATGGGGTGGTTCGGTGAGCCTGCCGTTAAACCGCAGCACGTGTAAATTATTCGAAACAGCGTCACATCGCGGCACCTCATTGCACACTGACAAGCGCGCGAGCGGCAGATAATCGTATTCCGCACCGACCCTCCACCCAGAGCCAACCCATGCCCCATGAAAAACCGGGGGGAAAAAAACAACCTCCCCGGAATGATGCAATTTTAGACGCGGGAGCAATCCCGTGCTGGGCGCAAGGGAGCAACAAGGGGAGCTTCGTTCGGCTTTTTTTTGTTTTGCAGCAGCAAACGGCAACGGCAGCGGCTCAAATCGTTCGGAAAGCTTCCGGGTTTTTACTTCCTCCTTTTCCTCTTCCCCTCTCCTCCCCCCCCCCCCCCCCCCCCTTTCAATCCCTCCGCTTCTTCCCCACAACTGCACCCGGGGTTCGACAGTTGATGGAACACTTGAGCTCTTGGGTTATTTAAATATTTATAACTAGCTGATTGTGCCGAAGGCGGCGGATTCTCTTTATTCTGCTTTTATTTTTTCGCCACCACCCCCCGGTTGCACAGCTCTGCATTGCAGGATGGTTCTTTTCCTTTTTTTACCAAATTTCGCTCCCGTATGTGTGTGTGTGTGTGTGTGGTCTTTGCATTCCGGTTGGGTTTGATGTTTTATTTAAAAATTAATCCTGCTATAAGCTGCTTGGCGCGTGTTGGCGATGTTTGCAATTTTTTTTTTTCACCCCGCTGCCTTGACCGTTTTTCGAGTGGCGTTTCCCGGTTATACCCAATGCAAAGCGAACGTTGGGTTGTGTCTTTATGTTCCTAAAATATCTCCGAACGCACATTTTGAAGATGGCAGGCTACATTCAATTGATCCCTGCAGATAACGACGAATTGTGTTGCAACCCCATCTTTCTAACATTTTGAATTGAAGGCGCCCTTTGCTGGCTGTGCTCGTCGAGCCCTTCCCACAAAAAAACACATACACACACATGCACACGCAATCAAACAATTTGAATACTGTCCCAATCCCATGGCAGCGATCGATGCTTTGCCTCGACGCCCACGCGCGCATCGAATTTCGCTCCCCGGGAGGTACGATCTTTCCGGCCACACCACCACCATCATCAACACCCCAATAAACCACCCTGTTTCCTTTCCCAGCATCAACCAGCCGCACCTATCGCTTTGCTCCAGCACGGGCCCTTTGGCGCGATGTCAAAGTTCCTACTATCCGATTGTTGTCCTGGTGGGCTTGTGGGAGGCCTTGAATTGGAACTGAACTCCAGCGCCAAAGCTGAGACTGACTGACTGAGAGGCCCCCCCCCTGCAGAGATTGGCCGAACGCTCCAGGCTCCAGCTGCGTGCGTCCCGGAGAAGGTTAGTCATCATCATCATCATCATCATCAAGCGCTCGTTCGGTTTTGACGAACTGCGCGCGCTAGAGCTGGGCAATGGAAACGTTTCCACCAAATGTGGCAACATAAAATCAAAACGTCATTAAAGGGTGCACCATAAACAGGTTTCATCAATGGAGCAGTGAGGGGTGGGGGAGATGTTTAAAAGCTACGATCAAACCTTTTTTTTATTCCTTGCAGTTCCTGGGATATTTGAAGCTGTGCGAGACTCTTGCCTAGAAGCTGGTCCTCAGTCAAGTAGATTGGTCGAGGCATGGCACAACTGTTCACCTACAGGGACAGACATGCTAGAAGGTGCACTGTAAACATACTATGAAGGCAAATCTTTAGATGAGGTTAAACATTTCGTTCAACAAAACTCCTAATGTCTTGCATTTTAGTGAAAAAAAAAACACTTTTTACATAAATACATTCTGGTAACGGCATTGGGATGTTTCATTCAAAAGTCCTAATAGATCTGTACAGCAATTGTTTGATGCTTGTCGATTTGTTAGTGTCTTTCAGTTTATTTTTGAGACTTCAAATGATGAGATGTAAGATGGAACTACATCAATCCGTTACTGGAATTCTATGAATACAGGAGAAAACATTTCATTTCATTTCATTTCATTTCATTTATTTCAAACAATATCCGCCATCAAGGCTAAATATAAAAGACTTAAAACTAATTTAATACTAACAAATAAACAAAATAATTCATGAAAAACTAAGCCTAACTAACCTAGTCTTGACCTAGCAAAAAAGAAAAGAAAAAAAAAACAAGAGTAGAGCGTAGAGACTATCATAAACTTAACAAAAACAAAAAAAAGAGAGTAATAGAACTAAGGAGAATAATTAAAGGGAGTTAGAAGAAAAAATACGGTTACGGAAAGAGTTAAGAGAGGAGTCGAAATCAAAGAGATAGTAAAAGTGGTTAAACAACCTGAAACAGGACAGAAGAGGGTCATTGAAAGTATAAAGAGTATGACGTGTTTCAATTGACAGAGGATCACGTGGACGAAGAGAACGAGAGGGAACATACAGCGAGATGGACGAGAGTAAATCAGGAGCATCAGTAGCAGAAAGTAATAAGCCACCAATAAAACAAGCCTGAAACACTTGGCGGCGGAAGCTTAAGGAGTGAAGATTGAATAACTGCAATCGCGTTTCATAGGGAGGTAGTGAGGCAGCACCGAACAAACGACGAAAGGCAATCCTGGTAAAGAGGCGCTGAATGCTTTCAATTCTCGAACAGCCATCAATAGTGGGAGGATTCCAGATGATACTTGCATATTCAAGAATAGGCCTTACCAAAGCACAATAAAGGATTCTTAGGATGCTTTGATCTCTAAAAATAGAGGTAAAACGTAAGATAAACCCAAGGGTTCGATTTGCTTTTAGTAGCACCTCATCAAGCTGCAGTTTAAAGTTAAGACGACAGTCAAGTATAATACCAAGGTCACGGATGGACATAACACGAGAGAGGGAAGCGCTAGAGAGAGTATAGTTAAATAAAATAGGAGAAAGAGAGTGAGAGAAAGAAATAACAGAACATTTTTCGGGACACAGGCGAAGTAAATTGGATGAACACCAATGAGCAAATGCATTGAGGTAATGCTGAAGTCTCAGACAATCAGAAGAAGAAGACACAGGTAAAAAGATTTTGATATCATCCGCATAAAGGAGATGACCATCAGGAGGTAAAACATTACAAACATCATTGATGAACAAAGAAAACAGAAGTGGACTTAGCACACAACCCTGAGGGACACCTGACGTACAAAAAAACTCCTCAGATAAGTACGACCCGGTTTTAACCCTGCATGATCGATTACTTAAATATGAGGACAGCCAGCTAATAATGCCATCACCAAAACCAAGTTTAGACAATTTAGCTAATAATAAAGAGTGAGGCAAACTATCAAAAGCAGCATGAAAGTCGGTGTATATTGCATCCAGTTGGGTACCGGCCTCAAAAGATCTAAAAATATTGGAAATAAAAGACATGAGATTAGTTGAAGTAGACCTACCAGGCATAAACCCATGCTGTTTAGGGCTAATAGCTGAACTACAACTATGAAGTATGGTTGGAAGGATACATAGCTCAAAAGTTTTGGCTGTGGCACAAGTTTGGGTTATCCCACGATAATTAGAAACAATGCTACGGCATCCCTTTTTGTGTACCGGAAAAAGCCAACAGGATTTCCAAAGAGCAGGAAAAACCCCAAGAGAAAGTGAAAGGTTGAAAATTTTAGCAAGGTGTGGCGCAAGCACGTCCTTACAGTTTATTAAAACAGAGGCAGGAATGCCATCTGGACCAGGAGTAAAAGAACGTTTCAACCCAAATAACACCTGTACAACTGTTTCAGAGCTAACCGAAATATCGGAGAGATTAATTAAGTTCTCTGGCGTGTAGAGTAGCCCACCCTCAATAAGGTTAGGGTCACTAACCGGTGGCTCAAACATTTGGGAAAAATGTGCAGAGAATAGCTCACAGATCTCAACAGGCGTAGAGGCAGTTCGAGAATCAAGTACCATTTCATTAGGTAACGAATTGCACCCTCTTCGAATCCTAACAAATTGCCAGAAGGATGCTGGATCAGAACGGAAACGCGATTGCAGTCTACTCGAATAGGCCTCAAAACAAGCCCTGTTGTATAGTCGATGCGCAGAGGCAGCGTACTTAAATAAACGAAAGTTGAAAGCAGATCGGTTCAGACGATACCTCCTAAGATATTTCATTCTATCCTTTTTCAGGTTGCGAAGAGTACGATTGGACCAGGGAGGATTAGGAGGGGAACGAAAAATAGGTGTACATGAAAGGAGTGCAGAGGTTAACAAAGCATTAAACGATTGGACAGCCTCGTCGACCGATGTACATTGATAAAAAAAAGACCAGTCGGAACGAGATAGAATTGAATTAAGTTTACGATAGTCTGTGAGCCGAAAATTATAACGAACTCTCAATGAATTAGGAGCAGAAGGTAATACATTCATAACCCTACTAGCCCTAAATAAAGAAGACGGTAACGCAATTTCTAGAGCAGGATGATGGGCATCCTGGGGCAGGAGCAGTGACGAAGCAGGATACACAGAACAACAAGCAGCTGCAGCAGAGTTGGAGAGCACCAGGTCCAAATAATGATTTAAATGGTTATGCACCCCGTTCAGCTGATAGAGTTCATGCAGGTTTAACATATCCAAAAAGCAGGAACCGGATGTATTCGAAGAAATATGTGGCACATAATGTCTTATAGCTGAAGATGAATCTGGCCTTACTGCGGTAGAAAGCGACCACTCTAACGCAGGTTGATTGAAGTCACCCAGAAGGATAAGATGATCATTCGGTTTCATTTGCATGTATGCATCACTGATGAAAGCAGAAAGGGATTCCAAATAGTTGCGGTCGCTGCTCAAATACGGTGGCACATAAACAATCCCCACATAAAGACGAAACTTAGAAAAAGAAACACGTATACATAAAGCTTCAAGCATGGGTTGATTAATGTTAATGTTAAGTGCCACAGAAGGATATCGAACGGAACATGCAAGTAGCACACCACCCCCACGCGAACGTTCGTTGTTTAACCTGCTTCGATCACAGCGGTATATGTTGTAGGCATCACTATCAAGGACCATGTTGGATGGAATCGATTCATTTAACCAGGTTTCAGTAAGGGCAAGCATTTCAAACCCTGATTCATTCGCAGAAAGGCGCAATTCATTGTATTTGGTGCGAAGGCCTCGAACATTTTGGTAATATATCACAAATGGGTCTATTACTTGTGAGCTATCCGTTTGGCAAACGGGCTGATCTGTGGTAAGCGGTTCGTGTTGCTGAGATTCGATTGTGATTGAAGCCCCACCCCCGGTGATAACTGAGGCGGTGTGGGAGGAAACTCCAGTTGAATAGCCTCTAGGATCTCGGTCATCTGGGATGGTGATAGAATCACGCGCTGTGGGGGTGGCGATCGATGTTCCAAAAAATGATCCGGATGAGCGGTAGTTTTTGGCACAGCTGAACTATTTGTACGATGCGAAATAAGCTCAGAAGGGTCAAATCGAGCCCTTTCATGTACACGTTGCTTTGGTAGGCCACGAGCAACAAACTCCCGAACAGTAAGTGAAACTGGCCAAATAGTAGAGTGCAGCGCAAGCTCCTTAAGAGATTTAGGAACACTCACTTTGAACGATATGAAGGACATCGAGTCCAGGTTCACACCCTTTTTCGTGAGACGGTAAACATTAATATCGTCCGTTGGTAGCACAGCTTTAAGCCACACACGCATATCATCAGCCGAGACATGCGATTTGATGTTCGTGAAGTATAACCATACTTTCTCGGCTATGCCCGTGTTGGTGGTGTTTTGGTTCAAAACAGGATCAGAAGATGCTTGTGTATTTGTTCGATAGTTTCCAGCACTAACATCACTAGTCGGCTTAGTACGATGATTGTAGTGGTTACAGTTGTCAGAATCATCCACAGTGTTGGTATCGTTCGCAGCTTGGATATCATCAGTGAGCTCCGTTGAGTTAGTAAATGTACGGCGAGCGGAAGCTGTTTTAGTCGTTCTGGATGTATTTGTGGCATTGAGCGACGATACATTAGTGGATGTGTGCGATCGCGATGCGTTGCTAACAGACGGCTTAGCTAATATGGGTGTTAGCGCTCGCTTATCAACGAGAGCGAGGATCTCAGGAAGCAAATCGCTCTTGATAGCCGATCTAAGAGAAGAGAGAGATGAGTCAATTGTGGTGAGAATATCTGCTTTCACCAATTCGAGTAGGGCTGCTATCTCACTTGTGAGAAGTGAATTTGTGCCAATGCGAAACTCGTGACATGTTTTGCACAACCACAACAATTGATTATTACGCCCAAGCTCACGAGTAGAATCACGGGACAACCCCGTGCAATGGGTGTGATGCTTGGAACCACAAACACCGGCACAGGACACCGAATTAGCACTATCGGTGGGTGCATTGCAGGTTGAGCACTGCATAACGATGACTCAGCACAATCTCATCAAAACAGCAAAACATCATCAACACATTCCGCAATACCAACCTCAGAAATAATGTATTGAATTTAATGAACTTACTGTGTTTCGTGTCTTTGTCTTGTTTCTAGACGTAATGTCTTTATAGTTTGTTTATTAATTAACTAACTAATTGTTTATTATTAATGATTGATTTGTACGTACAACGGAACCGGTATGGTAGAGTTTTTGTTACGGACAAGCAGCACACGCGTTTCGGATGGGAACTGATCTCGTCCGGCTTTGTAGAGGCCGGGGCCACTATCGACTAAGCCATTGGGCCATTCTATTGGTGAGCTGTAGTTCTCGTACATAAGGACGGTGGGATGTCAGTTTGATCAGTTTGAGGAAAGCTTTGTTGACAACATAATGTCTTATTTTGAACATTTTAAATTTAACAAAGATAAATGGTTCCACACAACATAACTCACACAATGGTTCTAAACATTTCGTTTCAAATGCGAAGATGGTTAGACAAAACTGCTGAGAGAGCTATTTACACTGTGCGCGCTACCCTTTAGTTTAACAACCTTCAAAAACGAAGAAGTATATTCCGACACTTCTGTGAGTCACACGTTTTCACCGAGCGGCCAAAGTCGAGTGCTCGGAATGATTGCTTCCACCATTACTACTATTGCAAACTTAGCTCGCTTAACGCAAGCCGACCACTAATTGTGCCGTAAATCATCGAAACCAATCCAAAAACCCCCGGCTTGCGCCGCGGCTGTCGACGAAACACCCCTTCACGATCGGGTCCATGAACGGGAAACGACCCGGACCCGGGGTCCTCTTGGTGGCACAAGCAAATTAACACACTCCGCGCCATACGCATAAAACCGAGTGCCGGCAAGGAGCCGACACGATGTGAGTTTGGCACACGCACAGCAACAGAAGA
The DNA here is from genome assembly GCF_943734685.1 of Anopheles coluzzii. Lineage (NCBI taxonomy): Eukaryota > Metazoa > Arthropoda > Insecta > Diptera > Culicidae > Anopheles > Anopheles coluzzii. Next base: position 2,509,407 of record NC_064669.1, on the reverse strand, counting down.
AAAAAAACCGGCAAAAAGTTCACATACACACACACACACATGCGCATGAGAATGAGATGAGATAAATTTAGAAGCACGGTTCGCGAAAAACCGCACAGCAGCATACCGGTACGCGTTCGCATTTCAATTCATTAAATTAAATTCATTCAGTGGAAATTCTTGTCCTCTCACCCACCTCCTGGGACCTCCCACCAGCCATCCCCCCCCCCCTCCCCTTTTTGGAGCGTTGTAACGGTACGGCCCGGTGCGTGCGATCACCCTTCGTGGCGGTAGAGAATTCGAAACATGAAATTAATTTCAAGATTCTCTATTTATGCACGTATTTATAGCAGCCGCGCACCGGCGGCAGCGGAGAGTGCCCCCAATGATTGAGGTGGCACTCCCTGCACTCCGCGCGTGGAATGAGCATTTTGGGGAAGCCAGCGACATGCGCTTCTGTCCATCAGCAAGACAGCCCTTTGGTTTGGTGCGTGTGTGTCGTTCACGACTGATTGTTGGTAAGGCAACTGATTCTCAAAACTGTGCCGTTTGCGCCCGTTGCACATTTTTTGCGCTCGCTTTTGCTTCTGCTGCTCGCGTTGGTTTGGTTAAAACATTCAGGGGCCAACTAGTTTTTTATATTGTTTGTAATGTATGCGCCAACGGTATGACCAACAATGCGTTTGAAATTGTTCGTCATTCGTCAAATGTTCGTAATAATGTCAGAAGTTATAATTCTGAAGATTGGAGAACGGAGATTCTTTAATTCTTTACTATCTTACACAAAGTACAATTTATTATCTGTTTTCAACATTCAAATGATAAAGATCATTTGCCTTCTAAAAACTAAAATGCTCCAAATATATATTTTGAAGAGTTAGTAATTCAATTATTAGACGGAAGCTTAAATCAATCTTGAAAACTCAGAAAGATCAAAACTTTGTAAATGCTACCTCCAATTAAAAAACAAAAGCCACACTAAAAAAACTATCATAATGTGTAACTCTAAATTGAATTACAAGAATAGAATTTAAAAGACGAATTAAAAAAACAACGAATAATGGTTTCCCCCTTCCCTTGAAACCATGTTTCCAAACATTGATTCTTCGCCTGTTTAACGTGCTACACACACGGCAAACTGAAGCCCTTTACAGCATTAAAATAAGTGACAAAAAACTCTAAAGAATGAATCGCTACACCGATGAAACAAGCTCGGAATCAGTCCAGCGTCGGGAGAAGCAGTGAAATCATCACCGAAAAAGGAAAAAAAACACACACACAACCCAACTGACATGTGAAGTACAAGAGCCCGTGTAACGCGTGACGCAAGATCTTTGACATTTGCTTGCCACGTCCGAACAGATCTGGTGTGTTGCAGGAAACGGTGGCACGGCGCACGGAAAACTGTTCTGGTGCGAACGAAACCATTCCCGAAAGAGTTGAAGGATGAACAACAACAACAACAACAGCAACAAGAACCAAACATGGAAATATAGGCACACAAAAACACAAGAGATGCTCCACTGCCGACCCCGCTTGGGCAAGAATGTTACACAGCAACGCTCCATGGCGCGTCCCAGAATGGCGTTGTTAATGTAAGGTTTGCCAGTTTTATCTTTGGATTTTGTTGTTTTTTTTTGTTGTTGTTGTGCCCTCTCACTCCCTGCGAGTGGTGCCAGAGAACGCCATCGCGACGAAAAGACGCAACCGACGGAAGGATTCATTCATTTCCGCTGTGCGAGCGAACGACGAGATGAACGAAAACTCGGCGGGCGATGCGATAATAGCGCTGCGCGGGGTTTATGCGATCGGGCAATGGCGCGCGAATCTAATGAAGAGATTCCGCACCGCACCGCGACTTACCAGGCACTAATTAGGCGCACTGTTTGTAATTAGAGGAAGAATGCCACGCCCCACCCGTCTGCCCAGGTTGGCCTGTGTGATTGTGTGTGTGTGTGTGTGCCTTGCACGATGATGATTATTAAATTGGACTGCTCGGCGGTAGCGGAATGCTGCAGTTGTGTCGTTCAATATTCCGCGAGCCGAGACGCGCATCTAGGGCAATGCTGTACTCAACAACTCCACAAAGCGTTACAATATGCTGCTATATTTAACGCATCCTCAGTCAGTCCTCTGGGACTTTCCCTTCTTCAGCACCGAACCCCAGCCTCATGATAAAGCAACTCCTTCGACGTTCTTATCAAGATAACAATCATCCATGACCTAGATTGGGAAGCCTGCAGAGAAGGTCCTGCGTTTCGCCCGACCGCCCGATTTTTCTCAGGCCAAGACAAAACTCAACTTCTTCAGCGCGGAGCGGAGTGCTTACCGAATGGGGTGGATTTTCCAGAATCTTTAAGCCGAGGGTCGCAAGCGTACCCTTTCAGGAACGTGCCCAGGAAGCGCACATCCAACCACCATGATGGCCCACCACCATTGAATAAAGAAAACAATATCCCATCATCTCGCCATAGAGAAATCTCATCAACCGGGTGCGGCTTATCCGACCGAGCGATCAGCTCAGTAGACCCGAGCAGTTCCGAAAAAAGGGGTTTTGATACACTGATAGTAGACGACGCAGTAGCTGCTGCATCAAGTCGTTCAAGTCAAGTCACATAACGTACGGTAGGTCGATTATACTAAGGATTTTTTTTGCTTGTGTCTCTTTCCTGCACGATAAAACGCTTAATCACAAGGCACACACACATACTCTCACACACACAGGGACGCAACAAAAGCGTACTTTTTAAGGGTCTGCTCAATACGATAAGACGGTTAAGAACGGAACGCGGGCGAATGGCGAAATGAACAGGTTGGAGTGATAGCGAGGTTCTTGCCTTCTGCAGGTCTCCTGAAACGACATAACACACACACACACAAACACACGCTGTGAGACTGGATTTCGCCGTGTGCCACTAACACAAGGCCAACGATGTGCGAAGGTGTCACACACTGGCTAGAGGCTAGGCGCCCCATTGTGTGCCCCAGCAAGTGTAAACTCGTTCGAAAATCTAGGCTACAATGATAACAATCTCATTACGCCTTTCAGGAGGTACACTGGGAGTGTGTGTGTGATAGTGCTTGTCGAACGAGGTCGTAATCCAAGGTGTGTTTATCCTTCTCAGTTCTGGCTCACTCTCCGCAGCTAGTGGGCACTAGGGCATTGGCACTTTTTTGTTGTTGTCTGTCCGAAAAATAAGCTTCAGGAAGGTTCATTACTGCAACGTGTTCTGGAGGTGGCAGTTGTTTAAATCTTTTAAATGCAAACGCACAGCTTTTTGGCCTCCTTTGGATTGGTTTGTAGCAGAACCGTTTACTCAACCTGACGACGCATTTGTTACCATTTTTACCAAATACGAAAAGAAAGAAAAAGCCACATGATGTCGTCTGGCGACAATGACAATCTGTCCAGACTGCCCGTTGATTCGGTTTTTGAGAAGCACCTGTTGATGTAGCGATAAGAAATGTGCGCAAAACATAAATGTACAGCACACGAGAATCCCAGCCAGAGTGACAGGACCACCGAAACGAACAGCAAAAAGGATCACAGGTCAAGCTGACCATGAGGTAACAGGATGCACATGTTCGTGTCCTGTCGAGAAGCAGGCGCCCACCACCCGCACCGAGGGATTTCGTGTGAGGCGACAGCCTGGGTCTCTGTTCTAATGGTCAACTCGACTCAAGATCTTAGATTTTTGGACCTTGCGGGTTTGAAATGAAAATCGCGTCAGGCGACGTTACCAGCAAAGAGGAAGAACAACAATCAAAACAGTCAAGTCATGATTGCCCGAGTAAGTACCGATGATTTAGCTGCAAATCGGAAATCGACGCTGAATGCTTCTCCATACCACTGTTGCTTAATTTCCCCGGCACAAGCAGGTATACCGTCTCGTGCTCATGTGCTCGCCAAATGAGCCCGCTTGTTGCTGACAGCATACTCGCGCAAAGGAGGAGAGGGACACACAAAACAAAGGACAAAAAAGCCCGAATAAGTGTGCAACATAGCTTGAAGTGCGGAAGAATGTTTTTTGTTGTTGTGTTTTTCTGTTCTTTTCTCACAGTGCAGAAGTTCGCTTCAGGTTTCAAATTTCGGATCCACTTCACCTTCGACCCTCGCAAGGCGCAAAACGAGGGAAGAAGAGTGCTTACATTCAATTTTCTTCACCGGTGCACAAGGCACAAGTGTCGGGTTCGGGTTAGCATTGGCCCGTTGTGTTGATATTTTATCACATTTAGAAATCTTTTCCAAATGCTAAGAAGCAGTCATCAGTACGAGAATTCTGATGTTTGGACTGCCGACACTTAACCCTGCTGGGGCGATGCAATTGCTTCCACTTCACGCAAGGACTAGCTCTTCGTTTGGAGGCTTACAATTTCTGGTTCTTCGTGCTAGAACTGCGCATCTCTAACTGCTGAGTTCAAATACACAACTTTTCACGACGCAATGTTTCCCTCGTCGACACACACACACACACACACACAACTTTTGACAACATCTTTCCAGAACTTTCTACCATCACGAAAGCGGCACGAATTCTTGAAACAAAGCGACCCCATCCATTCATTACACAGCTTACTATCCAGCATTGAGTTCGCTTTGATGTGGCAGGCATAAAATTCATATTTTAGCATTCCAACATTCCGCCAGCGTTAGTACGCCCGTAAGACCAAAGGTAAGGTGGAACAAGCGGTGCGGCACTCTGCCAGAGATGCCACCAGCAACCGCCATAAAAAGAGCACTCCCTCCCACTCTCCACCACAGCTGAGAGCTTCGTGGAGGATTTGGGAAGTGAGCAAACTTCTTAATTAACGTTATCGCCAGTGACTGCTTCTCGACAGCATTCTCGCTGTTCGCCCGATTGCTTGCCGATTGTGCTCGACGCAGCCATTTAAAAGAAAAGGCATTAAGAGTGAAGTGGCTAGAGATGATTTTTGAAGGCCACGCAGTGGCCCCTCGGGACCTGACCGGGTCGCACAGCTTTGCGGAAAAGTCTAGAACTATGCGTAACGCGAAGGGCCGGGGAAAACCGAATGCTTGCAATAGGAAAATGTAATGTACAGGGAGCAAGCGTTACAAGGGAGGACGCTACACTGTCCGGGGAAGGAGGGGTTGTTTCACTTATCTTATCACACCGAACGGGCTTCCGGCCGTTTGAATGCGAAGGAAGTTTGTGGATGTATGCTGCCGCTGTTAATAAAATACATTCCAGTCGCTCTTTTACATCCGCCTGTGCCAGTTGGCATGGGGGATGCCGTAAGGAAATGAAGAAGTAAAGAAGACACTTTTGAGTTTTTGTTTATTTCAATGTTTCGTCGTCTAAATTACATATTAATTAGCACGATAGGACCTAACGCAGGGATTTCCTGGAGACGCTGGTGACGCTATTGGCAGGTCTGCTCGTTCAGCGTGATTGCTCCAGATCCTCTTGCTGACAATCCTCCTCAACACAATCCGCAGCAATTTAGCACCAGCCCTGGGTTGAATATCCATTCCTTGATAGGTAGGCTGACTGCTTTAAGGAGGTCGTTGTGAATCCCTGCTTGCTCGCCAGGCGTAATCGGACAAGGCTCTTCAGCTCACGTTCTCACGCAGCGAATCGGCCGAACATCACCATCCATTCCACTGCGTGGTCGTTTTCGTCTCTACCTTACGCCATCCTCCGGAACCGTGGCCGATGGTGTAAGGATATCCGGCCACGACGCGCGCACACACAGCGCCCGGATCATAATCTTCCACCACATTGCACCGAACGAGCAACGGAAATTGGAACACCGGCCGGAAATGGATGTGCCCTAAATGACCAGCGGAGTGTTATGGACACACTGGCTGCCGTTACGGGCCATAACGGCAAGGCAATAAAGCACAGCGCACACAGGAGAGTGTCCGAGGCCGGCTGAACTGCGAACGAAAACTGTCCGCTAACACGCAAATACTGTCACACGCGCCTCTATCTGTCTGGGTGTGTGTGTGTGTGTGTGTACTCGCCACCACTGGGCAAAAGTGCAAACTTTCAGTGATTTTTCTTTTCCTTTTTCTGGACCTGATAACAAGCAACTCTCCCGTTCTGCTTTTTTTCACTTATTTTTGCTATCGGTGTGGTTCGGTGCCCGTTTGATATCGTTTGAAGCTACCAAGTCACACGCCCTGCCGGGCTCGGTCGGAGTTTCTTTCTTGCACTGCCAGCGATTAGGCACAGCGAGCAGGAAACCGTGCTCCGGAAATTAGGCAAATGGTGTGAATGTTCACACAACTCTTCCACCATTTCGTCTACAGGCAACTGACGCATTGCAAGCCGGGCGCTTCCCCGAGCAGCTATCGATACACGTTCCACATTTCTTTGCACGTACTAACACACGAGGAATGGGAACAACACCAAGCGATACGAATCCTTCGAATGTGTTTGTAGCGCGACACGATGCCTGAGCGTTTGTGTAAATGGTAGTGCGGAATAGGTGAAGGTGAATAAACGGCGATACACTAATACAAAGCAGAGAATGATCCGTAACGCTAAGCTTGGGTAATGTTTCGATATTAAACGTTGAGATACGAATGTTGGGTATAAGAACAGCTCCTACACACCAATTCCAGCCATACTCGCTGTCAAATATTATTCATCATTGAACGTGTGCCCGTGTCCGAGTGCAGAGATGAAGGTTAATAAGACGAAGATTGAAAATTCTAATACAAACCTACAGACCAATCATTAAACTTTATAATTCTATAGATCATTCGTATGGGTGACACCGCGGCGAGTGAAATAAAATAAAGTATTCAAAAAAAATAAAAACTTTCACATGCTAGCACTTACGCTTAATTTAGTTTTATTCTCCACCAAACGACAGCAGTGAGGTGCTTACTGTGTCATTCACCACTCAACTGTACTCGCTTCGACACCGTTTCATCCATCACCCATATACGATGTAAAGTTGATTGCCTTTAAGCGAGTCGTTTTTTTTTTACTATTGACACCTCCCTTCCTTCCTCCTGTTCCAGCTGACAGGTGATTTATTTGTTCCACATTTATTGCCCATCATCAAAATCCGATTTCGATTGGTATCAAACCTGGTGCGCCGAGGACGGAGAGAGAGAGAGAGAGAGAGAGATTGTGTGACACTTCCAAATGAGACCGGAAACGTTACACGGCTATAGGCGGCTGGAGCAGCTTTTATTAAAACCGCCTATTACGTTTTTATGTTCGTGCAGCATGTACGAACACAAAATAAAACCAAACCCGAAACGATTTTCGATTTGTACCCACGGGAGAGGGTAAACCCGGTATTGGGGGTACTGGGAAAATTGTGCAAATCCTTAATCTCATTTCAATGACAGATAGAGAGAGAGAGAGAGAGAGAGAGAGGAGTCCGTTTTTTATCTATTTGTTTACCTATTGCTGTTTGCTACTTTCCCATGCACATTTAGGAGTTTTTTATGTGTTTTTTGTTTGTTTGCTTTGCAATACTGACCACTCAGTTCGATGTGTGTCTGTTGCACTGTTCAGATGCTTTTCCAATTGTATTAAATTTATTTTATATTTGACACGCATTTTTTTTTGCTTTTGTTTTGTGAGTACGTGTTTTTTCTACATCAAATGTGAAATGGAAACAACTTTCCCTAGCACTCGATGCGGGTTAATTGTGCCTTTTTTTCTCGCGAGTTCCCCTTTCTCTCCCATACGCACTACCCCCTCACACACACACACACACTGAATGAAATGTTGTTCGCACTTTATATGTTTTATCATTTTTAATTAAATTCTCTCCAATTCTTTCCTCCTTCTCCCAACTCCATCCATCCATGTGTGTGTGTGTTATTTGTTACTGTTTTTTAGTTGTTTCAGTTTTGCTCACTGCCACGTCTCCCGTTTTTTCCCCGCCCAATTTGTTGAAGTGTTTTATTGCGCGCGGACCGATATTTTATAACTCTCACTCTCGCCCTCCGGTTGACTCCTCGTTTTGGGGGGTGAATGCTGCTGACCGGCGGGTTCTCATTTTGCACGCGCTTCATTTCCCCGCGCGCCCGTGTGTGTGTGTGTGTGTGACACTTCATTTGCACACTGCTTCTAGCATGCCGGTAGCCATTATTGGATCTGCCAATCGTTCCATTTTAATGCTTCCTGCTTTTATGTTTCGCGTTGTTCATACACATCTATCTCATTTGCCTCCGGTTTAGCTTATTTGCTCTTTAGTTTTTCAGTTGAGGATTCGTTTTGCATCAACGCCACCCATTGCATCAACGTGATAGTCTTTGCTAGTATAATGATGTGTGATATCAGCCTTAGACATCCACACTGGTAAGGTCCGTAATTAGATTTAATTTTATGTTCCAGCACTCCAACACAGAGGCGATCTTTCTAGTATTCACCAGCGCAGGAGAGAATGGTGTTCCTTTAATTATCTCTAATTCAGATATCATTGTGTGCGTTAGCAACATATCACCTGGATATTCCCAAACCTATTGCAGAATAGAAGTTGAATGAGTCTTTCCTAAAAATATGTCGTAATTTCAATTGTTCTGATTTGAAATACAACAAAGTACTTACTTTTGGGAATATCAAACTTCCTATATTTGCTTTTGAAGTTTTAAACAGTTGGGAACTTTTATAGCAAATAAATTGCTAACACAAACGCTTACTCAGGGAACAGAAAAGCTTGACACCTTTCTACCAGGTTTGTTGGCGAAATGAAAGTGTCATGGTTTCAGGTTCTAGGCTATAGAATAAGTGGCAGTATTGTTCTAAGATGTGATACAGTTCCTTCCTTGCCTTGGATTACAATCAGATAACAGATTAACATTTTAGATTCATTTTGAAAATACGTTACCTAAAGCTCGTGCATGTAAGAACTTCATAGTCCTTTAGCCTTTCAGCTTATAATCTCTGTTCTGAGCTAGCTTGCATTGTATTATTCAATGGTTCCATCGTCTTTCATGGCCATTAATTTTCCTCAATACATGCTCAATATAAGCTTCCTGTTTAGCCCTGAATCTTTTGATCATAGACAAACAGCTCTCCCAATACATTTTATTACACTTAACTAATTTGCGGTTACATCAATGCTCCGTCACTGCTCTCTTGCTAAAGAATTGCAGAGCACTGAGGCTAAACCTCCTCAGTTTTTGTTTCGAAGAACTATCTGGAAAATAGAACTGAGGAGCATTAACGACAACTTCATGCAGCATCTTTGAACAACGACGACTTTTGGATAGAATAAAGCTATGCATCAATTTAAGAATATAATTTGAAGTAGGCTCACTGGGACCAGATGACTTAGAAATACATAACAGAACACATACAAGATATAGAAACTTAACCTTTTTGTTAGGTTTGCCATGCATTTGACATCCCAAATTCGAACGTCCATCAAATGTAGTCTGGTTATGAATACAGCCTTACTTTTAGGTCCTAACCGCACAACACACAGTTGATGTCTCTATTACACAAGAACTAGTGGAAGTTGCTAAACCAACACAACCCATTGCTGATTATTTACAGCAATAGCAATCAAACTAACTTCCCCGTCGGGTCCGGATTTGCGTTTGCCCAACCGACAAGTCCAACATGGAAAACTCGCACAAATATTGACGGCAAGTTTTTCACTGCACCCAAGCGCCAATTCAGCCAATCTGTCTATGTGCGTGTGTATGTGTGTGGGTGAGTGTTCGATTACTTCTCCACTCAACTTCAATCATACCAAGGATCACCACAAGACACCCACAACTCGCAACAGCCAGCAACAACCGCGAGGCGGTTTCGTTAATTAACGACCCCTTGCTGCTAGACGAGAACTTCCTAATGATGCGCTAAACGAAGGCAACCATTTGAGGGACATGTAGGGGCAGGGTGCAGCGCCCACCAATTTATGGATATAGATGGGCGAGTGGTACACCGTTCAGGGGCGATGTAGACGGAGCAGTCTTCTAATTAACCTTTTCTTGTGTCACCCGGCCCAGAGTTCTGCCGGTTATCCTTGCGCGAAAAATCCATCTCACAGAGTGCGCAAAGTTCCCGCGAACGCACACAAGGCTAGAAGCGCAAGAAGACCCAGCTTTATATTACATTACGCCCTACCCTCTGCCATTCTGCGAGGGAGTTTCCCATCGCTACTGGTCCAAGTTTTACAACCCAACAGCTCAACCGCTGGCAAAGTTTAGCGGCATGTGAGCGCCCCCAACGCGAAGTTTTGCTAGCATATCGATCGGTCGTGGAGCAAATGCAAGGATGTTTCCCTTTCCGAGACATCCCAACGCTCTGGCTCAACCATACTACTGGAGCCCACGTTTTAGGTCCCAAGCCACCCAACATTCTGGGGCTATCCGGTTGCTAAATTTAATAATCCACTTGTAAAACTAGCAACACTGCAGCGCTATGCTTTCGGCATACTGGCAAAGCATTTTTCAGACTTTTGTGTTGTTGATAGTAAAGTTTCGGCCAATTCAAGAAATCTAGCTACACTGCTACACTGCACGGTGGAGCTGCAAAGTCTTGGGCAAACTTTTCCTTCCCACCCACAAGATGCGGGATTAATGGATGCTACCGTATCCACCAATCATCCCATCATTGATGTCGTCTGATTCGTACACATTTGAAACCGGGATTGATCTGCCCGGATCTGCTACAGATTGCTCCAGACGTTGCTCTCAGAAGTTGCTGTGGATTGTAACTAACGCTGCACGTGAGTGTTTGTGAACTAAGTGAATCTGCCCCTGGCTCGGGCACCATGAATGATAAAATACGAGCACTCAGCGTACCCCGAGCAACCTCAGGTATGGGAGACATTCCAAGAGTTGAGATACATCAGAGAGTATAGCTTTCACGTACAAACAATTAGATTACTAAGAAATGTCGTACTGACTGGCTCCAACTTTCGAACCCCCTGGCACGCTGGCACTATCAGAGAGCAGAAAAGAAAACAGTTTGATGATTGGAGCTGCCGTTCCTGTAATTGCTAATTGCTGCCAACCGTATTCTTGGCGGCTGGGTTTATTACTTTCCCCCTTTGCCAATCATCGTCACACGGAACGTGCGTATCCGATCGTTCTTGCCATACGAAACTAAACACAGCCATATCCGATTGTTTCTCGAGTGCTGATACGGCGAAGTAACCGTATCCTCCACCATACAGTCGGTGAGCTTCAGAAGGGTGCTTCAAAAACCAATACCAGTATTTTTTCATTGCATCGCCGAGCCGGGAAATAAATCGAACGCTCGGTTCACTCATCCTTTGCCCCGGATCGGCCGAGAAAGGCATATCGTTTCAAACAGCTGCATCTTCCTGCAAGCGGAAGACGTTCTTCGTAGCGTTCTCGGCCCCAGCTAGCGTCGGGGATGAGCTGGAATTGTTTGTCTTGCTCCTTCTGCCCGCTACCAGGTGCCTTCTTCCGGGGTATTTTATTGCAAATTAGCATGCATCTGTGCAATTAGGGGGATATAATCTTAGGCAAGGCCAGAGGGGTGTAAAAGGGGGCGCATCCAGGAGCGTTCGGGAGATAGCAACGTATCGATACACGCCCTAGCTTCTCACCCTTTGCGCTAGTGAGACGGCAAAACCAATCAATCAACAGCAATATGTGGAAATCAAATGGGCAAATGGTTTGCTGCCACTGAGCTTGGGGTAAACTACAGTGTCGGGCGCATCTTTGGAGGTCGTGCCAAGTAAAAATTACTACTAAAACAATCCTAAACCAAATATTTGCCAGGAAACATTGTTTAGCAGTTAACAGCTTAATAAATCGATCAGCACATTGCATTTCAACATTTACAAGTACATTGCAACAACATTTCAACTCAGCAAAGAGGCTTAGTACATTCAATTAGTAACCCATAGTACGCTCCTAGCGGGACTACTATTCATCCAAGGTCCAATATCAATTGCCTTTCTTAATTTACTTACACTGTAATTTATACTCCCGGTCAAATAGAATTAACGCCTTACAACGCAGTAGCCTAGTGTATCGGTTAGTACACCAATCAGAGTAACCACTACTTTTCAACCAACTTCTGTTACTAATCTCTTAATAACTGTCTTTCTGGCAGCTAGTCGTACGGCCCCTTTGCTCCTTTTTAAATGCAGCACCAAGTCTCCCACTCACAGGTTCGCAGTTTTGCGTGCCCAGACTGCATACGTTGCGTGTGCGTGTGCGGGAATGAAACACACACACACACACTGAACAACCCTTGCTGAGTGTTCGACTTTGCACGAATTGAAATGTACCAAAGGGCGAGTGCAAATTATAATTGAAAAATTATGAAATTATCCTGTCCCTCGGCTGTCATTTCGCACGCACCCCGGAAGTCTGGGAGCGTTTGACACGAAGCACGGCACGCGGCACAGCAACGCCAAACAACACCTTTGCTCCTGTTCTTCGCCTTTGCCCAATTCCAAGGGCGGGCAAAGGGGGAGCACACACAGTGCGAGGTGCAAATCGATCGCAACCGGTCAGACTGTTTTATCGTTTTTTTTTTTTTTTTTCGCTTGTGCTTATGGGACAAGCCGACCTCCCCCCAAGGGCCGGATAGTGCGGGATTTAGAGTCCTTTAATTCGTGACATCGGGTCGAGGGCCGGTACTCGGGGACCGCCATCCGCCATGTTTTTAATTATCACCCGACGCAGCAAGCATCAGGCAAACACAAGGGCGTTTGTGCGGAAGCAGGTGTCCGGAGCGGTTGTGTTATCTGGTTTCGTGTCGTGTGGCAATGTCACGGTGACTCACGAGCGGTCTGCTCCGTAACAGTCGAACCTTCTTAGCGCTAAAAAGGGTGTTCTTCGCGCTAAAAGCGTTGAGGGGAATTCAAATTGAATTTGCACGAGCACAGGGAATGTGCACAAACATCAACACAAATGTATATTAAAAAGCAAGGGAAACAAAATAACACTAAAGTGCATTCCCGGCTGGTACTGTCTGTGGATATTCTTGCTACAGACAAAGACTTGCTATGCAACTGTATTAGGACGACTAAGCCTAGTAAATAAGACTAAGCCTAGTTCGTAATCCAGATAGGACTTAGTAAATTAAGTCATTAAAAGCAACAAAATGGACCAAATGTATTAAGAGCACTAACCAGGTCGTGGTGTTGCATCAGCACAAAAATTGGTTACATTCATTTGCGACACTCTGGACACTTTAGACTGCTTCATTTTTGCCAACATGAAGAAAATGCCAGTTTTTGGATTGTAAAAACGAAGTGCTTTCAAGGACGCACTTGGAGTATATCTCAGCTACTAATTTCGCATCGATTAAATGCAATGGGAATGATCTTGCCGTACTCGGAGCCTACTGGAGCATCTTATGAACTGCAGCCAACAGATTACGAATGCGCTTTTATTCACTGGCGAGCAACTTCTCGTACGGCACCTGTAACAATGTCCCAAGAAACTCTGAAATCGAAAGTCTGTTCTGGTCGATGAAGCATGATCCGGCTGACCAACACTTCTCGAATGACGATGGTGTGAAGATATTGATCCATACATGGCATGGAAATCTCTAGCACACCTGCCGGTTCCCCAACTTTATCGAGAGAAGATTCTTGAGAACGTAGCTTCTTTTCAAGATTTTAAGTAACGGCATCATTTTTCTGAGTATTTTGTCCTCCTGAAACCTATAACCCATTAATGTAACACCGGAACAGAATTCAAGATCTCTATAACCAGCATAAAAACAAAATTGAGCTAAACCCCAAATCTCACACGCTCCAGCACATCAATGCCGTCAGATGTTCGGCCAGCTTGAATGTTCAGCTTACCTTTTCCCTCCGATCGAAACTCACCACAACGCTCTTAAAGTTACAACGCTTACTCTGCCACGGAAGAGGCAACCCAAAACTTTTCCCCGCGCAGCTCACTGTCCCTTTCGTCCCCTGCTCTTTTTACCTATGCTACATTAACACCTACCATTTTGGAAGGGGGTGGAAGACTTCCAGACAACGCCAGGCAAGGCCAGGGCCCGCGGTCCTGGCAGGAATTCGGGAATTAAAATAGTTGCGCTTGACTGCTGCGGGGGGGGGGGGGGGGTGAGGCAGGCGGACAAGTTGGGTGCTGAAGAAGCCGCGCTGTGCGCTTGCTATGCGAACAATGCCGGCCGGGGAATGTCGGAGCGAAGCGCACAGGTGTCCCCCCCCCCGGAAGCTGGTTTTTGGGCACATCAAACAGATGCCGGAAAGCGAAACCTCCAACCAAGGCATTCGCTCCGGTAGCGCAGCAAAACAACAAAGCGTCGTCTTTCGCTGCGCAGTAAAAAGGACAACAAAGTGGGGTCGCAGAAGTGACAGACAGTGTAAAGGACAGTGAACACACGGGTATGCGGCATGAAAAACAGTATGTCAGCTGCCCTGGGAAGTTGCGCTCCTAGAACAGTTGTGCTAGCGCCACCAAAAACACATTCGCGACTAATTCTAACCTTCCTACAGAAGCGTCCGAGCGTTTGCATTGCTTAAAATAAAACCGTGTTTACTCTTCGGCCTCCCATGAAATAGCTTCACTCCCTCCTCCCTCCCCCTCCTTCCCAACAAACCCAAAGCTCGAGTTTTCAGTTTATTCGTCCGAGTTCCGAGAGTTTATTTCAGCTGGCGTATTGCCACGCCAGCGCACGACGAGCGTTACGATTATTATACACTCCACTCCCCTCCCTGCTCCGGACCACTCCGGATGGTTCAGTTGCACTGCTAAACACTCCACTCCACCGGACAAAACCGCTGACGACGGGTGTGCCAGTGCCTTTATCGTGCCGAGCGTTTCGGCTTTCAGGAGTTTCGGGGGGGGGGGGGGGGGGGGGGGGTGCGACGACCAGCTTGACCGATGAAAGATGAAAGATAAAGAGAGGGTCGAGGAAGGCAGTAGTAGCAAAGGGGAAAGGGGGAAGGGAGGAGATCTCGCTTCCGGCAGTTTGGGCAGTCGGCCTCCGATGCCGGACCCGGGAAAAACGGTTCCGGAACTCCATTAGTTTTGGGGCCGAATTCAGTGGTCGAGAGGATCCAACGGTATCAGACAAACACGTGAAAGCAAGGGTGTTGGAGTAGCAGGGGGCGTGCAGAGCAGGGCAGGACGAGACCATAATGAATAGCCCAAGTGTTATCAACAACCCTCCCAAAACCGACAGCGAACGCCTCGGGTCGGAGGGCCGGGGTTCAACATTAACACCAATATTTATGTAGTCAATATTTCGTACAAAAATCCACACCAACCCACACACACACATACACAGAGCTGACCGAGGGTACACAGCGATCCGCTTGTCCGAAATGGCAGTTTTCGTAAAACCACAAGCTCTTCATCTCTCTCTCTCTCTGACCCCACCAAAGCCTCACCAATCACCCATGCCCCGGTCCGAGCCTGAGCATCGGATGGGAATCCCATCGACACACTGAAAAACTCAAAACCCTTCAGGCTTACCCGCGCACCGGCACCTTCAGCGGCCTGAATGACCTAGATATATCCAAGCAGCTTGTTTATGTTGCGGGATCTTCGGTTTCGGCACCGGGGTCAAACGTTTGCTATCCGAGCGTGTAGCTGGGGTCCAGGTTTTGCGAGCGAATAATTTCTAAAGTTTGCCCCAAATTAAACGCTCTGCGAAGCTGGCGCCAATGGAAGTGGCGCCTCCCAGGTTCCAGGATCTGTGCCTGAGAAAATAGTTCCCCCCCCCCCCCCCCCCCCTGCCACCTTAATGCAAAGGGAGGGCGTATGTCAGCGCCAATTAGTCACATCAGCCGTGCACCGATGTCACACAATCGCCTTTTCGCCGTTGTTGCATTGGGCAGATATGGGTCGTGTGTCCACCACCAGGCTTGGATGAGTACGTCGATGTTCTGTGGTCGCACATCCCACACCCGTCTCCAGTTGTAATTTGTAATTGCGCCTCGGCGACATTCGCGGCAGCATTGTCGGTGGGTTTATTTTGCGCTTGTTGTGTGTTGTTTTTCTCCCACACAACAATCTTGTGAGATGGGAACCCGATTGGTAACCAACTTTCCACGCAGTATGAGCGAAGCTTGAGTGGGCCGCGTCGACACCACATCGACGTCAATCGTCCTCCAATTGGAGGCTGTCACGCTGTCAGTGGTTGTTTTTTCTTAACCTGGGTGTGCTCGCGAATACTCAGTACCTTTAGAGCTCTCAGCTAATTGCCAGGCTGTAGGGTACTGCATACAATTCAAGAGGGTCCACAGCCAATCCAAAGGGTCCCTACTGGAAGGCTTAATTCCGAAGGATTCTCGTGTCTGTTGCCGGGGTACGGGGCACTTCTCTTATGGGGATGTTTGAATAGAGGAACAATTGGTACTAATTAGACTTGACTTGACCATTAAAAGTGAATTCAAATTACTTATATTTTAGAAAATGTTTGACTGAAAGGAGCACTCGGCGCTCGAGACCGTAACAGACGATTTTTGTCCTAATTGGAAGTAGTAGAGCGACACTGAGAGTACTCATTATGTCGTACAGTCTGCTTCCCAGGGTACACAGTTAATCCGTTCCAAAGACACCAGTTAACTCTAATATCTTCGTATGGCGAATATCACGTTTTTACCAAAGTACATTACATACATTACAAAGATAGTTTGGATTAATTTTAGAAGTTTTGGACAATAACTCACGTATCTCCGTCGAGCATCACGTAGCTTGGGCAACAAACCGAAATTAGTTCCATCAGATGGAGGTCTCTATTGGTGTGGAGAGATATCCTCTCTAGGCCCTTCAGCCCCATGTTTTTTCCCCTCTATTTGATGCAGATCTTAAACTGTCTTTTGGCGAAACGCGTTGGACATTTCATGCGTTGGGCATTTCAGCAAATACGAGACTGCAGAAGAATTACTACAAACGAGATCAAGAATAGACTGAACTCGAAAAACAAAATTGGATGACTTTCAGTACCGAATAGCCAGAGAAATTACAGAGATACAGCCTCTAACCGAGCCAGAGTCAGTCTCAGACCCCCACACGCACACAGACGCATCTAATAAGCGGGCGTCATTAATTACAGGCAGGATTTTATCGAGCTTTTCACACAGTTTCACGCTTAACCCAGGCCCCCGCCACAGTATTGGTGATGCACGGGGCGCACTGCATTTGGATCACATTCGTGTGCCGTTAAGCAACACTCGATACACGCACACGGACACGCGTGCATGCGGGGGAGCGTATCGCAATTAGCCGACTTTTCGATCAATATTTCGTAACGGCCCGGGCTTCCT